>NC_080075.1:94144988-94444835 GCF_949987535.1 Balaenoptera acutorostrata | reverse complement strand
ACCCTAACCCTAACCCTAACCCTAACCCTAACCCTAACCCTAACCCTAACCCTAACCCTAACCCTAACCCTAACCCTAACCCTAACCCTAACCCTAACCCTAACCCTAACCCTAACCCTAACCCTAACCCTAACCCTAACCCTAACCCTAACCCTAACCCTAACCCTAACCCTAACCCTAACCCTAACCCTAACCCTAACCCTAACCCTAACCCTAACCCTAACCCTAACCCTAACCCTAACCCTAACCCTAACCCTAACCCTAACCCTAACCCTAACCCTAACCCTAACCCTAACCCTAACCCTAACCCTAACCCTAACCCTAACCCTAACCCTAACCCTAACCCTAACCCTAACCCTAACCCTAACCCTAACCCTAACCCTAACCCTAACCCTAACCCTAACCCTAACCCTAACCCTAACCCTAACCCTAACCCTAACCCTAACCCTAACCCTAACCCTAACCCTAACCCTAACCCTAACCCTAACCCTAACCCTAACCCTAACCCTAACCCTAACCCTAACCCTAACCCTAACCCTAACCCTAACCCTAACCCTAACCCTAACCCTAACCCTAACCCTAACCCTAACCCTAACCCTAACCCTAACCCTAACCCTAACCCTAACCCTAACCCTAACCCTAACCCTAACCCTAACCCTAACCCTAACCCTAACCCTAACCCTAACCCTAACCCTAACCCTAACCCTAACCCTAACCCTAACCCTAACCCTAACCCTAACCCTAACCCTAACCCTAACCCTAACCCTAACCCTAACCCTAACCCTAACCCTAACCCTAACCCTAACCCTAACCCTAACCCTAACCCTAACCCTAACCCTAACCCTAACCCTAACCCTAACCCTAACCCTAACCCTAACCCTAACCCTAACCCTAACCCTAACCCTAACCCTAACCCTAACCCTAACCCTAACCCTAACCCTAACCCTAACCCTAACCCTAACCCTAACCCTAACCCTAACCCTAACCCTAACCCTAACCCTAACCCTAACCCTAACCCTAACCCTAACCCTAACCCTAACCCTAACCCTAACCCTAACCCTAACCCTAACCCTAACCCTAACCCTAACCCTAACCCTAACCCTAACCCTAACCCTAACCCTAACCCTAACCCTAACCCTAACCCTAACCCTAACCCTAACCCTAACCCTAACCCTAACCCTAACCCTAACCCTAACCCTAACCCTAACCCTAACCCTAACCCTAACCCTAACCCTAACCCTAACCCTAACCCTAACCCTAACCCTAACCCTAACCCTAACCCTAACCCTAACCCTAACCCTAACCCTAACCCTAACCCTAACCCTAACCCTAACCCTAACCCTAACCCTAACCCTAACCCTAACCCTAACCCTAACCCTAACCCTAACCCTAACCCTAACCCTAACCCTAACCCTAACCCTAACCCTAACCCTAACCCTAACCCTAACCCTAACCCTAACCCTAACCCTAACCCTAACCCTAACCCTAACCCTAACCCTAACCCTAACCCTAACCCTAACCCTAACCCTAACCCTAACCCTAACCCTAACCCTAACCCTAACCCTAACCCTAACCCTAACCCTAACCCTAACCCTAACCCTAACCCTAACCCTAACCCTAACCCTAACCCTAACCCTAACCCTAACCCTAACCCTAACCCTAACCCTAACCCTAACCCTAACCCTAACCCTAACCCTAACCCTAACCCTAACCCTAACCCTAACCCTAACCCTAACCCTAACCCTAACCCTAACCCTAACCCTAACCCTAACCCTAACCCTAACCCTAACCCTAACCCTAACCCTAACCCTAACCCTAACCCTAACCCTAACCCTAACCCTAACCCTAACCCTAACCCTAACCCTAACCCTAACCCTAACCCTAACCCTAACCCTAACCCTAACCCTAACCCTAACCCTAACCCTAACCCTAACCCTAACCCTAACCCTAACCCTAACCCTAACCCTAACCCTAACCCTAACCCTAACCCTAACCCTAACCCTAACCCTAACCCTAACCCTAACCCTAACCCTAACCCTAACCCTAACCCTAACCCTAACCCTAACCCTAACCCAACCCTAACCCTAACCCTAACCCTAACCCTAACCCTAACCCTAACCCTAACCCTAACCCTAACCCTAACCCTAACCCTAACCCTAACCCTAACCCTAACCCTAACCCTAACCCTAACCCTAACCCTAACCCTAACCCTAACCCTAACCCTAACCCTAACCCTAACCCTAACCCTAACCCTAACCCTAACCCTAACCCTAACCCTAACCCTAACCCTAACCCTAACCCTAACCCTAACCCTAACCCTAACCCTAACCCTAACCCTAACCCTAACCCTAACCCTAACCCTAACCCTAACCCTAACCCTAACCCTAACCCTAACCCTAACCCTAACCCTAACCCTAACCCTAACCCTAACCCTAACCCTAACCCTAACCCTAACCCTAACCCTAACCCTAACCCTAACCCTAACCCTAACCCTAACCCTAACCCTAACCCTAACCCTAACCCTAACCCTAACCCTAACCCTAACCCTAACCCTAACCCTAACCCTAACCCTAACCCTAACCCTAACCCTAACCCTAACCCTAACCCTAACCCTAACCCTAACCCTAACCCTAACCCTAACCCTAACCCTAACCCTAACCCTAACCCTAACCCTAACCCTAACCCTAACCCTAACCCTAACCCTAACCCTAACCCTAACCCTAACCCTAACCCTAACCCTAACCCTAACCCTAACCCTAACCCTAACCCTAACCCTAACCCTAACCCTAACCCTAACCCTAACCCTAACCCTAACCCTAACCCTAACCCTAACCCTAACCCTAACCCTAACCCTAACCCTAACCCTAACCCTAACCCTAACCCTAACCCTAACCCTAACCCTAACCCTAACCCTAACCCTAACCCTAACCCTAACCCTAACCCTAACCCTAACCCTAACCCTAACCCTAACCCTAACCCTAACCCTAACCCTAACCCTAACCCTAACCCTAACCCTAACCCTAACCCTAACCCTAACCCTAACCCTAACCCTAACCCTAACCCTAACCCTAACCCTAACCCTAACCCTAACCCTAACCCTAACCCTAACCCTAACCCTAACCCTAACCCTAACCCTAACCCTAACCCTAACCCTAACCCTAACCCTAACCCTAACCCTAACCCTAACCCTAACCCTAACCCTAACCCTAACCCTAACCCTAACCCTAACCCTAACCCTAACCCTAACCCTAACCCTAACCCTAACCCTAACCCTAACCCTAACCCTAACCCTAACCCTAACCCTAACCCTAACCCTAACCCTAACCCTAACCCTAACCCTAACCCTAACCCTAACCCTAACCCTAACCCTAACCCTAACCCTAACCCTAACCCTAACCCTAACCCTAACCCTAACCCTAACCCTAACCCTAACCCTAACCCTAACCCTAACCCTAACCCTAACCCTAACCCTAACCCTAACCCTAACCCTAACCCTAACCCTAACCCTAACCCTAACCCTAACCCTAACCCTAACCCTAACCCTAACCCTAACCCTAACCCTAACCCTAACCCTAACCCTAACCCTAACCCTAACCCTAACCCTAACCCTAACCCTAACCCTAACCCTAACCCTAACCCTAACCCTAACCCTAACCCTAACCCTAACCCTAACCCTAACCCTAACCCTAACCCTAACCCTAACCCTAACCCTAACCCTAACCCTAACCCTAACCCTAACCCTAACCCTAACCCTAACCCTAACCCTAACCCTAACCCTAACCCTAACCCTAACCCTAACCCTAACCCTAACCCTAACCCTAACCCTAACCCTAACCCTAACCCTAACCCTAACCCTAACCCTAACCCTAACCCTAACCCTAACCCTAACCCTAACCCTAACCCTAACCCTAACCCTAACCCTAACCCTAACCCTAACCCTAACCCTAACCCTAACCCTAACCCTAACCCTAACCCTAACCCTAACCCTAACCCTAACCCTAACCCTAACCCTAACCCTAACCCTAACCCTAACCCTAACCCTAACCCTAACCCTAACCCTAACCCTAACCCTAACCCTAACCCTAACCCTAACCCTAACCCTAACCCTAACCCTAACCCTAACCCTAACCCTAACCCTAACCCTAACCCTAACCCTAACCCTAACCCTAACCCTAACCCTAACCCTAACCCTAACCCTAACCCTAACCCTAACCCTAACCCTAACCCTAACCCTAACCCTAACCCTAACCCTAACCCTAACCCTAACCCTAACCCTAACCCTAACCCTAACCCTAACCCTAACCCTAACCCTAACCCTAACCCTAACCCTAACCCTAACCCTAACCCTAACCCTAACCCTAACCCTAACCCTAACCCTAACCCTAACCCTAACCCTAACCCTAACCCTAACCCTAACCCTAACCCTAACCCTAACCCTAACCCTAACCCTAACCCTAACCCTAACCCTAACCCTAACCCTAACCCTAACCCTAACCCTAACCCTAACCCTAACCCTAACCCTAACCCTAACCCTAACCCTAACCCTAACCCTAACCCTAACCCTAACCCTAACCCTAACCCTAACCCTAACCCTAACCCTAACCCTAACCCTAACCCTAACCCTAACCCTAACCCTAACCCTAACCCTAACCCTAACCCTAACCCTAACCCTAACCCTAACCCTAACCCTAACCCTAACCCTAACCCTAACCCTAACCCTAACCCTAACCCTAACCCTAACCCTAACCCTAACCCTAACCCTAACCCTAACCCTAACCCTAACCCTAACCCTAACCCTAACCCTAACCCTAACCCTAACCCTAACCCTAACCCTAACCCTAACCCTAACCCTAACCCTAACCCTAACCCTAACCCTAACCCTAACCCTAACCCTAACCCTAACCCTAACCCTAACCCTAACCCTAACCCTAACCCTAACCCTAACCCTAACCCTAACCCTAACCCTAACCCTAACCCTAACCCTAACCCTAACCCTAACCCTAACCCTAACCCTAACCCTAACCCTAACCCTAACCCGTACCCTAACCCGTACCCTAACCCTAACCCGTACCCTAACCCTAACCCTAACCCTAAACCCTAACCCTAAACCCTAACCCGTACCCTAACCCGTACCCGTACCCTAACCCGTACCCTAACCCGTACCCTAACCCGTACCCTAACCCGTACCCTAACCCTAAACCCTAACCCGTACCCTAACCCGTACCCTAACCCTAACCCGTACCCTAACCCGTACCCTAACCCGTACCCTAACCCGTACCCTAACCCGTACCCTAACCCGTACCCTAACCCGTACCCTAACCCTAAACCCTAACCCGTACCCTAACCCGTACCCGTACCCTAACCCGTACCCTAACCCGTACCCTAACCCGTACCCTAACCCGTACCCTAACCCTAAACCCTAACCCGTACCCTAACCCGTACCCTAACCCTAACCCGTACCCTAACCCGTACCCTAACCCGTACCCTAACCCGTACCCTAACCCTAACCCTAACCCGTACCCTAACCCTAACCCTAACCCTAACCCGTACCCTAACCCGTACCCTAACCCGTACCCTAACCCTAACCCGTACCCTAACCCTAACCCGTACCCTAACCCTAACCCTAACCCGTACCCTAACCCTAACCCTAACCCTAACCCTAACCCTAACCCTAACCCTAACCCTAACCCTAACCCTAACCCTAACCCGTACCCTCTAACCCTAACCCTCTAACCCTAACCCTAACCCTAACCCTAACCCTAACCCTAACCCTAACCCCTAACCCTAACCCTAACCCTAACCCTAACCCATACCGTAACCCTAACCCGTACCCTAACCCTAACCCTAGCCCTAGCCCTAGCCCTAACCCTAGCCCTAACCCTAATCCTATCCGTAGCCATAACGTAGCCCTAGCCCTAGCCCTAACCCTAACCCCTAACCCTGACCCTGACCCTGACCCTGACCCTAACCCTAGCCCTGACCCTGACCACTACAAACACGAGTGGGGTCTCTCCCGCAACACCTGGCATGTCAGCCAGCCTCAGTCACTCAAACTTCCCATGACACAACCCTCCCATTATGCCTGGCCATGATGATCCCTACACTGGAGGGACTGCTCACCTTGTCATCCATCCATGCATATCTACCTCTCTTCATCTGCTCTGACCCGGGCTCATGTCCAGAGGACATGTTCCTGAGGAAGGCAGCCTAATCCTTGCACAACCACAGGCTGTGACTCTGGATAGGAACAGGCAGCACAGCTGCTCACAGCAGTGGGACAGGGGAGTCAGGATGCAGCATTCCCCCTGCCCCGGCACAGCATGGGGGAAGCACATACACATGCACACACACAGCCCTACACTGGATGCCAACCTCTCAGAACCCTCCCCTGACTCAGACTGGGGTGGCACACGCTGTTGTAGACAAAGTGGAGTTCTCAGCCCCACCACAGGGCCAACATACACCTCACAGGAAGGTGACAGGCTCTGCCCACAGGCTGTGGCAGTTGCACCAGTGGCTACTGTATACTTTGGAAGGGCAGCAGCTGGGGGGTCCAGCACTCCAAGGCTCCCTCTCTGATCACTAGAGACTTTCTCAGCAAGGGCACATTGTCACTCATTCTCATCTCCTGTCAGGCCAGCAGAACCACTTCAAGAGATGGCAGGACTGGGCTGCACCTGGGGCGTTTGTGGCATCGGTAAGCAAACGCCCAACCTGAGCATTTATGGTGAGGACGGGAAAAAGTCTGCGCTGCCTCAGGCTCACCTGTTTGCCACATGAGAGGGCTCGCCTGAAGTCTGACTGAGCCCCTCTCTGTGCTGCCCAGCCTGCCACTATTGCACCCAAGTCCTGGCAAAAAAAGGTATTCATGGCATTCACCTGGCAACCTCAGTCCCTCTAGCACAGTAAGGATGACCACGATGAGGTACTTGCCCCAGAAGTGCGACAGGTGTGCCACCTTACCATCAAGGTGCCCAGGAAAGCTACTCACAGGACACACCACCACAGTGGTGACACAAGGGGCTTGCTGGGAATAGGAAACAGCACTGCTTGGTTTTCAGCACCTGAGGGACAACCTGTACAGCTCCAGAGGCACCACAGAGAGTAGGTGACACATGCTCACACACCAAGGAGGCATGCAGCAGAGCGGTGGGATGGCTCTCCCCAGGGCAGGGAGGGCCACTTGCAAGACACGCCAGGAAGGTGAAAAAAGTGTCTGTTGCATCAGAGGACCACAGCCACACTGATGCCCTGAAGCAAAGGACAAGAGACTAAGGTCGGGATAGAGTCGGCACTGCTGCGTTCCACACACCACCAATAGGCAGGGGGGGAGAGGCAAGGGCCCCAAGGGCAGGACAACAGTGGCCCCATTTACTTTGAACTGCCAGCCCTCATCTTGTTCAGCTTAGCCCCAGCCCTGGAGAGCATGACAGAACCACCAATCCATGTGCATGGAATCCCCAAAGAGGAGACCCAGGGAGACCGTCACCAGCAGGGCCTGCTTCAGCCTCACCGGACACCTCTTCTCAGGTGACCGTGCCCAACACTTCTGGGAACATTACATCTCACACATGACATGACACCTGTGAGATGAAGTTATCACAGCCACAGCAGAGTGGAGGACCCACACTGCATGGCCTCACTGCCCTTGGGTTGCCAGGGGCCAGAGATGGAGTATGATGTAGGATCAGGTCAGCTGCATGCACACCTAAGAGCCAAAGCACAAGCCCAGGCAGGCAGCTCAAGAAGCAAGGGGAGAGCCAGGTGCAAAGTTGTGGTCAAACCCAGAGCATTATGCACGTCCAGAAGCCCAATGTTCCTGGCAACACGCACTGAAGAAAACCACACCTCTCTAGCAGCAAAAAAAATGCCCACATTAGGTGAAAAACTTACCACACCCAGCAATGGGGGCTGGCTATTGACAAATTGCAGGGGTCCCCTGGCACCTCAGTCCAGCCACTGGTCCCCAGCACTACCCCATCACTGCCAGCCCCAGAGCTCTCACGGCCATCTCAGGGTAGCGTGGCAGCAAAGGGGGGTGGGGGGAGGAGCGGCAGGAATGAGGGAGAGAGTGGGCGGGGTATGCCCTCTCCAGTTCGCCCAAGTTGGCAGGTACCGGTCCGTCAATGTCTCCAGATGGGGACTTGGGGAAAATTCTGCAGACGCACCTCTGACGACTGGGCCCCAAAAGGGACAACACCCAGACCCGTGCCACCCTATCCAGGTTATCTCTCATGGCCCGGGGCGGTCCCCACCTCCTGAGTGCGACTCCGAAAAAACAGTCAGAAAGAATCCAACCCCCAGGACTCACGCGTGCCCGCCACTGAGTCCATTCCACGCTCCACGGGCCTCAGCACATACCGGTCAGTCTTCACCTCGGGAGCAGGAAGTGTAGAGGGAGTGGGGAAATTAGTAAGGTTGACAAAGAACCACCGCGCCACAGGCGTCTGGGTGCAGGACACTCTCGCTTTCCTCCCCGCAGCGCCGGGCCATCGTAGCGTGGGTCCGTGCAGCCAAAGGGGCGCTGGCGGTCACTGGTACGCCGGGCCAGGCGGCCCCACGTCCGGGCGGAAGCGCGGCGCGTACCGCTCCCCTGTGAGCCTGCGCGCCCAGCCTCCGGCGAGAGAACGACACGCCCACGCCCCTGCCTGACCAGGAGAGATGCCGCCAGCTTCGCCGGACGCCCGGAACTCCGCTTCCCGCTCGGAGGCCGCGTCCCATCCATCGCAAAGGTCGCCGGAGCTCCAGAGGGAAGAGACGATATAAAAGAGGCCGCCAGATGGCGGTCGACAACCGGCGCGAACGTCAGCGGGACAGATCCCGAGCGCTCGGGAGCGAGGACGCAGCGCTGCCCGCCCCAAAGCCGGAGCTTGTCCCGGGGCGGGTGGAGGGCGTCCGCCCCGGCCCCGAGGCATCCTCGTGGCACTTAGCTCCCGGTTTCGCACGACACAGCACGGCACGACCGACCCCGGCAGCACACAGGGGGAGCGGGGGCGGGGAGAGGAGGCGGGGAAGATATCGGCTGGCGTCTGCCGCCATGGAAACACACTACCCACGCGATTTCCAGGTGGTTAAAATTCCACGGAGACGCCGGCGCGGCCCGGTGGCCAGCAAGAGCTGCCCAGAGTGCAAGAGCGAGAGCCTGGCTCCTGGGAAGGAGGGAAGCCGTGGACTGGCAAACCGAAACCCAGCAAGTGCTCAGAGAACAATGCATGAGTCGGTTTTCATTCCATACTTTCGAACGCAGGAGGTCTTTCGAATGTACAGGGAAAGCCCAGAAGCTGGAAAGGAAAGGCTGATACGCTCAAACCTATACAAGTGGAAATAAAAATCTATCTCTGCATAGACCGTGACAAACTCCAAAGACAACAAATTGGTGTGTGGGGGACACTGGGGAAAATGCACTTGTGGTCATGAGGACATGGATTTCAGCATGACTTACCACAGTAACAGGGGGAAAAGAAGTGTGTGTGTGTCAATAGCTATCCACTATACACCGAGTTCCAGTCAATCTATACAATGCAACATTGTGTGTGGTGTGTGTTTGACATATGTTAAATGATGATGATAAACTGTAGTCCAATAAAAAAAAACAAAATAAAACAACCACCCAAAACTCAACATGTAGAACTTCCAATGTCGGGCATTAAAAAATAAATTTTAAAAAATAGAAAAAATATATATATCTGATAAGGGGTTCCTATCCTATCCCTAACCCTAAACCTAACCGTAAACCCTAACCCTAAACCGTGCCCTAACCCGTACCCTAATCCTAACCTGAACCCTCACCCTAACCCGGACCCGAACCCGAACCCTAACCCTACCCCTAAACCCTAACCCCTCTCAGCTGCGCTCAGAATTGATTCCTCCAGGAATGCACAGGCGCTGTGGTTCGGAGGGGGGCGAACTCAGCGCCACTTTTTGGTCAGTCTCGCAAGTGCGGGCCGCGCCTCCCTCCCATGTCACTTGAGACAGCGCCCCCTGCTGGCAGAACTGCTAAATCCATTAAACTGTGGAAATTCAAACTGAACTGGAGACTATACCCCATAAGTTCTCCAAAGTAGTTAAGGAACAATTAATTGGAAACCATATGGAATGAAATGAATGTAGATGCAAACTTTAAAACTTACCCCAACTCACTCAAAATTTTTCATACACAAATTTTAAATGCAAAACTATTCAAAATTATAGAAGAAAACAGAGAAGAAAATCTACATGTCCTTGGGTTTGGTCATGTAGATCATGAGCTTCGAGTTTTAACACACAACACAAAAAGCCTATCCACAAAAAAAAGAGCAAGGAATACTGTGCACTTTATAAAATTAAAGATTTCTACTCTGTGAAAGACCTTATTCAGAAAATCAAAATACAAGCCACAAACTGGGAGAAAAAATATTTGCAAACACATATCTAATAAAGGCTCTGTCTCAAATATACAAAAAACTCTAACACAACCCCATTAAAGATAGGTAGAGATATGAACAGTCACCTGACCAAAGAAAATATACAGAGAGTATTAAAAAATTTGCTCAGCATCATACACCACTGGGGAATTACAAATTAATACTACACTGAGATATCGCTGCAAACCTATTAGAACTCTTGAGTTCTATCCCTCTTGAAATCTTGTGGCTGGACTCATAATAAAATTGACACAAGACAGATCAAAAGAAGAAAAAGAAACAAATTTAATTCTTGCACACAGAGGTCTCATAGAAATGAGAGGTAAGAAGTAGTCAACGCAGCCAGGAAAGAAAAAAAAAAAAAAACTCACAGATGGAATGATGTCAAAAGAAACAGGGGCCAAACAAAAGGGATATCAACAGCCAAAACAGGAATAAACTAAACAACCAAATACTGCAGTGCTGGGTTATACCCAAAACCTTAAACTACCTATCCAAGTGTCCACACTGGTAAAAATAAATGATTGCACAGGTATTTTATTAATAGGATTGAATAGAAATCTCCTATGCAGGAGAATTCCTGAGAATTGATGAGGTTAAATAGAAATCTCCTATGCCAGAGAATTCCAAATAATTGATATAGACACTCAGCCATCCTTCAAGGAGGTGGAGCTAAAACACCTCTCCTGAAGTGTGGGTTCCACATAGTGCCTTCCTCCTGTCAAGGTAATTGAAACAAAAAAAGTCTGAGCAACTGTCAAGGACAAGAGCTTAAACAGTCATGATGACTACATATCATGCAGTACCATGGATGGAATCCTGGAACAGAAAAAGAGAATGAAGGGAACTGGAAAAAATACGGACTTTAGTTACTAGTAAGGTATTTATATTTGTTTGTTAGTTGTAAGAATTATGTAGAAAACTAGAAAGAGAGGAGAAAATAAAAATCAAATAAGAGAAACCTATTGCATCAAACCGAAAACCAAGAGGAAATGGGCGATTTCTTACTAAAAACACACATTAACAAGATGGACCCTAAAATAAAGAAAATATAGACAAACCAATTAGCCATCCAGGGACCTCTTTCCCCTTCTGGTTCTCCTCTCATTATTCTGGGGTTTTTCATTCCCGGGAGAGGGAAGGAACAGGGGCAGAGATGTTCGGCAGCTCCCCTAAGATCTGAGCCCAGCCACTGTCGTCACATCCCCAGTCAGGCCCCGCCCAGTGAGGACACCATGTGCGGGAGACTCAGAGAGCTTCGATGCTGATGAGTCAGCAAGGACTTTTCTGGTTCCAAGGAACTGGACACACTTACTGAAGCAAAATAATTTAATATATTGTAAATGGTAGAAATAAATTCATACTTTTATGCGGCAAGTCTAAGAGTGGGTTTTGACCTGGCCGGTCGAGGGGCTCACACCCTCACGGTGTGACCTGCTCCCTCTCCAACCCTGTGTCCTGCAATGTGGCTTTGGGCGGCTCCATTCACAGGCACAGTCTCACTGCGTCCAGGACCTCCACCAACTCCAGGCGGACACCAACTCACCATCTATTCTACTAGAAAAGGTTTTTCCTTCCTTTGTGTTCCACAGAAATTCATGGCTTTAAATGCCATTGGCCTGGCTTGGGTCATATTATCATCTTTGAACCCATCAGAGCACCCAGCGGATGGAACATGAGATTGGCTATATGTGGATGATATGCCCATCTTCACTGTGGATGGAAGATGAGGTCAGCCCTCTGGAACTGTTTGGATTGCAAGCAGGTAAGAAGTTCCCAAAGGAAAGCTGGGGTGCTGGACTTTGGCGTGAGAACAGAGGCTGGCTCGGGGAAAGCAGCATATTCCACGTCTCTGACAGCCCACTACCCAGCTCTGGGGTCTGACGGCGTTGACTTAGGGTCAGGGCTGCAGCCACCCATCCAGTGCCCTTGCTGTCCTCCCACGACAGCAAGAAGCTCTTCCTCTTGCAAAAGGCACAGCCCTCATTGATGTCCCTGGTGGTGGGAGCCCAGGAGTCACACCTGCCCCCTGGCCACATTGCTCACCCATCCCCCAAGAACAATTTTGCTCATTTATCCAGTCTCCTCCCTCCTTTACAAAGAGCAGAGACTAAATGCTATGGTGGTGAAGAAATTATTCCTCAGTGAAGCAGTGGGAGGCTCAAGGATTATTTCATACCAGGGAATGCAGAGTTGACCGGCTTTCAGGAGGCCACATGAATGCATGTGGCTCTCTGGGACCTTCGGGCCTTAGTGTAAAACTGCCAGGTTGGAGGTACAGTTGCTCCCATACATTTGATTCTCAGTGAGTATGAATGTCAAAGGTTATTATAACCAGAATGCCACAGGATAGCACGCCACAATCTGCTGTGTGGTGGTTGGGACCAGGGCCATATTCAATGCTTGCTGGGTTATGACCTCTCTTGGCAGGCTAAGAGGCTGTGAGGGAGTGGACACTTGTCTCAACCACGTGAATGTTGGAAACTGAAAAATTCCAGGGACTGTCTAGGCTGCCCAGGTAGCTGTTCATTTGCCCAGCAGCAAGGTCAGCTCAGTAATTGGCCACAGGAGCGTGACAGCACCCAGACTGGCCTGAGCAGGAGAACCACAGGCGGCTGCCTGGATGTCCGGAAGTCAAGGGCTTTCCTGTCTCAGACCTGACCACCTACTGCAGCCCACTCGGAAGGGCGGAAGGATCCACCGCGTCCCAGGAGGGCCTCACCAGCCCTCAAGAAGGCAGCGCCTGGGGGCTGGCAGCTTGCTGCACCAAGTCTACATACACCCACACCTGTCTACTGAGAGCTCCGCCTGTCAAGGCTACACAGGAACCAGGCAGAGTGGGGCCAGCACCACCTTCCCCAAGTGCGAGGGCAGAAGAAAATCAAACCTTATGTGACCTCTGGGGCCCTAACACCCCTGACTGAGGTTGAGTTGGGTTTAAAACCATCTGTGGCCTGAGCAGACATTTCATTCTTCTATATGAGCCCAGGCCTGGGGGGCAGGCAAGCAATGGTCCACATCAACCAATTTCCACCAGAGAGGTCTCTTGTCTGAGGTGTCATCTATTCATTGCTGCATACCTGTGGTCCTTCCAAGCACACTCAGAGGAATATAGGGAATTGTAAATACTGCTGCAATGAACACTGCGGTGCATGTATCTTTTTGAGTTATAGTTTTCTCCAGATATATGCCCTGGATCATATGATAACTCCATTTTTAGTTTGTTAAGGAACCTCCATACTGTTCTCCACAGTGGCTGCACCAATTTACATTCCCACCAACAGTGCAAGAGGGTTCCCTTTTCTCCACACCCTTTGCAGCAGTGGTCCCCAACCTTTTTTGGCACTAGAGACCGCTTCCGTGGAAGACAATTTTTCCATGGACGAGGGTTGGGGGTGGTCAGCTGGTAATGCGATTGATGGGGAGTGATGGGGAATGATGGGGAGTGATGGGGAGTGATGGGGAACAGCAGATGAAGCTTCGCTTGCTTCCCCACTGCTCACCTCCTGCTGTGCAGCCTGGGGGTTGGGGACCCCTGCTTTACAGCCTTTATTATTTGTAGACTTTTTGATCATGGCCATTCTAACAGATATGAAGTGATAACTCAATGTAGTTTTGAGTTGCATTTCTCTAATAATTAGCAATGTTGAGCATTTTTTCATGTGCCTCTTGGCCATCTGTATGTCTTCTTTGGAGTAATATCTATTCAGATCTTTTGCCCGTTTTTAGACTAGGTTGTTTGTGTTTTTGATATTAAGCTGTATGAGCTGTTTGTATATTTTGGAAATTAATCCCTTGTCGGTCACAACATTTGCAAATATTTTCACTCATTCTATAGGCTGTCTTTTCATTTTGCTTATGGTTTTCTTTGCTGTGCAAAAGCTTTTAAGTTTAATTAGGTGCCATTTGTTTATTTTTGTTTTTATTTCCATTACCCTAGGAGACAGATCCAAAAAGATTTTGCTGAGATTTATGTCAAAGACTGTTCTGCCTATATTTTCCTCTAGGAGTTTTATAGTACCCAGTCTTACATTTAGGTCTTTAATCCCTTTCAAGAAGATACACGCACTCTAAAGTTCATTGCAACACTATTTACAATAGCCAAGACATGGAAGCAATCTAAATGTCCATCGATAGATAAATTGATAAAGATGTGGCACACACACACACACACACACACACAATAGAATGTTATTAGCCATAAAAAAGGATGAAATAATGTCATTTGCAGCAATATGAATGGGCCTAGAGATAATCATACTAAGTGAAGTAAGCCAGATAGAGAAAGACAACTATCATATGATATCACTTATATGTGGAACCTAAAAAAATGACACAAATGAACTTATTTACAACAATAGAAATATACCCACAGACATAGAAAACAAACTTATGGTTACCAAAGGAGAATGGGAGGGAGGGATAAATTGAGAGTTTGGGATTAACATATACACACTACTATATATAAAACAGATAACTAGCAAGAACCTACTCTATAGTACAGGGAACTATACTCAATATTTTGTAATAACCTATAAGGGAAAAAAAATCTGAAAAAGAACATATATATATGTATATGTATATATATGTATATATACACACACACACATATAGAACTGAATCACTTTGCTGTACATCTGAAACTAACACAACATTGTAAATCAACTGTACATCTATAAAAATATTATAAAAAAATAAAGAACAACAACAAAAAAGAATATAGGGAAGTCTTTACTAAGGGTCAAATGCTAGTTTTGCAGAGTAACCCAGACACTTGAAATAGATCTTAGTACACTAATATGAACCCTACAGAATATTAGACAAATTAATCATATATACATTTGAGAAAGAACCAATCATACAACATAAAGGCCTTGAGTTTCCACAGGAATAACCAAAAGACACTCCATAGCAGTGATGAACAATAAAAAAGCAAATTCACATTTACCATAGACTCATTGGTGGTCACTGTGACCATCACAGGGGCACAATGACTGAATGTGCTAGAGATATTCTGCTCACTTTCCAGAGCCACTCTCAGCCACATTTACCTGCTTAGTATCCCGGAGAGCTGGCCTGTATGGACAGTCCACAGGCTCTCCTGCCTTCTGGCTTCCCATCAGCTCAGTCAGGCGGTGTTCACTGCTCTGCACGCCAACGAGGGCCACGGTGATTCTTGACCCAAGGTCGCAGCTCCTGTCAGATCGCATACTTCACAAAGTTTTCTCTCTGAGTTTGAGTCCTATTAAGAGCCAGCTCAGGCCTGAGGAGATGATGCTTCTGTCCCCCTCATTACTCACCTGCGGTGTAGCATTATTCCTTTGGATTCCTTACACTCTGCTCTTACACCTTTGCCAGCAGTGCCTTTATCAACAATTTTCTATCAGAACTCTGAATCATACAGTTAGCACCATTCTTCTGATTTTACAGATGAGAAAGCTGAGATAGGAAGCATTTAGAGACTTCTCAGAGATCACTCAGCTGGCATGTACCCAGGCCCAAATGCATGTTTGTCTTACTTTAAACCAGTGCTTGTGACTACTCTCATGCCTCCCCAAAGACGCGTTCCACGTAGGAGAATGCCATGAGCCATATGGGTTCAGATAAGAAATCCTAAAACTTTGCAGGAAGGATTGATATCTGCGGGCCAACTGCATGGAGTGGTGGGAATACGCCTTGTGTTTGTGACAGTCATTAGAGCCGTTCACCAAATATTTCCAGGTCTTCTTCCAGGGACGCATCTGATTGTGCTTTCCCATCTCCCTACACTCAGGCATGGTCATGCAACTTTCTTTCGCCAGTGCAGGTGAAGGGGAAATGGCATGTGAGTATTCCAGGAGAAATCTCCAAAAACCAGTGTGTGAGTCATCTCTCTTCTTTTCCATTTCATAGTAATTGGGGGAATATTGACAATACCTCCCTCACCCTGGGGTTCTGAGTTTGGATGCCATAATATAGAGGTCCCTCCCACCTGACCTTTGAGGAGCATGTATATTATGGAGAAGCTTCTTTGAGCCACTGAGATTTGGGGGTTGCTTGTTACCACAGTATAACTGAGCCTACCTGACTGCTGCAGGCTGAAAGATGGGCAGAAGCTGCATCTGGAGAAGAGATGCAAAGAGCAGAGTAAAATGCAAGTCTTATCTCAAAAATGACAATGAGCATTGTGTGCTGTTGAGGTGGATGAAGAACACATAAGGAAAACCACATGCAATAATGAGCAACTAGACTTCAAGAGAAAGTTTCAGTTTGGGTTCATGGCGACTCCAGTGTCTGGCTGAACATTTGGGGCTGTGATGGCCAAACAAAGCCATTAAAAGCCCTGGTTCATCCAAGGATGGACCAGAGGCTCTTCTCTAGGAGACTTCCAGAGGAGAAAATCACCCATGTCCTCCAACTACATGCAATGAGATACTCTCCTACAGCTGCACCCTCGGGAAAGCTGTCGGCTTTCATTCTCTCCTCCAAGGTTTAGGAAAACACCTTTCACTTTTTATAAACCTAAAATTACTAAGTGGTCCTTGCAATTCCCTTCTGTAGGTGGAAGAGTCTAATAATCAGGAGATCTGAAGCCAACACCAGTGCGTAGGCATGCATATTCACTGCAAAATGATTCACACTTGCCAGAGCTTGTTAAATACAGATATTCTGCAGTATCGGTTAACACATAGGGTTGACCTCCTCATCTGCTCCCTTCCTTCCCCTCTTGGAACTCTTGGGGGTGATGAAATGAGTCACAGGGGTACAAGTCAAACCACTGCAAAATGGAGATTCATAAAAAAATCCATTGCCTTGAGAGGACATTTGGCTGGGAGGTTCTAGAACATGTGTGTTTAGGGGGAGGTGTGCGCCTTCACAGTGGCTGGGAAAGAAACATGTGGGCAAACAGGTCACATTGGAGCTTTCTCACCCAGACCTAGAAAGAGAGAGAAGCGGAGGTGGCACCAGTGCTGGAAATGAAAGCTGGTGTTTCGAGATCCGTTGTACTGAAGACAGAAACTAAAGTTGAGCTACAATTAATTCGACAATAGGTCAGGGGAACAGAAGGGCACAGACAGATTTGAACATTTCTCCACTAAAAATATGCTAAAATTCAGAATAAATTGATTTCAAGTTTTAAAAAATATTAAATGATTAATAATGAAAAGCAGAAGACTACAGTAGGAGCTGAAGCAAATCTCACAAAAAGGTTTTAGTTTTAAAGGAATGTCTCTGGCTTTATCTCATCTTCACGTGTTCCAATTGTATATATTATGACAAAAGAAAAAAAAAACAGAAGGATTTCACAGATTAGGTTGTGAGAATTCAGTGGATTCTCTAGGAAGTCTGGGATTCCACTGCTGGAAAAAGAAGTTTGTTGAGAAAAACAGGCTGCTATTGGAATGAAGCAGAACTTCAATATCTGCTTATTACCCATTCTACAGTCTGCAGACAAAAGTTTAACAAAAGATTAGAGCTAGATTATTCATAAATGGGGCCCTTGCTTTCCCCAGAATGCAATGGAAAGAGAACAGACCAGTTTTTCTCCCTCAAAACACAATTGACATTTACAAACACTCAACATTAGATGAGATATTGCTTACTCATTTTCAAGAACTTATTTTTTTTAAGCTGTTATATTGTTTTGCCTTCAGTAAAAGTGAACTTAAGTCAGTTGCTTAAGGAATCTAAGAATGATTACAGTGTGATTTTGGAAACAAAACTAAATTTCAAATAACACCAGAGAGGTAATACTAAGATGAAAGAGAAACTTATTATGTTGTAAATCAAAATTTTAAATAAAGTTATAGATACCTGTTTTTCAAAGAAAACAAACAAAAAAAATTAGATGTAATGTTTACAATAAAATAAAGTGTGCTGGAAATAGAGGCATCTAGGCCATAACTATATTAGAGCTACATTGTTTCCCCTCTCACTGAGATTAAAACAATAACATCTTCCACAGTGCAGAAGAGACTAGAAGAGGGGAGGGACGGCCAGGCCTACAATGGTTTCAGGGTTTCGCCCCCAGAGAAGCGGCTGTGTGCATTGCGCCTGTGTACAAGGTGAAGGCTGCTGCAAGAAAAAGTGAACACAAGGGCACCTTTGTCCATCTTGCTTCTGCAGAAGACAAAGTTTCAGATTTGTTGCATTTTTAGTTGAAAATTTATTATAAATTTTTACTCAAAAAAGAGAAAACTCACAGTGTTTGAACTGACAAAGGCTGCTGTGTTCAAAAATCAGGGAAGAGGAGAAAAAATAAAGTTGAAACATTTGGTGGACTTGAAGCACCCGCCCACCCCCGTACTCCCATCACCACCAAAAACAGAAGAAAAAGCTGTGATTTCAAAAGCACCTTTCTGTATGATTTGTGCTTGGGGAGAGATCATGGTAGAATTATGAGCTACTGAAACTCTTCTTAGATCTCTGACACTGAAGTTATCTACTTAATAGATAGGTTCCCTACGTTTCTATTTTCATTTTGTCTTACTTAGTAAAGGTGGTCTTCAGTGCTTCCAGAATTGCTCAGTTGCACCATTTCCAAGACATTATTTTTCTTTGTATTGAACACGGCTGGTTACAAACTAGCTGTGCTATTGCAGAGCCTATGGGTCACACATCTTTTAGCAGGGAAATGCATGTAGTAGGTGGGAGCAGGCCTTACTTCAGGACTTGTCTTTGCTCCAACACCTGTTCTGTGCAGGTTTTCCATCATTTTAGCCCTGCCTTCACATCCAGCCTCACTCATTTCCACTCCTTCTTGGCACTTTCC
Source organism: Balaenoptera acutorostrata (assembly GCF_949987535.1). Lineage (NCBI taxonomy): Eukaryota > Metazoa > Chordata > Mammalia > Artiodactyla > Balaenopteridae > Balaenoptera > Balaenoptera acutorostrata. Next base: position 94,425,680 of record NC_080075.1, on the reverse strand, counting down.
TTGTAACCATACCTATGGAATAGCAGCCCCCAAATGTGATATAATCTCTCACTCATTCTGGGCATTGTACTCTAACTAACTCCAAATACCTTTCTGTTCTGGGACAAATTCCTTCTTTACTCTTGAAGAGGCAGCCCATGTGTCCCCACCTCAGACATGTCTGTCTGCCACCCCAGTGTCTCCTAGACAGTCTGGGCACTCACTGCACCTCTTTATGTCTGTTTCTTGCTTCTGTGCAGGAACACGTCAGAGTTTGTGGTGGCAGCAGTAGCCAGCTGCTGTGCTCATGCGTGGTTCAGCTCTAGATCCCCGCCTGCCACTCTAAAAGTGTTTGAAGTGTAAAATTCACATGAAGATTTTCCTCAGGAAGAGAATAGTTGACTTGAGTAGGCTCTTGAGCCTAGCTCATTTCTGTGTTCGGCAGCTATTGCGATGCAGATCTAAGCCATGATTCTGCCCCTAGCAGCTGTGTGGCCCTGGGAGGTCACTTGGTGTTTCTCACCTTAAGTCCCAGCATGAGTAACACTTTCTCATGGCCTTGTCAGTTGTACCTGGTGAATAATAAACAAGCACACAAAACATTTAGTTTTCTGGAACTTGGAACGCAACAGTTCCTTGCTAAGTATCAGCTGTGTTGACAAGATTCGACTGAAAGGAGCTTTCAGAAGTAATGGGAATATCGTTGAGGTAAAGGGTATAGAAGAAAAACATCTGCTGTAGTGTGCCTTTTGTTGAAAGGCACGTTTCATCAGCTATTCAGCAAGAAAAGAAGCACTGCCTATAGACACTGAGGTCAGTCTTTGAAGAGAAACATGTTCTAATAGCCTTTAAAATTATCTACACCATGCTTTTTATGGGCCTTTACACCTGGAAATTCTGGAGAAAGAAGACTTTGAGTGGGATCAAGAGTGATGACTCACATGTTTTGATCTAGGGTCCAAAAGCCAGGAGCACTCCTGCGATTTGTGCATTTCAAATGCACCAGGATGCCTCAGGAGCACATTTTCCTGCCCTCCAAGAGTCCAACAAGTTCCTACGGCCACAGTGTATCCAGACAGCCATTCTATTAACTCACTGAGAGACAAGAATGTTGCCCACTTAAGCAATGGTTTTACTTTTATATAGGAAGACATTATTTATCTAAGTGTCACTTTTGAGGCTATTGGTTCACATAGCTCATTTTCAAAATTTTCTCAAATTATCAGGGTCATAGCTAATGTCACTGGCACCTACGATAAGAGGGCTATTTTTAAAGAAACATTTTGTGAGAGGAAAAGATCACCAAATTTCAAACTTTAATGTCTCATATTATGCATTGGTAAATTAGAAATGAACACGTTCCCCTTCCAGCCCTCGTCATAGCTAATGATCAAGATCTCCTGCCTGAGTATTTTTAAACCCAGCATTTGCTGGCTGGCTGTGGGCAGTAGGTAGCACAGCTAACACCTCATTTCTCTTTTTCTCCTGCCACACAGTTGAGGACAAACCTGAAGCAGCGTGGATGGCGACTGGCTGAACACAATGGCAGCAGCAGACCTGGTTCTGGTCTCTCCTGATTTTTGCATTATCATCTTGATTTAACACAGGTGCCTCACATGTGGGGATTAGGAGGTCACCTCTTTCTGGATGAGCACATAGCACTGAAAAGGACTTTTGTTTCTGTGATTTGCAGACTTTGGAATATAGTGTGTCTACACACTGAGGCAGGTGGTTCTGCGGTAGCACCACGTGTGTAGGTCTCAGGCCCACAGTGGCTGAGTCGCCTCACTGCCTGGCCCACTGCCAACCTGGACCATGCAAAGCTTCGCCCAACACATCTGTAACTTCTGAGCACATCTCTCCCCCAGCCGCAGGTGACAAATTGACAGTGGAGCCAAAGGGAACAGGCTCCAGAAAATGTAATTCTTAGAAATGAAGGGTTGAGTCTTGGACAAGCCTGGTGGACAGAGGCAAACTTGTGTAATGAGTAAACACAATGTGTGTCTTTTAATTAAATATTAAACCATAATGGAATGAGTGTAGAGAAGTGCCTAACATGGCTCAAATCCCAGATTTCAGATGTAGAAGTGCTGCTGTTTCAATCTGAACGAGCATAGCCATGGTTGAGGGGCTAGGGACTAAGGGATGGGCAGCACTCCCACCCCCCTTCAATCAGCACTGCACCAGTTTTATTTATTTTCTAAATAAGGATTCTCTTTGAAAAATGATTTAAACAACTCATTCCAATTTCCTGTTTTACAAATGAAATGTAATGAAGGCCAGAGTGGTGAACTGCTTTGGTCACAGTCATCTAGTGCTCAGTCTTCTTTCATCTACAAAAGCAGAAAAGCAGTAAAACCTCCTGTGGTGATGGAATTTAGATATAACACTGTTGTCTCCCATCCTCCATCCAGCCATTCTGCTCATGTGAGGATGGCTAAAGTCCTCATCTTTTGGGGAAGGGGTGGCTAGAAAGGGACTAGCTCTTGATTACTTCAGATGTAATGCAGTTGTAAACAGCATAAGTTTTAGTGTTGTTATTTTTGTGCTTTTTGTCATAGTAATGACCAAGAGCAAATTACTTTTCATTTACCTTGCGAAGACAAGACTCCATATTTCACACAGTTGAATTTTTTGGATCCTATTCATTGAATAATGGTAGAGTTTTACTATACTAACAGTGATATTTGAACCGGTAACTCTTCCAGCTTTAGATCAGAGTCAAAAGTGAAAATGAAAGAAACAATGACCCACAAAGGAAACAGTGGACTGTTTACTTAATTTCTGCCTGTCCTAGGTAACATTCAACACTGGCAGTGCTTGGTCCAGCCCCACATCTTGCTCATAGGTGAGATAGGTCCTATTACATAAGGCCTCCATAAGCTGGTTTCTTTCTGTTCACTCAATTTTAGTTCTAATTCCCAAGGAACACTATTTTCTAGGTTACGAGCATTTTCTGTAATAAAATAAGTTTTCTAATTTAAATTTAATTTAAATTAAATTCATACTTTTAATTTAACTATGTTTTTTCCCACTTTTATTGAGCTATGATTGACATATAACATTGTACAAGTTTGTGTACAACATAATGATTTTATATTTGTATACAGTGCAGAATGATTACCACAATAAATTTAGTTGATGTCCATCACCTCATATATTATATTTTTTTTCTTGTGATAAGAAGTTTTAAGATCTACAATCTTATCAACTTTCAAATATACAATCCAGTATTGTTAACTATAGTCATTATACTATATGCTATCAATACATTCTTGACTGTGTCCTTCTGGGTGGCCAATCATTCCAAATATCCAGGACAGTCCTGGGCAAACCAGAGCAGCTGGTCACCTACTGTGACATAACTTTCCACTACCAATTGGAATTTAGCCAAATCAGAGTGTTTTCAAACTAGATTAGTTTTCCAAGTCTTTATACCCGGTACTCTTTAGTACTACACTTGTGTTTTGATTTATCAGAGTGCTTTCAGCCCCACACAGTGGAGTCACATTGAAACTCCATTGCATGTGTCCAACTTAGTAAAGTAGCAAATATACACAAAAAAAGTTGCTAAGAGTCCTTGGAGTTCCACCTCAGCGCAGACCCTCTTTGTACACACTGCCTTATTTTCATGGAAGTGGGAGGTACTAACCCCACAGTTTTACCTGGAAATTAGCAGATTAAGCAGTAATGGGGCCACTTGAACTCCTTGAAGAAATAAATAACTCCTTTATTTCCCACCTGGCCCCTGAGGCACCACTGCCGATTGTGATTTATTCCTTAATTATTTTACAGCCTCCCATTAATTACTTGGATCTAGTCTGGGCTTGTACAGCCCTGTTCAGAGTGGCTGATTTGCAGAAACCTGATCAGGGCTCTCCTAGTTAAAAAGAAGTTCTTTGCTAATGGTAATAGAGTACGCAAAAAAGCTGGAGCTATAGGAACACCTTGGCATTCAAGAACCAAGGGTGCTACGGGGCTGGCTGAGAACACTGGGTGGAGGGGAGAGAGAGCTTATTCTCACTGATTCGGCAATTTTACTTACTTAAGGGTGTGGTGACACTTGGGGCTTCTCAGGGCCTCTCTCAGAGAGTCAATAAAGAGCCATCTCCTAATTCTGCGTATTTATTTTAACTCTCCTTCTGGACCTTTTGCCAGATGAACATGGGGAAAAGGCGGGGACAGGGATGTTGACAGAGGAAAGTTAAGATAAAGTCTGAATCCATTATTTATTGAGCATCTACCAGAAACGATTCACCACAAAAACAGTTATTTCCTGGGATGGTGGGTGATCCTGCAACTGGTCCAGTGGGACAAATAAAGCAGACTCAGCAGCTGGGATCCTGTTTTTGGAAGATTCTTCCTCAATCAGTCTTATTCTGCAATCGTGCCTCATTCCATCTCTTTATTCAGTGCACTCACCCCTCAGTGCACACACATGCACGTACACATGCATGTTCAAACACACACACACACTGCCCACAGCAGGTTTCAGTCTTATCCTGAGAGTCAGAGCAGTGTCAGTATCAGTCTGGATAATTGTTTGATCTTGGGTCACTTCACCCATTGGCTTCTAATTATACTAAGTTATTTGTCACTCTCTGCATGTGCTAGAGGATCCCATGCCTATCAGCCTTTGGAAACGTTATTCTCTCTGCCTCAGATGCAACCCTCCTCTTCCATGAAAACGAATTCCCATTGATCCTTTTGGACTCAGAAGCAGTTCATGACTGTGGCTGGGCATCACCAGTCTGAAGTGAGAGGGTCTGGATCTAAACATGGTTCTGTGGATCAGTAGCTTGTGACCATAGGCCACCTGCTTCATCTCAGCAAGCCTCCATTTTCACCTACTGATGAAATGATGTGATGGTAATAACTGTAGCCAAGCAGAGTTGTGTAAAGGATAGTGATGGGCCGAAGAACACCAGGGGCCTCTGGCTGGGGCACCTAACTATGGCAGCTCCTGGGGCCTTGACAGCCCGCAAGTCTCCTTTTGCCGTTACTCACACTGACTGTTCAACATTATTGCCTGTGCAATCTCGGCCTCAGAGTTTTCCTCCATCGCATGTCTTCACGGTAGTGCTTGCAAGTTCCAACTCAGAAGAGGAGACATCCAAGTGCAATGTGCGTTGACCAGTGAGTGGGATCAAGAAGACACCAGGGATGGAAGCCAAAGATCAGCTAAAGAGACTGGATGCCACAAGAGAGAGGGCATGTTTCTTGGCAATTTTAATGAGGACACAGTATATCCGGGCAGTTTATCAAGTAGGACTTGCATTTAACCTAGGCTCATTCTAATTGTGTCTGGTTTTCCATGAGCATCTCTCATCAGGAAACCCAAGCTTATTCCTTGAGGCTGAGAACACCTTTGTATAAACATACATATCTGCCTCTGATTTCAGTAAACCATTAAATGTTTTAGACTTTCCTATTCTTCAAATTGAGATTTTAACTTTAATTGTCAACTGAGGAGTACCAGGGGGGTAAAAGGCCTATAAATGAGGGTTTACCTCTTCTGGCTGATAATCAATTCAGGGAAATGAACTGAAGAGCCCACAAGTCTGAGAAAATTAAAAGACACTATTCTCATCTACATAGAAATACACTTCAGGATGAAAAGGAGGAGAATAAACTGTCATGACAAAGCAATACTACTGATGCATATTGGCCCAGTTACAAAGGGGATGAATGGCTCACAAAAGTAGTTAATCCCTTTTGCTTTTAATAAAAGGAACAGACAGAAATCTGGGTGTGTACAATGCTGATTAATCATTTCCCAAATACTTTATGGTGCAGGTCTTGTTTTGAGTTGTCCTAGCATTAAATAAAGATCTCAGCCTTGGGAAATATTGTTTTTGAGCTCTTAAATTGTAATAACCCATCCTTCTAAGTGAGGTTCAAGTCCTTGCAATGAAGCCCTAGGCTGGTACAATTTTCCTAGATGCTTTCACTGGGGAATCTTAAGAAGTACACAGTGTGGGTATTCTGGATACACACAACACACTTGAAAAGTGCCAAAATATGTCAAATAGACCTCAGAGAGTGAGAAGAGATGAAACTGAAGGAGAATTAGAAATTGGAAGCTCATGGGAGGACACACTAGGAATTTTTTGAGTAACTCTAGAAGATCACACTGAAGTCTAACTGTTGGGCATTTTCCTTTCTGCATTTCAAAGGAGTGAAGAGGACCCCCCCATAACTTTTGCTAAGAGATATAAAATAACACAAAGAATTGGCATTCCTGGGTGGAACAAATCCAGTAATATTTCTAAGTGATGATTTTTTAAAAAAACAGAACTAGCAACGACTGCAAAGGCAATGATTTAGTTTCTTTCCTCACAACTTAGATTTATACTTGCATTTTATAAACGTTTGTCTTTAAATCCTGCTGTGAACACAAAAGTAAAGACAGACCTATAGAGCTTCAGATAAGCATATAATGGACGTGATAGAGGGATGTCTTGAAGGACAATGAAGAGGAGACGAAGGGACTTGAAACCCTGTGAACAGAAAACAAAAAGGGCAACAGTGTAACAGAGCTTTACAAATACCACGCAATTGCAAATGTGGGGTAACACCTAATGAAGCTACTGTTGTATTCATTAAGCAGCTCTTTCTGATTGGTATGTTCACTAACCAACTATGCTAATATTTAATATTAGGTATAAAACAAAGTAGGCAAAGTTGCACCACACTACTCCAGGTATAACAAGGAGAATTTACAGAGTCATACATGAACTCTCCAAATCAAAGAAACATTCACCCGTAAACGGTTATGTTGTATAATTGTGAGTAATGTAAATACCTAAAACTTGGTGCTCTGAGAAGCCAGCAGGAATGTCTTTTGGTGCAAGAAAGATTCTCCAACCATCCTCCATGTCCTTTGGCTTAGGTGGTTCTCTTTTCTTTGTATGATGAAATCAAGGATCTAAAATTGTCTGAAAAACTAGACATGCACAGTTTGTCTCATGCAGAATGGCTGGCTTTACAGCAATTGTTGTTTACAGATTATAAAACTGTTGAACAGAGAAAACAGTCAGCCTCTGCCTACAGGTTTTGTCCACATGGGATGCATACCTTACCAAGGATGGGGTCTTCTGAGCAAGCCAGTGGAGCCCCTTAATGGAAGGTGATTTTGAAATCTTGTGACTAATTAGTAACAATATCTTTGAACAGTTTTTATGATCAAGTGTTCTACTTTGCTGTAAATAGAAAAATGTTCTCTGATCAGAAAAGAAGAGACATCAGAGTAGGAAGTAGAGTATGAAGTGTTCGATTTTAGATTGTAAACTCTCATGCAATATTATGCATTCGAAGATATTTATTTCTAGAAACTCTGAATATAAAAAAGGAACTATTATCAGAACTGGAATAACAAAACAAACAGAAAATCAGGTCAGCACCCTAAAATTTTGGTTGCAGAGTGTTTACGGAGTGTGACAACTGGAAGCTTCCATTTGGCAACATCCGGAAAATCAGTCCATTGCTTCCATGTCTGTCTGAAAACCAGTCAATTATTTCCACTCCAGCTATGCCACAGGGGAGCGGCATTTTAAATGAGATGGCAGTGTATGTGAATACCCTTGTAAACATGCTCTGCAGATGTGAAGAATAATCTAGGCTTAAAATAATGTGGCGTAGGTTTTCCTTCCACTAAGGGTAAAAAATTTTTGTGTGTATGACACACAAGCTGCTATGTGCATGTGTGACCAGTCAGAGCACACAAGAGAACAATCATGTCAAAATGGAACAAACATATGCACACACACACTGCACTCAACATATAAAAGGTTTTATGCAAAAGGATGAATTAGAAAATTTAATCAGGTCTCTCACTGAACTGGATAAGGTAATTAGTGGAGAATCTCATGAGAAAGCTATAGGGGTTTTTGACAGAAAGATCTAGGAAAACCTAGCGGCCAAGACACAAAGCAGAGATGCCTCCGGTAAGTTCTTGAATGATTCACTTAACCATTTAGTGAGGCTAATAGATGATCACTCCTCCACAACCGCAGGTCAATTATATCACTAAACGGAGGTGTCAGTAACTTGATTCTTTCCTCCTCTGCAAAACAGAAGCAGTAGCAATACTTGCCCCGACTACCTCAAAGATGTTTGTGAAGATCAAATGAGAAAATAGATATCAAGAGAGCCTAGTAAACTTTAAACTTCTAGATAAGTTCAAGGTAGCAGTGCTTTGCCATTAATATTCCTTGATACCTTCCAGATATTTCACTAAATGATCAGAAAAACCACACAATACTTTTTCAGAATTTCCTAGTGCAGTTTTGGTGCTTTCTCTAGACCAGAAAAATGTGTTCGCTTTCTTTCTTGTTCTCTGTTTTGAAATTCTAACCCACTCTTACTTTACTAAACCATGGTGGTGAGAGAACTTTATACACCCACTGGACCTATCACCACTGATTCCCCTTCTGCTGGAAGTAGGTTCTACACAGGGAAATGGCTAGCTAAACGCAGAGCCAATTAGCAAATCCCACATTCCAGAGCCATGAAACCTGGAGAACTCCAGAAAAGAAAAAAACATTGATACCAAGTGATGGCAGCTTGAATATATAAACTGGTTCATAAATATTTAGACAAATCATTGAGTGATAAATATATATTGAATCATTAGGGGACTAATATGATGAGAATAATAATAACTATTCAGTGTCTCCTCTGCACTAAGTGCCTTTAAAAACATTCTTCACCCTCTAAACTGCCCGTTTACCTTTTAATAAAAAGGAAACTGAGAGATGGTTTACTGCTCTCCAAGTTGCTCCGGAGGCACTTGCCTTCTACGAGCCTCTGTTTCCATGAGCTCCCACTCTACTCTATGGACAGCACTCACATTCGCTCTTTCAGAGCTCAGAGTTTAATCTCTCCTGCAGATGCATTTTTATTAGAAAATGTTCTTCCTCGGAAAAGGCCCTGTAGCTGTCTGACAAGGTTCCTCACATCATGGACCACTGCGGGTTTACTACGCTGACCACATAAGTACATCCTGTGACCAGGGTTAGTATTGGGTGAGCAATCCTGAGGATGCTGGCAGAGTGGGTGCAACGACTTCCTGTGGCCTTCAAGTCTGAGTTCACTCAGCCCGGAGGCAACAGGAAAAGGTGACTCAGGCTTCCTTCTGCCTCTACCTGCATGGGGAAAATGTTGACTGCCGGCTATGTGCTGTAGCTTTAAAATGCACTCGAGACTTAGTGCATATCTTGCTCTTCTCTTTTACTATTGCTGAAAAAATTTCACAAACCAAAAGACGTGCCAAAGTTCCCAGTACTTCAAAGTGACTTTAAAGGAGTTCGTCCTCCTCCTTTTACAACTGTGGGCATTTCTCATTTACCTAAAAGTCTCTGGGTAGCCCCTGCAATAATCATGGTTCTGCCAGACTTCGCTGAGACGATCCAGAAGGCCTTGAGCTTCTTATCTGGCGCTGGAATTCTGTGATGTACGTGAGGTGGATGCACTCTGGATTCGCAACACTCGTTCGTGGAGCTTGTGATGCAGCAGGTGGGCCGTCACCCAGTTTGGCATTTTGCCTCACTGGCCCAAGCTCTTCTGGCACAGCTTCCTTGCTCCCCCTCCGATTTTCTCTTTATTTAAGACTCTGTTTCTAAGGCACATGCCATCTCATGTAAAATGACCAACACACCCTACACCATGAGAGCCTGTCCCGTAGCGTGGACATTTGCACGCTGCCCCGAGCCTTCTCAGCGCGTGAGACGTGGGACAGCGTCTCCACCCTCACCGGAGCCGCTCAGCGGATGGAAATGGGGACAGTCGGGTAATGCGGGAGTGGCTGCTTGGATAGAATCCTGCTTACGTTCTGATCTGTTGAATCAGTCTGCGCCCTTGAGAAGTTACGAAATTCTTCAAGCATTCTGGCTCTCACTTACTTCTTAAAAGAGAGAGCGCGGCTGCTTTTGGAGCCAGGCAGATTTAGGTCCACACTCTGACTTCTCCAGCATATTAGTTCTCTGACCCGAGCAGGTACTAAATCTCTCCACACCTCAGCTACCTCACAGGTTAAAATGGTGGTCCTGATAGACTGGTGTGAGGCTAAGGTAGAATAACGAAGGTGAGCGCTTCGTCCTGCTCCTGCTGCAGGTGCCCAGGACGTGCGGGCCCCCTCCTGGGCCGTGGTGACCAGCTTCTTCCAGGGAGCTAGGCCCTCCCAGGAGTAGGACTAACACCGGAGAAGCATCTAACCCTTCTTCATCCTCACCACATGACCTTCCCCACCAGACAGGAAACACTCTACCTCAGCTGCCCTAATTTAAGGCAAGAGTGAAAATGCCAAGCCCTTAACGCCATGAACTTCAAGTTCTCATGTGCTCACGGTAGTTTTGGCATTAATTTCCTCGGAGTGGGAATTAAAGTGAAATCGAGAGCTTGGCATGGAGATGTGTGCTGATCAAGGTGCTCTCTTAGGGTGTCCCATCTTCCCAGCTGGCTGGGGACTGAAGATTCTCCGAGGACACCAGAAAGTTCCCGGCAGACAGGGACAGCTGGTTGCCCTGCTCACGTTCAGCAACTAGGGCAGGGCTGGGAAGAAGCCTGGACAGACGCGGGGGCGTGCACCTGCTGGAGGCTGGGGCGGTGGTACACGAGTCCTAACATTCCTTCCAGCTTTGACGGTCTGTGGTCCCGGGTCCCTGCCCGCCTCCGCAGATGCCGCACGGACATTCTCTCTGGCGCCTGACTCACCCCCGCAAGGAGGCGGCCTGAGAGCTCTCTACTGGCACTTCGGATGCACCCCTCTCCGGACTGTGGGTGCTGCAGTCCTGACTGCCAAGCAGAGGAGGCCCAGCCTGCACCCAGCTGTTTACCTCCAAGGGCGTGTCCTTGACACAGCCTCAGAGGTCACCAGAGGAAACACCGCCCCTTCGTGAGAGCGGGCCTGCTCTGGCCTCTGGCAGTCACCACTTCTTTGCTATCTTGACTTTTTATTCTATTTGAAAAGAGGACTTCCTCTAAGAGCGAGGAAAGCCACACAGTCCTTTATCAACAACGTTCTGACTGGATACAGACCAAGCCCCGAGGCCCCATTTGTAACGCGTTCTGCTTTTTATTCAATTTAGACTTCACATGAATTTGGAGGGTGAAGGGCGTCCAGGGATTAAAATAAACCATTTGTAACTTGCATGTTTTATTTCCCAGTAGCTTGACTCTTTTTATGATTTGGACTTTGGGTTCCATTTATGGTTCAGACAGATTGGCCAATAAACAGAAACTACAAAACGAAGGGTCGTATTGAAATCCGTGAGGCTGGCTCATGGCGCCGCTCGCTTCTGTCTGCTCGGCTTTACGCCGCTTTATCCCCTCCCCCACCTTCCATCTGCGTGTTTCCCACGTCTGTCATCTAACTGCTGGCCTATCTACCCTGTACTGAGTATCTGACCTTCCTCCTAGAACATACGCCGTCATGGCAGGGCGCCTGGGCAGCCCCAGTGCCTACTGCGGTATCTGGCTCCTCAATACATGAACGTGGGTGAATCTGCTTGTTATCAGTGGGGTGTCCTTGATTATAGCCGCTACTGCTCAGGATCATGAGTGTTTCAACAGCAGGGTATGCATTTAGTGGATACCATAATTTCCATTCTGGCACTTGTAGCAAGAGTCCTACTTAAGCTCAAAATTGAGTATCCCACAGGCTATACATTAAGCCAAGATTCCAATCTTTCCATATGTTTCTGTGGCTCGGTTTCTCACTTTCTAAAGACATCAATATTCTGTTTCGACTTAAAGATGAATAGTTATCAATGGTTTAATACATTCTCCCCTTCAGAAAGCATTTCAATTTTAATGACAATTTTCAAGGAGATAACACAAAGATGACAATTGTAGGATTGGGGGCATTGTAGCAGAGATAATGAGGAAAATATTACTGGATAGGAGCACATTGTCTGGTGTTTCTGTATTTTTCTCCCCATGAACTGTTCCTTCCTACTTCCATGACCAGAGTTATAAGCTCCTGGTTGAGAACTTAATTTCCTTCTTGCTCAATATTTCCAACCTGGAACACTTAACTATTATATAAATTAATTTATCTCATCACAGAAAACGCAAGCAAAGTCGAAACATCTAACCACTGTGCATCACTTCATTGCTTCTGTCTTATCAAATTTTCAAAAAGGGAAACAGAAAGGTGAGAACTCATGTTTACCTGAAGGAAGACAATGACAGGTGCTGTTGGATTCTGTGATGGAAGCCACATAGCACGATGTCTGGACAGTTTCTGAACAGTTACAATCAGAGAGTTTCTACAGTCCCTGGGGGCTTGTCCATGGTCTTCGTGGAAATACAGGGTAAACTATTCTCCTCAGGAGTCCTGTCTTTGGATGCTTGTGTGGATTTGTGCATAAGCCACTGCAGGACTGAAACAGAAGCTGGCCTGGCTCAACCAGATCAGCGATTTAGAGACTGGACCTCCCCACTGGCTGAGGCCTACATCTCCAGTCCCAGCAGATACAGAGAGCAAACCTGATGTACGTAGAGTTTGCCTTCACCAAGCAGTTAACTAACGGGAAAGGTTACAAACTATACTCTCATTTTTATCTTTGGACCCATTTTACAATGATAGTATTAATAAACCATGAAGAAAAAAAATTTAAACAAAAGACTGATGAAACAAAGAAAACCAACGTGCTAAATATTCAAACTGTTTTTATTGCATTCCGTCTCCAGTGAGAACTGGAGACTTTGGATATCACATGGCTGTCCTGGGAGAACTGGAGACTTTGGATACCACATGGCTCTCCTGGGAGAACTGGAGACTTTGGGTACCATATGGCTCTCCTGGGTCAAGTTTTAGAATGCGCTCCTCATTTCTACTGATAATCTGTTGAGATGATATTGAAAAAAGGGAGAAAGCCAAAGATTTGAGTAATTATAATAAGCATACTCTTGCTTCAGTTTTTTCACATTGTACAAATTCATAAAGTAATACTAAAAATGATAAAAAATACTTTATTTCTTTGATACAGAATGTACAATATTGCACTCATGTCGCAAGCAGTGTGTAGAAAAAATGAACTCTATTCAAAAACAGCCATAACAATTGTCTGGGCCTGATATTTTATGGAATCACCAACTGTAACTACAGCACTGCACCTTTAACCCACTGAAAAGGGCAACGTTTCATAAAGCCTTCTTTGTATTCCAGTGTCAGTGACCAGCAGTTTAGAAACTATATGCATCAGTATATAGTGAGGAAACTTTCCAGTTACATAAATACCTTTCACTCTGAGGCACTGATGATCTGTACCCATGTATTAATGAAATAGATACTATCAAGATATTTTCCATGCTGTATCAATAATTTTTTCTCTCCATTGTGCTTAATCATATTATCTGAGAAGCTATTCTTTTGTGAACAAAAGAAACTATTTTGCAGCAATAGTGAAGAGCAATTACAAGCTTTTTCATTCAGATTGAGCTACAAAGTTTGATTTTCTCAAAGTCACTCAGCAAACTGGGGTAATTCAGTTAGGAAAGGACCCCTGGCCTCCAACCACACACTCAGGCCCGGAGCTTAGGCGTGAATCTGAATGGACAAGAGGGAGCGTTAACCCATCCTGCTGGGGTCGGGGGTTCCCTGTTCCTGGCAGCTACTTCCAGAAGTCGCCTCCACTGAAGTGCAAATGCTTCTCGAAGATCTTGGTGCTTTTAAATGGTAACCAATTTGTTTTTCTCTTTTTTCATCTATTACATGGATGGTAGAGTCTGCACCATTTTGATCTCAGATAAATCTGAGCTAGGTTTCGGTTCATCCTATTCTGACAATAGAAAGGCACATAACAATTTTACTTAAAGCATTCACATATTAAAATTAATGGAACCTGTAAACAAGGGAACTGCATATATGAAAAGGTCCTTTAAAGAAAACTCCTCTCATCTTTGACATTATCTTTTAAACTAAGTGTAATCCAGTGAGCAGCAAAACAGCAGCATTTTTAAAAAAACAACAGGGAAAAATTTCTTAGAGCAGGGAATCTTTGTCTTTCTAGAGACTACATTGACAGAGGTACGTCTGTCAGCCAACAGAGCCTCCCCAAATGCGCATCTGTGTTTTACTTAAAAACAAGTCCCCACAGTACTGAGCACTTTAGAGAGTAGTGAACACTCTGCTTACAGTCAAATTTGGAAATTCAGTTAAACAACATACAAAAAGATAGCCAAGGAGAGAATGATTTTAAATTATCCTGATAAAAACTAAAACCATATGAAGTGTAGGAAAACTATTTGAAGACCAATAACTATGTAAAAATAAATATTTAAGTAACTCAAGGACTTATTCTCACAGTAAAAGTTACAAAAATAGAATACAATATTAAACAAATACATGAATATATCAAAATTGGTTTATAAAATATTTTACCATTGAGAAACCTATTTCTCTTCCCTCCCGATTCTTCTAATAATTTTATTCTTGAAGGGACATATTTTGATAAAACATTGTAAGCTTCGACCAGGTGACAAATTTTCTTTGGGTTGTCATCATTGATACAAAATTCCCCTCAGAAGTTTCTGAATCTGAAATCTATTTACTCTGAGTGTCATGAGCTGGTTCAGATTTAGGGTCACAGTAATTCCTTACCGACACCCAGAGGCTAACCCTTGTCTCAAACACACCCTTTTCAGAGAAGGGTGAACTGTTGCCAAGTTTGGAATGATTGCCTGATAGGTGGGTGTGTGAATTAGACCAGAGAGCAGGGCATGTCACATGTCATGAGTCCATGTTCTGTCTAAACCGAGGCTTTTTATCCTCTTGGAAGCTGGGAACGAGAGAACCATGCAGGCACATTCTAAACGGTGCTGCAGAAGAGGACCACTGCTGTTGATCTGAAGGAACGAAGCTCCAATATTCTTCTGCCAACTCCCAAGGAACTGTCCAAGTACAAGAAAAGGTTTCCTAACAGTATTTCAGCTCTTTATCTTTTAATGGTACCTCTGCATGTCTACAACCCAACAGGAGTGGCGTTCACAGAATGACCTTGCGGCTCACAAGTGGTTTGAAAAGTGCTTTCTGATTCATTTCATAAGATGATCAGTTGCACAGTTTGGCAATTCACTGTAGTTTACAGGGCAGTGGTGCTTAGAAATTGAGGTCTACCTGTGAGTATGCAAGTGTGAGCGTGTGTTTGCTCTTTGTTAGCCAGAGAATTTGTGTAGAATGTAACTTCTTCTGGCCACAGAACTTTGACTTAGATGGTGCCAATCCATCCAATATGATTGAAGAAGGAAATACCGTGGCGTTCATGTGTGCTTCTCATGCTCTTTGCCTTTTTTTCTTTTTAAATTAATTTAGATATCATTAAAATGTATCATTGTACCTCTTTGTCAGCAAGCCACTCACAAAGATGCCCTTGAAAATATTTCCAAGCAGCTTTTCCCTCTTCTGCTGCTCTCTGGAAGCAAGAATAGGTCCACCTAACACAAGAAAATATCTTCCAGAGCTTCAGCTGTGTCATAACAGTTATAACTCAGCTAATTTCCAAGTTCTATGCTCCCATCTTCTCCATAGCACTTCAAACCTTCTGAAATTGCTTAGGCTTCTTCAGTGGTGTGCTTTATTCCTGGGAAAACAGCAATCATATGGACACCTGGGTACACTGGACAAAACCTGGCAGTGAGGATGGCCCTGGGGTCCCAATCATCCAGATGTACTTCAAGGAGTCCCAACTGTCGGGAAGGCTTGCTTCCTGAGGAGTAAGGAAAAAGCTGTCAATCAACACCAATCTAGGCAAAAGTTATAAAGCCAAGCATTGAACTACAAAGTCTGGTCCCTGCAGTTTTTGGTTTTGTGATATTTTCTGCATTTTAAACATCTCCTTTGCACATTTTAAATTTTGAAAAGAAATCAGTAGCAAAAACAGCTATCATCTGGTTTCTCTGCATCCATCTCCCTGCAGGCCTTTTTCCGGGGCAGTAAAGAAAAATTTCTTTGAATGTTGATTGGTAAGGCCCAGTGCCCACTAGCACACAGCTGGACAACAAAATAGAACACAAAGCAAGCAGGACAAATAAATTTTTAGAGGCAAACAGATTCTTCGCTTTCAAATACAAATCTCTCTAAAAGGCCCAGGGGCTGGCCTGAAGACAGAGTAGGTAGCCTTATTACAGCTCAAGCCACTAGTTGACCTAAAATGCACTCTTAGTTGGTGACTACAGAGCTTCCCAGCTAGTCAGAAAAGAAAGAAGCAGAAAGTCAGGAGTGTCCCAGTTTGCTTGCTCTGTCTCCCCATGGCACCTTTGCAGATGGTGAGACAGTTCCACCCCCTAGCTTTTCAGTCGCCCACATCTACCAAAGAGAAATCTGAAGAGAGCTGGGCAATGTCTGAGAGTTTGGCCTTAAAACCGAACAATGTTTATCCCTAATTAATTCAAAGGACAAGTTACCATTCTTTCATAACAATATTAAAATCAGTAACATATAGTCTGTGCAAAAGATAGAAAACCAGAAACCTAAATTTTGGCAGGCCTATCATTTTAATGAATTGAATGACAGGAAGATGATTAAACACCAGTAGACAGAAGAGCAGTTTTCAGGAATTATACACTGGGAAACAGCATACCAAAATTATCCACATGTAACTATCTATCACTAAAGGATCCCAGGGGGACTGCGTGCAGATTCTACAAGTCATTCTCCAGCTCTGATATTCTCAGTTTGGGAAAGCAAATATTTTTACTCCATGGGGTAATACATTTTTGAACCTTTTATTTAATTCCAGATGGGATATTTTAATTTTACTTTATAATATCTCTATCTACCAAGGGGACAAAAACCTCCATATAAAATGTTTTCCTTTTCACTTAGAAAGCATATATTTGTTCGTCTCAAATTTTCTGAATTTTTCATGATATCTTAAAATGAATCCGTATGGACTCCAACACAAATGTCCTGATAAACTAGAGAAAAATTACACCTTGTAGTCTTGCTTCCACAGCTTCCAGAAGTTATGGAATTAATCTCGGGCAAGTAATCCTGTGAGAAAAGGTCAGCTGCATTTTGTTCAAGCTTCCAGAAGACCCTCACCAATGAAGGCGAAGGGCCTGAGCTCTCTCCTGGCTCTTCTTCAGAGGGGACTTCGTGTCTGCGGACGGCGAGTCGAGGGGCCGGGATCGTGGGCAGACATCGTCCCAGTCCCAGTCCCAGTGAGCTGGAGAAAGGACGTGCATTTCTTCCTCACAATTCTCCGAGCAGCCAGCCCTTAGGTGTCCTGGGTGGAAGTTCAAATAACCTGAGCTGTTTTGGGTCTAGGAGAGTAAATTCGTAGAGAAAATCTTTACAGTGCTGGTGCTTGCCAATGCCATACAGCAAACTGGACAGGTTCCGTGTCAACTCCATCTCCCTTCTCTGAGCGGTAATATGAACCAGCTCAGGATACAGGTGACACCGTCCCCCACTTGAACAAACAGGGTTACGCAGAGGGAGGGAGAGGGGGAGTGAGTGACCTCTGTTCTCCTGCAGAGGCTCACGCTGGGCAGTTTCCTAAACCTGTGTCACTTTCTCTCTTGCCTCAACTACTTCTCTGTCATAAAAGTGAAAGTTGTTACAGGCTAACCAACCTTCTTAAATCTTTCACAGGCTCAGACCTAAAAGGAAAGGTTATTTGGAAAGTTACTTCATGGACTGAATCCTAAACTCCCTCTCAGGCTTTCACACTGGAGCACTGCGGGTGAGCGTGGGGCTGGGTCTCCACGGATCAGAGGAGAGTGCTTTTATTTTGTTGGTGTCAGGTTTTATTTTGGTGTGTTTGTGCACCATTGTGTTACTTCAGCACTATTTGCACCACCAATTTTACCTATACTCTTTGCATACAATACAGTGCACTCTGGCCACCTGGAAGGAGCTTATTTGTAAGTTTACTTTTTACATACTACAATAGACGACAGTTTTTTTGTTTTCCTTTTCTGGGTTACAATCATGGAACACAGACATACAGACTACTGACTATATGGAATCGTAAAGCATAGAGGTTGGAAAGCATCTGCTATCTGCCTTCGTTTTATGGACAACGGGAGCCTAAGCTAGAAGTGCAGGAGTGGCTGCTACCAGAAGCCCTCCCCACGCCCGCTGACAGCTCCATCCCACACAACATCCCTCTGGGACATGCTGGCCCCTGCAGCTTCCTTCCTCCACATCAGGGTGTTCATGGCCAACCCTAACCCTGGGCCAACATTCACTCATCTCAGTTCCCAAGACAACCGGTGAAAAGTACCAGTTAATGTGTGCTTTTAGTTTAAATTCTGACTGCCTATATACATTCCTTGGGGATTCAGGCTAGTGGAAATGCAACAATCCTCAATGAACTACAAGGGAGCACTTAAGTCATGACCCTTCTGAGTCCAAGAGAAACAATGAACTCCTCTCTTTTTGCGAATTGTCACAACCGTACCAAGACCATGGCCACTGGGGGAAGTTAGGCTTTTTCCAGGCCTCAAACACAGGTGAGCTGTGTGCATCGTGTCTGCGGCAGACCCCCTCACCATGCAGAAGACTGATACTGTGTGTTCAATTACTCATCTCAAGGGCAGAAAAAATACTTCCACCACATGAATTTCACAAACACCTGTAGCAAGTTTTCAGTGCAGGGTCAGAGAAAACAAGATATTGCAATATTTAAAATCTTGGTTCCCAAAGAGAACCCTGAAAAGGTACCTTCCCTTCTCTCTTCACTACCCCTGGAAATGCCCTCTCCACAGAGGTGACAGCGAGGATAAGCATTCCTTAGTTCCCCAGGGAAAAAGAACTTCTCGAGATCAACCCTGAGCTACTGATGTCCAAGGGGAAGAAACTTACCTCCCAAATTATCATCAGAGGCAAATAAAATACAGAATCACTGCCGAGTAGAACTCTGAGATGCTAGTTATGATCTACTCCAGCTCCCAATTCAACAAACTGAAGCTCCTTCTTGTGAACTAAGCTGCTCCAGCGACTCTCCGTAGGAAGATCTCCAAACAATTTGAACAAAATTTAGCCAAATAAAGATCTTTGCAGCTAAATGAATGTCAAACTGCTGACAAGATCCTGTAGAGAAGTTCTCCTCCCTCCCAGTTGGGTAAAGGCCTCCAGGAAGTACAGAGCCTTCCTTTCTGCTGGAGGGGAGATGGCAGCCCCACCCCAGGGCCACAGGCTGACCAGTCAACTCACATCAAAGCTCTGGATGCCCACAGGAACTGGGGCCCTCAGGCTATGCTGAAATCAGGATAACAGCTGAGGTGTAAAACCACTTCCTAACTGAGCATTTATAATCCCAATGTCTCCACTTTTCACAGTAATAGACCAACTGGGATGGTGTTAGTGTACACAAGTAGCTTTCCAGGCAGCCAGAAACCGCACGCTCAGAAGAACTGGTGCAGACCCTGCGGGCACCTGGCCTGGCGGCCCTTCTGCTCTTCAGCAGCGGCCTCTCTGACGCAGGAGCCTCTGCGTCTCCATCGCTAGGGTCCCTCGTTACTTGAGAAGGCTGGAGCTACCCGGCTCGCTCGGTCACTCCCCAAGCCCTCACAGGCACGCCACACACACACCCCTCCCGGCCTCTCTGGACGCAAACCTCGGTCCGGGTCTCCCGGGGCGCAGCGGTCACGCCGGGCCCTGCAGCCCCTGGCCGGGGGTCTCCTTGGCCTTCTTACAGGTGTACAGCCACTTGATGATGCGGGCGTTCCTCTCGACCACCGAGGTGGTGCTGGGCACCTGCTCCGTCAGCTCTCCCTCCTGCAGCCCCTCGTCGCCGCCGCTGTGCCGGGAGAAGCCGCTGTCGGAGGTGGCGACGCTCACGCTGCGGACCTTGCAGGCGACGAGGTCCGACCCGGCGGAGAAGTTCTCCCGCCCGAGCGCCTCCACCACCTCGGGCTCCAGGCCGCAGTACTGGAAGAAGGTGTCAAATTCGGCCAAGGACGCGGAGTAGCGCGCGCTGAGGTCGGACTGCGAGCGCTGCAGCCCCCGGTGCCTCGCCCCGAGCAGCTCCGGACCCCGGGGCGCAGCCGGGACTCTGGAGGGCGCCCTGACCGGCGGGGCGGGGGCCGGGGGCGCGGAGGGCCCTGGCACCGCGGGAGCCGCGACGGGGCCGGGCTCGGTCGGGGCGGCCTCCGGGGCCCTGGCCCCGCCCTCCTCCCCCACCCGGGACGTGCCGGGCGACCCCGGCGTCTTGTCCTTGCCCGGCCCCTGGAAGAGCTTCTTCACCAGGCCTCCCCTGGGGCTGTCGGCTCCCGACCCTCGGACGAACTCGCATTTCTGTCGGTAGATAACCAGCGAGTCCGGCCTCAGCGGCTTCCGCGCTATGGCCCTGCGCGCCACCGGACCGGGGACGCGCGCCGGGGGCCGAGGGTCGCCCTCCTGCCCTTGGCTCGCCCCGGGGCTGCTGCCCTCGCAAGACGGGCCTGGGCCGGCTCCCGGCGGGCCCCGCACGTACTTCGAGCGGTCGGCTGCCAGCCTTTCCACCGCGCTCCTGCGCGTCGGCCCCGCCGCGTCCCGGGCCCGGGGAGCCCCGGAGTCCCGGGACAGGAGGCGCTCGCTCGGGGGCGCGTCCAGGGCTGGCAGGGCGCGCATCCTCGGGGCTCGACAAACTGCGGAAACGCGCTGCGGCCGCGGCGCCCGTCAGGCCGCCAGCCAATTCCGAAGTCCGCGAGGGGTGGGGAGCGGCTCCCCAGTTCCCGCCGGCCGGTCGGGAGCCTGGGCGAACACGAGTCCGCGCGGATTGGCTAGTTGCCTCGGTCCCCGCCCCGCCGGCTCCGCCCCGCCGGCTGCCGCCCCCGCCCCTCACCGCGCGCCTGGTTCCCGGGTCCCCGCCCCGCCCACACTGGCTCCGGGCAGCCAGTAGCCGGGAGGACTGCGGGCGGACCTGCCCCGAGGGGGCTGCGCGCGGAGCCCGGCGCTCCGCAGCTGGGAGGGCCAGCCTGCGCCACAGGGCAGAGGAACGGGGAGGGACCGCGTTGGTTCAGATCCAGGTATCAACCGCCTCCTCCCAGCCTGGGAGTGCCTCGGGTCCCCGTTGGACGCTGGCATTTCCGGACTGGGGGAGGGCAGAGCGGCTCACGGGCTCCCCCCCCCGGCAGGTGTCTCGTGTCCTTTGAATTCTTAAAGTGACCTCAGCGTGTTTGGAAACTTCTGACTCTTTGATTTCCTAAATCTCTACCTGAGCACTACTCTTAACTGTCAGAAAGAAAAGTCTATAAGAGGAAAGGAAACGCATCGCAGGACAGGTCAGTCTATGTGTTAGGTAGAAAGAACCCAGGAGCCGGGTAGGGACCTGGATTGCGTCCAGACTCCGTCAGGCGGCCCACGGGGTCCTAACCAGACCGGAGCACCTGGTGCCGGGACCCGCTGCAGAGCAGGTGGTGTCGGAGGCGAGGCTCAGTGGATTTGGAAAAAACCTGAACAAATTCCCAGAATGACTGCTGTTTTTACCGTAATCAGTGCAGCGGGGAAACCACGGGTTCACCGGGGTAGTGGATCAGCATAGGAATGCTAAAAGTCTAAGGCGAAACATTTCCAAAATTCCATTCTTTCAAAAGTTGGACAAAGGACTAAAAATATCTGCCAGACGAGTGAAATATCCACGTTATCTCATGTTAAGGCCGACTCCAAGACAGGCTGACCTTCAAAGTTGTGGTGGAGTGCGCCTGGTGCAGGGCAACACAGCAGCCCGTGGGCTGCAGGCAGGAAGGTGCCTTAGGTCTGGGTCTGACTATGTTTCCAGAAATGCCAGTGGGCACCAAGAGGGGGCTTGTGGTGAGTCAGCAGGAGCCGCAGCTGAATAATTTCAAACAGGTTTGGCAAACTGGCGCCTACTGACCACCAACCGCCCAGGATCGCAGCAGGTGCCAAATGCGTCTTTGCACCTTCAGTTTCCGTGAGGCCAAATCCTGTCGTCAGTGACAGAAGCACAAGAAACCAGGTCTCCTGAGAATCGGACTACCCAGTTAGTGTGACCAGAAAATGCCACACTGATGCGAAAAGATGACTGTGGTCCTGAGGGTGAGAGAGAGAGAGATGGAGCCGGTGCCAGTTCCTGGGTTGGGCACACTGTTTCCCACAGTAGGGTACTACTGGTGGAGGGGGACCAGGTGGGAGCCCAAAGTCCAGCCTTTTCTCTGCTCAGGCGGCCTGGTCTATTGTCAGTCAGAGAAAAAAAATCTTCTTAATTGCTTAGCCCAAAGTGGCTTCTTTTCCTCCTTTGCACTTCATGTGCAATTGCAGCAGGTCAGAGAGGGAGAACTCCTAAGCATAGGATATCCAGAATTTGTCTGAGCCTGGGTCCACCATTTATTAGCTATGTTCCATTGGACAGATAACAAACCTCTCAGGGTCTTTGTTTTGTCATTTGTAAAAACCCTCATTTTTGTAGCTTAGAACATTCATTGCTTTGTAGTGAGCACTAAAGGAATGTTAAAGAAAGACCTAGGCTTAGGTCTCTGCTCTAGCTTCTGGAGAGGCTGTCAGGTTGGACTTCTCAATGACTCTGGTTGCTCCTCTGTAAACTAGAGCTCCTTACATCCACCTGTTAGGGTATTTGTTAACGAGATTATGCATATAAAGGGCTTAGCACTATGTCTGGTACAGATCAAATTTTCAATAAATAAATGTTTTGATTATGATGGTTATGATTAGTGGTTTATCACATTTTAAATAATGTTAGTGAATTCACATATGAGTACTGAATATAAGAATAAAAACTACTATAAAGTTGTATTTAAGATTTATTGCTATTAAAGCAAATTATATTTATATCCATAATTTTCTATCTATTAAGCAGATAACTAACTGGATAAATAGAACTGGAGTAATAAGATACTGACAAGAAAATTTTCTAAATAAATTGTTCTCATTGCTTAACTGGTAGCTTAGACTTTGAGCCTAATTTCCTCTTCAGCATCATCTCAAAAGATTTGGTCAGAGCAGGAAATAATGCTTACAGACCCAATGATCCAGGAACTCTACTCCAAGGAATATATCCTAAGGAACTAAGAAGAGATGTGTGCACAGAATGAGGATATTCGTTGCAGACAAACAGTTGAAATCAACCTGCATTTAACAACAGGAAGAAGGTTAGATAATGTATGACATACTTGTGGGATGGAGTATTACGCAACCATTTAGTCATGCTTCCACAGGATATTTTATGGAATGGGAAATGATCATGATGTATGTGAAATTTTAAAAATAGGACAAATATAGTGGCAGTCTTGAATAAATTTCTAGAAACATAAAACCTCCCAAGACTAAATTGTGAAGAAACAGAAAATCCAAAGAGACCCATAACTAGTAGGAGATTGAATCAGAAATCAAATGTCTCCCATCAAAGAAAAGCCCTGAACCTGATTATTCACTGACCAAACTTTTAAAGAAGAACTAATACCAATCCGTCTTAACCTTTTCCCAAAAAGTGAAGAGGAGGGAACACTTCCTAACTCATTCTATAAGGCCTGCATTACCCTGATACCAAAGCCAAACAGAGACAACAAAAGAAATCTACAGATCCTTACCTCTTATCAACAATGATGCAAAAATGCTTAACAAAATACTAGCAAGCATAATTCAGCAGCGTATTGAAAGGATTATCCACCATAACCAAGTGGGATTTATTCCTGGAACGCAAGGGTGGTTCAACATATGAAAATCAATCAATGTAATATGCCATATCAACAGAATGAAGAGAAAAAAAAACACACACATGGTCATCTCAATTGATGCAGAAAAGGCACTTGACAAAATTCAGCATCCTTTAATGATAAAAACACTCAACAAACTAGGAATAGAAGGAAACGACTTCAACATAATAAAAGTCGTATGTGAAAAAACTAGAATGAACATTATGCTCAGTGGTGAGAGACTGAAAGCTTTTTCTCTATGATTAAAAACAAGGCAGGGATGCGTGCTTTCACCACTTCTAGTCATTGTAGCACTGAAAGTTCAAGCCAGAGTAATTGGGCAAGAAAAAGACACAAAAGCCATACAAATTGGAAAGAAAGAGGTAAATTTTCCTCTGTTTGCAGATGATATGATCTTATATGTAGTAAACTCTGAAGATTCTGGAAAAAAAAAAAAACCTGTTACAATGAAAAAAATTCAGCAAAGTAGGAGGATACAGGTCAACACAGAAAAATCAGTGGCATTTCTATACACTAACAATGATCAATCTAAAAAGAAACTTACAAAACAATTGCATTCACTACAGTATCCAAAAAAAGAGTAAAATACTTAGGAATTAACTTAAACAAGGAGGTAAAAGACTTGTATGATGAAAACTACAAAATGCCACTGAAAGAAATGAAAGAAGACATAAATAAATTGAAATACATCCCATGTTAATGGTTTGCAAGACTTAATCTTGTTAAAAAGCCAATACTACCCAAAACGATCTACAGATTAAATGTGATCCCTATGAAAATCCCCATGATACTTTTGCAGAAATACAAAAAAAACTATCCTAAAATTCATATAAAATCTCAAGGAACCCCAAATAGCAAAAGCAAACTTGAAAAAGAAGAACAAAACTGGAGGACTTACACACCTGATTTAATAACTTACTACCAAGCTAAATCAAAAGAGTGTGGCATTGACATAAAGACAGGTATAAAGACCAATGGAATAGAATAGAGAGTCTGAAAATAAGCCCTCACATATATGGTCAAATGAATTTTTACAAGGGTGCCAAGACCAGTCAATAGGGAAGGGACAGTCTTTGCAACAAACGATGCTGGGAAAACTGGATATCCACATGCAAAAGGATGAAGTTGGACTTTTACCGAACTCCATATACAAAAATTAACTCATATTGGATCAAGAACCTAAATATAAACCTTAACACAATACAAGTCTTAGAAGAAAACATAGGACAAAACTTTATGACATTGGATTTGGCAATGTTTTCTTGGATATGACACCAAAGGCACAGGTAACAACAACAAAAAAAATAGATTGCAATTCATGAAAATGTTTTAAAATGTGTGCATCAAAGACACTTATCCACAGAGTAAAATGGCAACCCATAGAATGGGAGAAAATATTTGCTAATCATGTATCTGATATAGGATTAATAATCAGAATATATAGAGAACTCCCAAAACTCAACAATACAAAAACAAAAACCCAATTCAAAAGTGGACAAAGGATTCAGACATTTCTCCAAAAAAAGATTATACAAATGGCCAATAAGCACATGAAGAAATGTTCAACATCAGTAATCATTAGGAAAATGTAAATCAAAAGTGCAAAGAAATACCACCTCACACCCATTAGGATGGCTACAAGAAAGGAAGGAAAGAAGGAAGGAAGGAAGTCCAGAAAACAAGTGCAGGTAAAGATCTGGAGAAACTGGGACTCTTATGCTCTCTTGGTGGGAATGTAGAATGATGAAACTGCTGTGGGAAACAGCATGGCCTTCAACAAAAACTTAAAAATAGAATTACTGTATGTTCCAACAATTCCACTTCTGGTTATATATCCAAAAGAATTGAAAGCAAGACCTGGAAGAGTATTTGTACCCCATGTTCATAGTAGCATTATTCACAACAGCTAAAATGTTGAAGCAACCCAAGTGTCCATCAACAGATGAAAGGATATGCAAAAAGTATATACATGCAAGAGAATATCATTCAGCCTTAAAAATGAAGAAAATTTTGCAATAGACTGCAACACAGATGAAGCTTGAGGACATTATGCCAAGTGAAATAAGCCGGTCACAAAAAGACAACTACAGTGTGACTCCACTTACATAAGGTACCTAGAGTAGTCAAAATTATAAAGACAGAAAGTATAATAGTGGTTGCCATGGGCTAGGGGAGAGGATTCTGGGGAGTTATTGTTTAATGGGTAGAGATTCAGTTTTACGAGATAGAAAGAGTTATGGAGATGGATGGTGGTGATGGTTGCACAACAATGTGAATGCATTTAAAACCACTGAACTGAACACTTAAAATGGTTAAGATGGTAATTGTCATGTTATACACATAACAATAAATATTTTACCACAATAAAAGAGTGGAAAAAAAGCAAGAACTGTGGTACAATCATACTATGGAACATCACTCAACAATAGAAAGGAATTAACTGATACACCCAACCTGGATGAATCTACAGTGAATTATGTTGAAGAAAAGCCCATCCCAAAAGTTTACATACTGTATGGTTTTATTTGTATAGCTTTATCACAATGACAAAGTTATAGAAATGAAGAACAAATTAGTGGTCCCAGGGCTTAGGGAAGAAGTAGGAGAGAAGTGGGTCTAACTATAAGAGGACAACGTGACACATGATAGAAATGTATCTTCACTGTATGAATGTCAATATCCTGGTTGTGATATTTTATTACAGTTTTGCAAATATCACCATTGGGGAAAACTGGGTGAACAGCACGCTGGATATCGCTGTATTTTTTCTTACATCAGCATGTGAATCTATCTTTTTTATCTCAAAATATGTTTAATAATTCAAAATTAAAATAGTAATATAAATAAGTGAATAAATAAATAGGTGTGTCAGTTACTCCAGTACTTCAGCTTCTGAGTACATTTTAGAACATAATAAATATTTACTGGCACTAACTGTATGCAGAACACTGTTCCAGCTACCAAAGATACAGCAACAAACAATGATACTAAAAAAAAAAAAAAAGCATAAGCCATACTTCAATGTATGTATCTCTTTTCAAGTTGATTTAATGTTAGCTTTTCTGCCTTAATGATCAAAGTGTTTGCTGAGTTTGTTTTCTGAGAGGAATAACTGTTGATTTTAAAATAATACATGAGTTATAAACACATTTATGAAGAAATAACCACAATTACTCAGAAGCATATCATTTAATTATCTTTGGATCGGATTTGTAAACAGCAATACACTTCACCGATGTGCTCATTCACCTCTCCTGTGACAGACTCTGGCTACAACATTTATTCACATAATGGTTATAAACATTTGTTTGATTAAAATAGTGCTGGACTATTTTAATAAATGTTGTAATAGAAAGTTTGTATATTTTAAAAATTTATTTATTATTGGAATAAATTTGGCAATATGTCTTCCTCTCTCAATTTATGAGCCAATAAACATGGAGAATCTATCTTTGAATTTATCCGTCACTTAAAACTCTGCAAAATGATTATGATACAAAGTATTTTGATTCCTAGCTGTTTTTTGCAATATTTATCACCTATTGATGGTAAATTATTAAAATTCCTCTGGGGGATAGTCTTCAATTTGAAGTTAACTAAAATGAAAATATATAAATAGTTTTATAAATGCATGTGAAAAGTATTGATAAGGCTAATGCCTTGTAATGCAAGATGGTTCAGATAAAAATTAAGGGATCCTTCTGCCTTCCTAATATATGTACACACTCATCCATGTGTGAATGTGTGTATAATATGGGTTATGTATTTAATATATATGGTTCAAAAGAGAGAACATTATAGTTAAAATTATAAAACTTAAGTCCTAATTCTAGGTATTTCCATAAATAACTGAATGAATGTGTTCACATCATTTAATTTTTTTTTGAGTCTCAGTTTCCTCATCAGTAAAATGGAATAATAATACCTGCCTTTTATCTTTTACAGGGTCATTATAAAAATAAAATTAAGTAGTATACATAGAAAGGGCTTTGGAAAATAGGGTTCTTCAAACTCAAGCTTTTATTGTAGAACACAGCAGAATTTTGTGATAGGTTGACTCAAATTACTTAATAATTTTTGAATGACTAAATAAATCTTTTAAACATGTGATTAGTAGAAAAGTAAGGGAAAGTTAAAGATGTCCATAAGTGACTTTCCAAATGTTTACCAGTGTTCCTGTGCTAATTCATCCTCTTCTAATTAAGCTTGTTTTGTTTCAATATATGAACAATCAGGAAAAATGAAAATTTATTTATTATGCGTTTTGTTCTGTGTTTTGTTTAGTTATAGGGGCTCCCTGACTTATCAACACCTAATTTAAAAGTTATTAGCTAATTCTATCCTGAGAATAAATTAAGAGACTAGGAAAAGCATCACCACCCTGCTGTAGTGAGACATTCCCCCCTTAGACACATTACGCAAAATCATAGTATTTAATAATAGTGCCAGGGCTTCCCTGATGCGGCAGTGGTTAAGAATCCGCCTGCCAGTGCAGGGGACACGGGTTCGAGCCCTGGTCTGGGAAGATCCCACATGCTGTGGAGCAACTAAGCCCGTGCACCACAACTACTGAGCCTGCACTCTAGAGCCCATGAACCACAGCTACTGAGCCCGTGCACCACAACTACTGAAGCCTGCACGCCTAGAGCCCGTGCTCCACAACAAGAGAAGCCACCACAACGAGAAGACTGTGCACTGCAACAAAGAGTGGCCCCCGCTCGCCTCAACTAGAGAAGGCCCGTGTGCTGCAAGGAAGACCCAATGCAGCCAATAAATAAATAAATAAATAAATAAGTTTATAAAAAAAAAAATAGTTCCAGTGCTATTACTAGTATAGTAGCTTACACCATTCAACCAGCACCACACTATTAATATGATAGTTCTGTTTGTTTCTGACACAGCTGAAATTGACACAGTTTCATCTACTTATGGGCTAAATAGTGGTTGTGGTGGATTATCCATGATATCAACTGTTTATACTGTTTTTTTCTGTAAGAAGGTATATTTGGAGTTCCCTTAAGTTTATTTATAAAGGGACTTTGGAAACATATTCTTTTATAATATGCCTATCTTCTCATTGTAACAATATTGCTCTGTTTTTTATTGGAAATGCATTGCATTGAACTACATATGACATGATAATATTTGAAAATATTAAAGGCTTTTCCAGTGTTTCCTTTTCCTATTTAGGAGCATCTAGGTCACTCTCTGCTCTGTGCTTCAGAAGAAGGCGGATGACAAAAGAAAGATAGATTCAAGAAGATATTTCCTGGCATTTGGGGACCAGCATCTCAGCCCTGGGTAAAGGGGCGAATGGAGAGGAAGTGACATAAACTCAGTTCAAAGACAATAAAGCTGATTCAGGGCAGCACACGGTATTGTAAGGGTAAACTTTCCTGGCTCCTTTCTACCTCCAGACTAGATCAAAATCTCCTGGACCCAGATTGGAAGAAGTATCAGAAAGGAAACTAGAAGTGAGTAGATATTGATAATGGTGGGTGTCATGATGCTGCCTTTCTCCCCACAGCTGAGCTCTGGAAATTGGCAAGGATGAGACAAATGTCATGATAGGCTTGAGCTCTGAAAGCAGAGGTCATCCCTAGAGACCATCTCTTGGCAGGGGACATGAATCGTAGTGCAGTGCCTCAGAGCTGGACCTGGACCCCTATTGGTGGCGAACAGGACCCAGCAAAGAGCGACATGGATGGATGACCAGAGGGCAGAGGGAGCAAGCACAGCTCAGTAGATGAGTATAGACAGATGACAGCCAGAAATCCACCTGCCTCACGTCCTCCCTGTGCCTGAGGTAGCCTCCAGGAACCTACACGGGATCCTGGGTAAATACGTGGGCCGAAAATCCAAACTGAGTGAGCAAAAAGAGAGCTGGAATTGTTTTTCTGCAGACATTAGGAGCTAAATGGACATGTGTGAGCAAGGCTGTTTTCATAAACATTCTAACACTCCTCTTGAGAAAGAGTATTTTGGTTATAAACCATAGACTTACAAATAATTTATTTTGCATTAAAATAAATGTTTAAAGTTAAGGATTGTATTCATTTTTTTTGTATGAATCTCTTATTTGAGTAGAAAGTAAATTACAGAATGTTATGTACATTTTGATATCTAAATAAATTAAAAGGAATAGAATATGCTATTCTGCATATGTAACTATAAAAAGAATATAAAAATGTGGTATGAATGTATACCAAATTTACCACAGAAGTTTCCTCTGAGGAGGGGAAGAGTGGGACAGGGACTTCAACTATAGCTGCAATGTTTGTTTTTAGAAAAAAATATTTAAAACAAACATAAAAATATGTAAATCTCACTCTTTCTCACTGTTTCTTGCTCTCAGAATAAGCCTTTGGTATAAAGTGCTGATGTATCATCTACTAGTTTTCCTTTTTCCTCAGTTGCAGTTGATATGGATGATGATGTGACAGTTGGAGTGTCTTAAAACGTGTTGGAGTGTAAGTATTATGGTAACTTTGAGGTAGTGGTAGCTGAGTTGCATGTTACAAACAGAATTTCAGCATGAGGAGATTGGGGTGAAAGTTCCCTGCTACAGGGAACTGAGACAAAGGCTTCAACCTGAAACAGTTGACTGTCATTTTCAAAGGGGGACATCTGTTGGTGGGGAAAATAGAATGATAATAACCTGAAAAGATGGCCAAAAGAAAGATGCTGCTTTGGCTGGTGAGAGGTGAACATACAGTAAACACGAGGCAAAGAACCACTGAAGGTGCGTGTAAAGAGGTGGCTGGGGGGATGGTGAGGGGAAGAGATAGTTAGGTAGTTTGGGATTGACATGTACACACTGCTATATTTAAAGTGGATAACCAACAAGGACCTACTGTATAGCATGGGGAACTCTGCTCAGTGATATGTGGCAGCCTGGATGGGAGGGGAATTTGAGGGAGAATGGGTGATTCGCTTTGCTGTGCACCTGAAACTATCACAACATTGTTAATCGACTATACTCCAATGTAATATAAAAAGTTAAAACGAAACAAAAACAAAACAAAAATAAATAAATAAAAACAACACCATCAAAAAAAAAGATTGAGTGGCGATTCACTTTCTTTAATTATGACAGTGACTAAGAAAACAAATAAACATATCTACAAATAAGCATAAAAAAGAGGAGGTGGCTGGCTGGCTAAAGTACCTGGGGAGGTGAGAGTGACAAGAGCCAAGCCTGGAAGGGGAAAATCAACTCCAGAGAGAAAATAGTGGAGTAAAGTAAGAATTCAAACAAAAGAAGACAAACCATGAGACAAGCTCTCCACAGCCTCAGCGTACACTCTACCCCCCTTCCTGCTACGGGTACTGTTTAGCGGACTCCACAGAAGAAGTTCAAAGTAGAATATTTAAAAATAAAAAAGGATACTGGGTTCTGGTTTCTCTTTAAGACTAGAAATACCTGATATACTCTAGATAAATACATTTGACTAAGTTAAGACTAAACCACATTTTGAAGCATAAGATTGAATCCTATTGTTTTCTAAACACAGTAATCAAGTCAGTTAAGCAAAAAAAAAGCCACCACAAAACTCTCAAAACTTAGATGAACCCCAACTGTTGAAACCTGACTAGTTTGTTACAGCAAACACACAGACAAAATCACAGATGGTATCCGATCTTCACATCTCAATTTGGTTACAATAACTCTGGCAAAGGTCTTAGGAAGTTCTTTAACAGGTGAGTGAAACTTATCAAATTTCCAGGAGGTATTGTTGTCTCCTTTCTTTTTCATTCTTTCTTTCTCTATTATTTAAGGAGAATGAACCTTGAGTATAAGATGTCCATGCATCATTTACTAACTTTTTTCCCCTTTGAATTGAATTTGATATTGGTGGTGCTATGGGCAGTTCAAGTGTCTACAGAAATGTGCTGGAGTGTAACTGTTATTGTAAAGCTGCCCCCAAACCAGGAAGGTAAACATTCTCTACCGTGGGACACGTAAGTGCCTTGTTGAACGCTCTTTAGGAGAAGTAATGAGTAGACACTAGAAACCAAGGCATGAACGATGCTGTTCAGATGAGCTCTCTCTCCTGCCCACCCATGGCCAGACTATGGCTTTAAAATTAAATATCCTCAGATGAGTGCATAGAATTATGTTAAAATAAAACTACTGGCTTTCATTCCAACAGACAGAACGTCAAATAAAAATTACCAAAAATACCTTCCCATAGTCAAAAAGCCATCAATGCAAGAAGCTGATCAAATTAAGGAAGTTTTGACACGGTGCTTCTTTAAATATTTCACAAAGATTATAATGAAAAGATGACATTATTTGGGGGAGATGGTTTAATATCTACCCAGTAGGAGAGACTGAAGTTATTTCCATACCTCTTTATTATTTTTAAAGTTTATTCTTTTCTCATTCTAAATGTAACACAGAAATGAAACAAAACAAAATGAATCAGTACTGCCCATGGTACCTAGTGTGCTTGAACTTACAGGGCACGAGTACACTGGTTCCGAACCCCTGCCTGGTTTAGCCTTCGCCCTGCAAGCTGATGCCTGGGGCCCCCGCTGATGTTGGGTGTTTCCCTGCAGCTCAGCCAAACCTCCCTAGTGATCTCTGCTTCCAGCCACACACCCCAGCAGCCCAGCTCCATCCTTTCTGCTCTTTGTCTGCCCTTGCTCTCCCTCTGAAATTATCCAGCAGCCCTACTCACAGGGCTCAGAGTCTGCCTGGTGCTGTCAGGTGTACTGTTTTTAAAACTATATGCAATATGTTTTCTAATCAACATTATGTAGGTTCCTCAAGACCAGAACCTTTATTTTTCCATAATTGAATCCCTAACTAGCAGAGTTATCTGCATTCATTAAGTAACCAATAGAAGTTTGTCAGTTGATTTGTATCTGTATTTTCTTGGTCAATTATTGACACCTCTGCTTTTCAGTTACTTCTTTAAATAAGTCATTAAAATGCATCACTCAGATTTCTATTATAACAATATATTTTCATGTTTTAGTTTCACTCCATAATCAGAAGTTTAATTACAGTAGCCATATTTTTGTTTATAAACCTTGACACATGTTTCTACATACAGATAATGACCAATCTCTGAATCTAATACGAAAGCTAAATTAACTTTCAAAGTCATTAAAATATAAATCTTTGATGAATGGGTTCTTTGCCTTCTTTTATTCAATCTGAGGAATTTGAAAAATGACATTATTACTTAAGTGCTTTGTTGTGTTCTTGTTATAATAATGCAAAGTTATAATATTACAGTAATGCCAATGAAGGTGGAGTCAGGATTTATTATAGTTCATTGCATAAACATTAGAATAATCTTTTCAAATAGAGTTTGTGAAACAAAAGATAAATTATTTTCTCCATCAAAAACCACTTTTATTTTCAATAAAGCCATTGCACAAAAGTTTTTCTTACTATTTGTACTAATCGGTGTTAGGGTAGGCTGACTATAAGTTGCAGAAGATCTGATTACAGTTAGGGGGACCATGGATCTTTGTTTGCCTGGAACAGTCCTAATTTATACGTACTATTCTGACACAATTATTAATACCGCCCCTTTACTTAACAAAAAATCTTAGTTTGGATAGTCACTCTAGTGATGCTGCCAGTTCAAACCAATTGTGTCTTTATGTAGATTAATTAACTTCTGTTGGGCTCAATTTCCCATTTTTAAAATGACGAGGTCGACCTAGGTGATATGTCAGGCCTGTTCAGCTCTACCATTATGACCTGTGAAGAAAGCATAGGTAGGTCTGAAGAATGATGTTGCTTATAGTTTTCTAGTTCTCGGGATAACAAACTTCCTCACCAAAGATTCACAGAAAGGCTCCCTTAAAACAGCTACTTAATACAAAACAAAAATCCAAATTCTGCTCTCTGATCTGACTCTGGCATGCTGTTATTTGCTAAGCTCTATGTGACTCATTCCTCTTGTAAAGACTTGTCAAGAATGACAAAACCCTTTCAACAATCAATCGTTTTCTTACATAGGTCTTTAAGTTAAATAAACTTTACCTCTTCTGTGGATATAATCTGGGGAAGGAGGTAGAGAGCTGGGGAAAAGCAGGAAGAAGCAATATGAACCAACAGCAAAGCTGGTAAAGGAGTATCTGCATATTCAGCAACAGCTAAACGGGGGTGTGCAGGAGGGGGCTGAGTGCTGCCTCGGGCCTGTTTGTTAACAATACATCCACTAGAAGAGGGATTTCTAACCCAAATGCCCAGGATATTTGAGATCCTCAAAAGTAATACAAGGGATCTATAAACTATTTCAATATTTTGAAAATCCAAATGGAAAGTGGTCATCAACTTTATAGCTGTATTAGCTTATCCAGAGGATTGGATTCCTGTGCTTTCAGCCAGCATTCTGCGAACCCATTGTGATGGGAGCAGGACAGGACAGATAACCAGTCAGAAGAAAGCCTAATTGAGACAATTCTGTAACAAAGGACTGCTGACCTCACGCTATTCATTTTTGACAAGACGTTTTTACTATAGAAGTCAGAGTCACATGCAGTCCAGGTGTTACATATAACACCCCGTGAGTAGTTCTTCAGCTTGGGAATTTATGAGGAAGAATATAGGTTTTGTTGAGAATAACTGAAAGCAATCTGCAGTGAGAAGGATACAGACTGCTAGGTTACAAGGTTTGCATGCAAACTTACATCAAGTGGACACTGATGTCAGACAGTAATTCCTTCTTCTTCACGCTCTTCTCTGTAACTGCCCTTTCAGGGCAGCTGGGGACACTGCTCTGGTTTGGAAGCTGTTTCTTCTGGACACAGAAAATCCTCCTGTGTGTGTTGTGGTCATTGCTCTGTGCAGTCTCTGCTGCACACTTGCTCCTGTCTAGGGTTTACTACTAATTACAGAGAGTTCTTGGATTTTACTAAGGCATTTTCTCAAGATGCAGTCACTATATGCAACTTTTTTCCTGTTGACTTCCATCTGATTTGCTCTAAAATTTGCTGGATGCCTGCTTTGCTAGTTGCAGAGGTCAGTGTTTCTTGTATAGTAAATCTGACCCAGTAGAAGGAGGCCCTGGACAGGTTGTGGGGAACGATGATGGCTAAATGTGGCAGGGCAAGTTTGGAGAGGGCCTTGAAGGCCAGTCAGGGGTGAGGTTTGAAATGCTAGGAGACAGGGCTCACCAAATGTCTCTGGTTAGGAGAGGGACAAAATAGTGGGGCCCTAATAAATTAGAGTAGTCTAATTTTCTTGGGTCCTAAATTAAAGTCATATTTAAAAAGGGACTTTTTATTTAAGCCCCCGACTCCAGGAAGAAAAGTGTTTTCCCAAGTCGTCTACAGAACTCTTGAAGGAGATGTTTATAGGAATGCCCAGGGAAACAGGTTTTGTCATGAGGTAAGTTTGGGAAATTGCCTCTTAAATTATCCTTTGTATGCCTAAGATTGCACAATAACATTTTAAACATCTTCTACACTAAAGAAATCCATTTAATTTTGGTTGCCATGTAACTTTCAAACTTACTGGAGAGCAAGATTTGTGCTTGCACATATGTGTCATAAAGCATCGGTCAATGGTCTGCAAAACTCTGACACATAGGCCTTGTTCACAAAGAACAAAATAATTCAGTATAAAAGCCCTTTTAATGCTGAAAAATCTGACAAGATAATGCATTTGTTAAATTCTTCCTATACGTCAGGAGCTGTGTTTTCTACATGCTGCCTCCCACACAGCTGGACATCACTGGAACCCGTGTCAGTTATGGAAAGATGAACGTCCTTTCTCTAGACTACTAAAATATCTCTGCTTTAGTTTAAGCCTATTTCCTCTTGCTGATATTCACACACTTTTGGAAAGAAAAGGATCAATATCCTGTTTATATAATAAGGAGAAAACTTTCCTTTTAATAACTTCCTTTTAAGTTTTCTCTTACTATTCAGTCATCAGTTTGAATCACTTTGGTCCCCATTTTTTAACTCTCACTAGTGTTCCATCCTCTTTCTTACAATCACTCTAAGGCAGCTTTGAAGTTCATCAGAAAACAAGAAACAGGGAACAGAGACTTCCTAGCACAAAAGAGGCAGCTGAGTCATAGGTCCTGGAGCAGAAAACTCCGGGTCCTGTGGACATGAAGGCTCAGGGGGCATGTGGGCTGAGAGGGGAGGGCAGAGGGGAAGCCTGCCTCAACCCAGCCATGGAGAGACGAGATCCACGCGCCTGCCCAAGGCCCTCAGAATTTCCAGAGCTGAAACATTATCTCACAGCTACCTGACGGGCACTGAAGCAAACACACAAAGACTCCTCAGGAATATTATGGGAAGCCAGTCAAGATGATAAAGTGACACAATTGTTCTTTCTTAACAAGAGCCTAGTGTGCTTAATCTTGAGTTTAATACTTCAAATAGTGACATTTTAACCTGAGTGGAAAAAACCATCAGTGTCAAATTGTAGTCACATGTTTATAATTCTCTCTATAAAGACGTAGAGGCTTTGTGCAGATGTTAATCTTCAATAAATATGATTTCACGTAATCGACTGGCGGTTCACACATTACCTGAACTTGTTCTGAGGGGCAGGTGAGAGTTACAACCCTAAAGACCTACATCAGGGCACTAATTACTTTGTCCACGCCTGTGCCAAAAATGAAGGGCAGCCGGGGAGGCAGGGGTGGCGTATTTGCTTTGGGCGGCCGCAGGACGCAACCTCCTGTGACACAGTGGAGGGTTAGTAGTGTCACACCTAAGCAGCATTACATCCCCTCTGAATCAAAGCGATTAGGAAGTTTCCAAAACTGATGCCTAAGAACTGGATATTAATTAAACAGGAAAGTAAATAATAAATTACCTTTACAAAGATACACTTTCCGAGATAATTGAAAAGTTTAATAATTTATTTTGTACTTTAAGAAGGAAGTTTATTCATTTTCAGAAATTTTTTTCTTAAAGATCTAGGACGTGATAGACCAGGAGAAACAGCTGCATGGGCATGCCTGCTCCAATGTCTGGACCATAGAGCAGATTCTGATGGTGGATCAACCAGGTATGGGGAAGGGCACTGGTTTTAAAGCCAGGAAGTCTGGAACCGAATCCTGGCTCTGCCAGCTACTAGTTACATGGCCTGGATGTATGGCATGGGATAAGTCTACCTTCCTAGTATGGCTTCGTAGGGATGGTGAAGGGCAATGTGTAGAAAAGTCTCTGACATAGTCGACAGCTTCTCCTCTTCCTCTAATGAACTCTTTTGCCGTTTACCCACACATGTCCTCTTTCCCTCAACCCTGGGGCTCCTTAAGCTACAAAGTGTGTTGGGTGAAGGCAGCTGAGGGAGTGTGGGCGCTCTTTCCCCGGCGGCTTCCCATAGGACACCTGGGGCAGGAAAGTCTATAGGAAATTTGTTAAAGCCGTCAATTTTGTGTTCCAGCTGAGCAGACTGGTACTGGTTTTTATCCTAAGAACTCAATCTTTTCTGTCCCGGGGTACCCTCGGGCTCCAGTGATGGGGAATTTGCATCCATGTATTATGAAAGAGCCACATCAATCATTAGGACTTTATTCTAGTTTTTGATTAGACAAGGATGAAATAACATGCATGGAGACTTCTCTATCAACCATTTTAATTTCTAGGAAAGCCAGAAGTGGGTACTGAGGCAAGTTATCTGTACTCACGGCACAACCCTTCAACTCTCACTTTTCTGGCGCCCTTTACTTTGCCGCTTTGCAACCCCTGTCTTCAAGGGCAGAGGCCCCTCCCCCGCTTCGACCTCAGCTCGTCATGTGACTCACTTTGGCCGATAGAATGTTAGCTGACCCGGAGCAGGTAGGGGTCTGAGACACCCTTGCTATTCCCGCTGCCTCCCTCACTCCTCCGCCTCACGACGGGTATATCGTATTCCCGTTATAATTGCAATGTTAACAGAAGGATATGTGTGTATGTACAGAGGGGTTGCATATCTTGTACACGTTTCCCTGCTATCCCAAAGTAGAGTGTTCCTGCGCAGCCTTTTGTAAAGCAGAATAGCATAAGGCGAAGAGCAATGAACTGATCACAGTGAAGCACAGATACTCACAGACGCAGTGCACAGCGCTGGCGGCCTGGGCGCATGCGAACAGTAAGCGTTGGAGATTGTACCATGAGTACAGATAACCTACCACGGTTCACACTTCTGGTTTTCCTGGAAATTAAAATGGTTGATAGCGAAGTCTCCACGTGCATTATTTCATCCTTACTTTATTAAAAACTAGAATAAAGTTATAACAATTGATGTGGCTCTTTCACAACACATTTGGGGTTGTTAAGAGGTTATAATCGATGCAGAAACATCAGCTCTGGCCTCAGTGATCATTGTGCAGTCTTCTTTCATGCAAAAACAGTTACAGGGCCAACTGTAAAATGTAAAAAAAGCAACAAATCCCCCAGGGCCCGAGAATGTGTCTGTGTGAGAGTATAAATGTGAGTAACTATAAAGGGCTGGAATAAACTGTCTTAGGGCTTCATCAAGGAAGGTACTGGGACATCAGTCTCTTCTGTATAAAGCTCTGAGCATTCTGGCTGGTTGCCCGCACCCCTCCCCGCCACCCCCCAACCCCCCAAAGGCAATGTCTTACAAACGAATGTGCTGCCAGATAGATTTTACTCATGACACAGACCGCCTTGAAGTCCCTGGCCCTGTGGGGAAGCGAGGCAAGTCCTAGCACGCTTTAGTCCTTCTGATGCCCACGTAGACACCGTCTTGGTGGGCTGGTGCTCTGGGTTGCCATGTCACTCTTCTGGACTAGGAGTGCAGAGTCTGAAGAGCTGGCATTGATCAGAGACAGACTGCTAGACCCTAGAAACTTAAAGACTCTCAAGGACGGTCCAGGTAGAAGGTGGGGTAGAAAGGTGGCAATCTTTATGATCTCTAGGGTTTCCAGTCTTTCGACCAAGCAACGGGTGCTCATCACGTGCCAAAACCAACAGCCAATCACATGGCCTATTTTCTTTTCTTTAAAAATAAATTTATTTATTTATTTATTTTTGGCTGCTTTGGGTCTTCGTTGCTGCATGCGGGCTTTCTCTAGCTGCGGCGAGGAGGGGCTACTCTTCGTTTTGGTGTGCGGGCTTTTCATTGTGGTGGCTTCTCTTGTTGTGGAGCACGGGCTCTAGGCGCACGGGCTTCCATATCTGTGGCACACAGGCTCAGTAGTTGTGGCGCAAACCCCCCAAAAGCTGTCTTGTTGGGATTTCTGTTTCATCTGAGTTAAAATTGCGTGATAGTTTACTACATATCTGTTGGTATTATCGAGACACCTGAAGAAGCTTTCTGGTTAGCATGCTGTCAACATAATATTTTTTTTCTACTAGGTTTTGGAATAGAAATCATTCGATTTGAGTCGTGAAGAATAAAATGCCCTTTGGTTGCATCTCAGTGATTCATAGTGGAAAGGTATTATTTAGGAATTTTGAATAAGTACCTTAAAATGAGGTGATTGAATATAATAGTATCCGAAAAATAGAAAACAGATTTGGTTTACTTTCCTCTTTAATGCTCTATTTTGGGTAAATGAATCAATAGTAATCTCTCCCTCCTTCCAAAAGAAAAAAAAAGGGACAGTTGGGAAAGGGCAAAATGGAGAGTTTTAAAGTCAGAGACAGTACCGTCCACCCATCACAGTTGGAGAAATGCAGGATTCCTTGTCTCTGAGCTCCCTCAGCATTTTGGGTGTTTGGCCACCTCAGCCTGATGCCAACCCTTCGACTGCCTTGGAGATGATTCCTCACTTACTCGCAGAGTCTCCTAAGTTGATGAGCCCTCTTTCCTGAGGCAGCAACGCAAAAGCCCAGAGCAGGGGATCTGGGGCCATTTGGCTGGTTTAATCCTGACCCTGACTTGCTAGCTAAGGAGTACTGAGGAGTACTGAGTACCCTCCCTCTACCTTAGCTGCATGGGGATAGGCAAGTAACCTCTAAGCTCTGTGACGATTAAATAGGTTTTGTAAGAAAGAGAAAAGTTTTAGTATACCACCTGGTTCATGGTAGGTGTGCTATTCTTTTTTGATAAATGAAGGAGCTTGTTCTCAGGCTCATATGGCCTGGTCTCTTTAAAGACCCACCTTTGTTACTTCTCTGCTGCTTTATCTTCTTTCCCCCTACTTCCAAATCTTGATAATAGACAACTGGTAGTTGGTGGCCATCCCTCTGAGGTATGGAATGGTCTCCGTGGTATCAGTTAAGAAGGAAACACAAGTTGAGATACTGAAAAAAAAAACAAAACTTACAGGGGCTTCACATAACAGAAGTCACATTTCTCACTCATGTAGGGACAAGGATGGGTAGGTGGAGAGCCCTCCACCAAAGATGTGTGCTCCCTCTGTAGTGCAAATGTTTAGCTGAAAAGTTGCTGTGCACGAGGACTACATTCACCAGCCCATCTTGCATGGTGAACCCAAGTAACTGAGTCCCAGTCAACAGAATATGGACAGAGTGATGTGCACGTCTCTAGGGCTGAGCCATAAAGGCATCCTTTGATCTCCCACTCTGACCTTGACTCCATTGGCTGCTGGGTGTTGATGGAGCTGCCTTCAGTGGGACTTAGAAGCACACGCGGAAGAGAGCTGAGTCTCCCCCAGGCTGGGTCCCTCCAAGTTTGCCTGATGTTGAATTCCTGTCCCTGGTCCGAAACACCCAATCTTGGGTATTCTTGGCGGTTCCTCCAATGTGAAAAATAAGTCCTCAGTGTCTCCCCCACTGCTTGAAATGCATGTGGGCT
The DNA here is from genome assembly GCF_949987535.1 of Balaenoptera acutorostrata. NCBI lineage: Eukaryota > Metazoa > Chordata > Mammalia > Artiodactyla > Balaenopteridae > Balaenoptera > Balaenoptera acutorostrata. The sequence continues at coordinate 94,385,374 of NC_080075.1, read as the reverse complement.
CATGTCCTTTATTCATTTTGATGAATTTGGTAGTTCAAATACATTTGACCTGAGGAAACAAAGACAGGAATGTTTGTGTTGATATAAACTATTACTACATTTTGTAATATTGGTCTATTGCACTTCTTTTTATCCCTCTCTATTAAAGTCTAAACATGAGGCTTATGTTTCTAGGATTTAAAAATATTTTCATTGTTGATATATGTATGATCTTGCCCAATAAGTTGACAGAAGAGAATAGTTTATTCCTAGGCTAAGAAACATATCCCTGTATCCAATGCAGAATTAAAAAATAATTTTAATCACTAAGTATTATACACATGTGAGAAAGTTCATAAAACATACGTGTGTGGTTTAATGAATTATTACATGAACACTAGTGTGACCACCACTCAGACCAAGAAATGAAAGGTCATCAGCATCTCCTGTATGACATGTCCTGATTTCATGTCTTTCCACTGAGCATCATTAAGGCACAAATTATTACTCATTAAAGAGAAGAGACCAACCACAGGGGGACCTTGGGGCTTCTGCCAAGAGGGTGTTAGGAAGGACCCTACCAGATTTGGCTGGTGTTCAGTAATCTGGGGAGAGTCTGAGGAAGCAGGGCTCTGCTCTGGGATAGAGGCTCGGGGGATGCAGGCAGTTTTACGACTGGGGGGTCTCAACAAGTCTTAGCAGGAGGTGGGAGGCTGGGCTGACGTAGCTGTGTAGCCGTCACTCATACCAGCTGGGGTTTTGTGGTTTGGACGAGGTTTATGTTCTGTCTGATCAGACGTGATCGCCCAGGGCTCTGGTTTCTGTCTTCCTCCTGCCTGGTGTTGATGTTCAGCAGCAGATCAGCGGGCCAGCTTTGGGGTGCAAGGCGTGGATTTTCTCTCAGTGTTCACCCCCCTTTCGCACTGTGTCATTTCAAAGTCCCTCTCATAATGCTGGGAATTAAGGGGTTAGACTTGTCCACTAGACAGTAGCAGGTGCACTTTTTGATCTCACATTCAAAGGGAAGTTTTTTCTTCTTCTCCAAGTACTATTGAAATAATAGTTAATTTTCCTCAATTTTTAAATTTACTCCAGAAGCAAGCAGTTAAAGATTGAAGAAAACAATCAGACAGATTACCACAATTCTCCAGGATACATGTTTTTACTTTCTTAATAATTCTTTATATATGATTTTTCAAAAGCCTGCTTGCAACTTGGTGTGTGATCATGTTGTAGTCTTTAACATTTCTCTGCCCTCAATTTCATGCTAAGTATCTAATCTGTGAAGATGTAAAAAGAAATGATGTGTAAAGGACAATTTCAATACTCAGCTAACTTTCAGCAGGAAATTTGTTTCAAAACCATATAAAACGTATTTTCTTTATTTGAGCATATTGGTAGCTAATTTATAACCCCATGGTCAAGAGACTTGCACTGTTCTTCTAACTTTGATGTAACTTGCTGTGGAACATTGGGGTGAACGTCCCTATCTGTAACATGAGGATGATAAGAAGGCCTCCAGATATAAAAGAGGTAACACCAGAGAAGATGCTGTAAGTTCTTCATAAATTGCTTCATATTTTACAAAGTTCTTCTAACTTACCTTTGCAAATTTTATCTATGTTATACTCTTGTGTAACAGTTATTATTTTCACTAGGAGAATATTCAACCAAGAGTGGCTCAGCAATTTGTCCAATTTCATTTAGTTTGTGTTAAGGCCAGAAACCAAGCTGCTGCTTCTTTTTTTCACTCTAAACATTTATAGTCTAATCACTCTTCTACTGCATTTTTACAGCATGGCTGCTCAAGGTTTTTCTCCTAAAGAAAATTATGCTAGTTCTATTTACAATAGCCAAGACATGGAAGCAACCTAAGTGTCCATCAACAGATGAATGGATAAAGATGTGGCACATATATACAATGGAATATTACTCGGCCATAAAAAGAAATGAAATTGAGTTATTTGTAGTGAGGTGGATAGACCTAGAGTCTGTCATACAGAGTGAAGTAAGTCAGAAAGAGAAAAGCAAATACGGTATGCTAACACATATATATGGACTCTTAAAAAAAAAAAAGAAAAGTTCTGAAGAACCTAAGGGCAGGACAGGAATAAAGACACAGATGTAGAGAATGGACTTGAGGACACGGGGAGGGGGAAGGGTAAGCTGGGACGAAGTGAGAGAGTAGCATGGGCATATACACACTACCAAATGTAAAATAGATAGCTAGTGGGAAGCAGCCGCATAGCACAGGGAGATCAGCTCGGTGCTTTGTGACCACCTAGAGGGGTGGGATAGGGAGGGTGGGAGGGAGGGAGATGCAAGAGGGAAGAGATATGGGAACATATGTATATGTATAACTGATTCACTTTGTTATAAAACAGAAACTAACACACCATTGTAAAGCGATTATACTCCAATAAAGATGTTAAAAAAAAAGAAAAAGAAAAAGAAAATTATGCTAAATTTTTCTTAAGAATCTCATTTGCATGCAGGGAAAGCACTACAATACAAAGCTAAGAAAAACAAAGGCATATATCCCTACTAGCATTAAGACTGTGGCTTTCAGTTCAAGAATTATTACAACTGAGATCATGACTGAGCAGATCTTTCTGGATTTAAATGTGATTGCTTCCTGGTGCCTGCTTCCTAAGTCCGTGCTGGCTGCATCTTGTAATTACTAAACACCAGGCCAGCCTTCCCAGCACTTCCAACAAGGAGTGCCACCTGTTCTGTTATTAGTTATTAGTGTTTGAGGATATTCTGAAGAAACCTGAAGTGGAAAACCATTAGGCACTAATCAAAACAAGAGAAAAACATGCATATATTCCAACTACTGCCTTCAGAAAACATTCATTGTCTACAGACCCTCTGAGCTTCCTCCTGGCAGAAAGGCAAAGTAGGGCATTTTTCTTTCTTCCTATTTTATCTAAAGATAGATATTATCATGAATATTATATAACTAAGAAGAATAAGACACAATAACAGATAACAATAGATATATGTCAACCCTAATGACATAGAATTATTGCCAAGGGTGAAAGTAACTAATGTTTCTTTACTTAAAACATAATGACTATAGAAAGAGCAATGGATCTTAAGGCCAAAGAACAGAGATTGAGACCTGTCCCTGCATCTCCCAGGGGAGACTTCTGGCTAATTATTTAACTCCCCAGAGTGCTTATTTCTCATCTATAAATGGTGATTTTAACATCTGCTCTACCAACTCCCAGGGTGGTTGTGAAGATAAACTATTATAAACTTTAGTGGTTGAGACCTCTTTAATTTTTCTTTTACATGCCTCTTACCAACATTAGTAATAAACTTTATCTGTAAAGTAAAAGGATTAATTTGAAAATTGCTCAGATCATCTTTTAACTCTAAAATTGAGAGAATGTATGGTCTTTTGCCTTTCCCATTTTCTGAGCCCCTATTCACATCCTATGATCACATAAAGCCAAAAAGTTGTAGAGAACCTATTATGATCCAGGCCATTCATGTGCACCACCATTGTTTCTTGATTTAGCTAACAACACACACACACACACACAACTCTCAGTTTAAGAACACTTGTAAAATATTTATATATTATTTATCAAATGATAATTGGGCACCTGATATATACTAGGCACTATGTACCAAATACTAATATTCCAGATTTACAAATGAGGAAACTGAGATTAAACAGCATGAGATTAAATAGCTAGTTAGTTCAAGAGGCAGGATTCAAACTGATGTCTTTCTTATTCCAAAGCCTGTGTGATACCAGTCTGCATGCTGCTGTCTCTCCAGGGATGTCATCTAATAAAAATAAGTTGTCTTTAACTTTTCTAACTGCTTCTGTTTAGTGTAAAGACAATTGAACAGAATCTTGGGTGGGGCGGGGGTGGTGAGGGGAAACATTGTCTGGTTGTGGGAACCAAAGTCTAAAAATGCTTTTGCTAGTATGAGTAACATATGTAAACAGCACCTATTCTGATTCATGATGCCATAAGGTTGAATGGCACCCTGCACTGTCGCTTTGACCTAGAAAAGCACTACAACCTAGGCAACCATGCCTTAATGGAAGAGCAAGGCTTGAAGCAAAAAATTGGGGCCCTGGCCCTTACTCTGTCCGTCATGAGCTGCATGCCTTTGAAGAAATTGTTTAGCCTCTCAGAATTGCACTTCTACTGTCTTCAGGACAGATGATAAACCGTATCACGCCTACCTCACAAAGACATGTGAAAGCATTTTGTAAAATACAATGCTCTGCAAATATAAAAAGTTATTGGTCACATTGGTAGAAGGCATTTCAAGCACCAATTAAAGTTGAGCTTGAAGTTATGACCTGAAGAAAGAAAGATTACTCAGTGAGTAGGTGAATACAGAGTGTTGTAGGGCTCACATCACAGCCTTTGGGGTTTGGATGCCCAAGAAGGAGCCAAGGTAGTTGGATCAGAGAGTATTGTTGAAGCTAATGTTTAAGTACATGAACAGAATCAGCTTGAGGTAGGGATAGATCACAGACAAAGTGCAAGTGTGGACAGTCGCTGGTAAAGTACAAGCTAAAATCACACCTGGAGAAAGTGTCAAGTCGCCAAAGCCAGAGGCAAGCAGAGTGAAACTGTTGTGGAGAAAGAAACTCAAGTCAAAAAGAACAAGCCCTGAGTAGCAGATGCATGAGGTGAATGTAGTATCAGGGTATCAGGGTTCAGGGAGTCCAGGTCCAAGGAAGTTCAAGTGGGGAGAGTCTGGGCCGTGGCTTGTTGGTCTTTTGCAGCCATTTCTCCTTTAACTTCAACCACTTGTTCACATATGAAGGGGGCAGGACTAATGGCCACATTGAAGAAACAGAGCAGAGTCAGCGAACATCAAAAAGGTGTGTGCATCTGTGGAAGATTTTCTAGTAGGGAAGACCCCGAAGTCCAAAGCTACTAGTTATGAGGGAGCCCTGAAGCAAGAAACTGTAAACATAATTGATGAAATCCTCTAGAACCTGGGGAGGCTTAAGACAGAAAATAGCAAATAACATTCTTTATGTAATACCAAAACAATTTGAAAGTTTTTATGTTGTAAATGCTGTTGACAGCTGCTGCTTTTTAGAAAAGGTACACCCATGTATATATTGTTAAAATATTTTTTTTATCTTAGTACCTTTTATTAATGATAATAACAGTTTCTTCAGGAGTACAAATGATTTATATTTTTGTTGATTATAGAGCAGGAAGCTTAACTTCTTCAGATCATTTCCCACATGTATAGGATGAAGACATCTCTCTATGAATATCTGTGAACCATTATCACATCTTCAGAGACAAAAATCTACAGTTGTATGAAAAAGAAGAATTAAAAAGTTTTTACAAGGCCTAACTTCAAAGTACTCATTAAACATGTATATATATTAGGCTATTTTCTATTCTAAAATAAAATCCCCAGTACACTGCTTAGTGAAATCATTGTATTCACTGGGATTGGGTTTATATAGTGGTGGGCAGAAAAGAGTCAGTTAAATAAAATAGATGTTATTTTATTCTCACATTCAAGAATCCCAGCCTTTCCTTGTCTTTTATAGCCTTGTTTCCTAAAACATGACAGTTTTGAAGATTACAGGCTGATTGTTTTATATTTATTGCCCTAAAGCAAAAAATAGCAACTTTGCTGTGGAGAAGTTTAGCAGACATGACGTTCAATGAGCAATCAAAGTTAACATAAACTGTGATGGGACAAATTGAAATCATGTGCCACCTCACAGGATGCACTGAGAAGTACATAAGCATCACTTCTCTGATGCTTGTCAAAGAGTCATGATCTGAGTCAAATTAGAAAGAAATATCAGACACACCTATTGAGGGACATTATCCAAAGAAGACATACAAATAGTCAAATGGTATATGAAAAGATGTTCACTATCACTAATCATCAGGGAAATGCAAATCAAAAGCACAATGAGACATCACCTCACATCTGTTTGGATGGTTATTATTAAAAGAAAATCTCAAAAGATAAGTGTTGGTGATGATGTAGAAATTGGAACCCTTGTATACAGTTGGTAGGAATGTAAATGGTGCAGCCTCCATGGAAAACAGTATGGAGGTTGCTCAAAAAATCAAAACTACTGTATGATCCAAGCAATCACATTTCTAAGTTAATGTCCAAAGGATCTGAAATCAGGATCTTGAAAGGATATCTGCACTCCTGTGTTCATTGCAGCATTATTCACAATAGCCAAGATATTGAAACAACATAAATGTCCATTGATGGGTGAAGTGATAAAGAAGATATGAGATATAGATATATCTCATACACAGTAGAACATTATTCAGCCAGGAGAGAGAAGGAAATTCTGCCATTTGTGACAACATGGACGAAACTTGAGGGCATTATGCTAAGTGAAACAGGCCAAACAAAGACAAACGCTGTATTTATATCACTTATATGTGGAATCTAAAAAAAGCTGAACTCATACAGAGTGTAGAATAATGGTTGCCAGGGGCTGTGATGGTGTATTAAAGTACACAGTGTTATATATAAATTATATCTCAATAAAGCTGGAGAAAATAAAAAGAGTTAATAAAGTAACAACTTTCGTAAACTAGAAACTACAAAGGCTACAAGGAAAAATAGAAACAATAAAGTAAATATAGAAACATCAGACTAAGACTTTCTCAGTTCAAGACATATTAAGAACATTACATAATCAATAATATACTTCTTATGGATATATTAAATTCAGGCCCCTGATGAAAAAGACTACATTTTACTTCAAATAATGAAAGCGTCCTGAAAACTGGTACATCATAGGACACAAAACCTCAATTAAGTAAAAATATAAGCATTCTCCAACAATGATGTACTAAAACTAGAAATTAATAATAAAATAAGAATATAAAAAAGGTCCAGTCACCTGAATATAGCAAAAAAAAAATGCTATTAAATAACTGAAATTTCATATTTCCCTGAAAGTAACAATGACAGCATGATATAATATCTGAATCTGTAGGACCAAATGAAGCAGTTACAAGAAGAAATTTTGTATCAATACTTACATCTAAAAAAATAAAAATATTAAACCAGCAATTTGAAAAGCTAGAAAGAAAACCAAGAACAAATCAAAAGAAAGCAAAAGAAAGGTATTACTAAAGGCAGAAGCAGAAATTAATGAATTAGGAAAATGTTGAACTAAGTAAACTAAAGCTGTGTAGAAAAAATGCATTGTTGCCATTATTATTTTGAATTACAAAACTGTCTCTGTGTGAACATATCATTTCATTTGTTTTTCATAAAAACCTAGGAGGAATGATTGTTTTGAGTTGTGAATTTTTCAAAGATTGACAGAATTTTCTAATTTTAAATTCTTAATTTTAAAAATTTAAGATGGTAACAGCAACTTTCAGTTAAAAATATAAAGGGAGAGGACATTGCTTAAAAGTAGTTTTATGTTACCACATTTAAGATTTTTAAAAAGTGGTTACAAATTTTCAAATTCTAAGCAAAATATAGAAAAGGTCTCAGCTTTCATCTCGGCAGGATTTAGACACATCTGAGAAAATCTGCTAGGATGATGTGTGGCACCTTGCATGTGGCTTGAGAGCTCAGGGGCAAAAACTCAACTACTGCTCTTGCTGGGATTCAGACATGTCCAAATGTGTCGGCTGAGGTGGCAGAGTTTTATCCTCACGTGCATCTATAGTGTTGGGCAGTGGCGTGGAGGAGAGGTTCAGGGGCCTTCAGAAGGAGCCATCTTGAGTGAAAAACTCAAACAAAAAAAAGCAGACACAAAGAGTTAATCCAGTCATCTTTGCGGTCATTCATCAGATACTTGAGGTACAGGCACCAAGACACACACTGAGCAAATCAGAGTAAAGCCCTCTCCATCAAGGATCTTACTTCCTTTTGCAGGAAGAAAAAATAAAGTGTGTACAGTGTCAGTGTTATAAGTACTGCGAGGAAGAGTGAGTTAGGGTGAGGGGACAGATCCCGATGGTCTAGGCTGTCATTTTCAGTAGGGGAGTTAGAAAAGGCCGCTGGGAGAGGGAGGAGGGCTCCTGTGAGCAGTGAGGGGGGTCGAAGTGAAGGCCACGGGAGCTGGTGTGGCCGGGGGCCCTCAGCAAGGGGTGGGGGTGGGAGAAATGAGGTCGATGAGGCCGGCTGGGGGCCGCATCACCAAGGTCTTTGAGGTCAGACAAGGACCCTGGGGAAGCACAGGCTTTGTCGGATCTTGAGTAGATGAGTGACCTAATCCTCCAAAGCACTCTGAGTGAAGGGTTATTGTCATGTGGCTTCTCTTTTCTCAGGACACAGGTGGAAGACACAGGGAGAGGTTTTCTAAGGTAAAATCTGAAATTAAAGCTACCCTCTAGGACACTGGGGGCCAAGCAGCTCTGCCTGTGGGATTCCACAAGGACTACATCTGCTCATCTGCCCTCCTGCCGTCCGGGAGGGCAGATGAGCACCTAGTAAGACACAGCACCCCTGAGGGAGGCCTGGCAGCCTGGGTGGTGAGAACTGGGAGAAGCCCTAAGCCGTCCTGAATGTCTGGTTGGGGCTGGGGAGGGCTCTTCTGATTACCGCGCTGCCCTAGACTCAGGCCTGGGTAAGGAAGCCACACTGAATTCCACTGGTGGCTCTGCCTTTTCCTTCTTCCCTACCCTTGCCTTCTTCTCCACTTCTTCCCTACCCACTGGATCTTCTTTTTTTTTGTAGGCTGAAGCCTGTGGAGTGTTGTTTCCCACGGCTCCAGGAGGAGATCGTGAAAGCCCTCTGTCATCTGAGCAATTCCTTAAGTGAGGGTATCCACAAGCACCGACTTTAAGCAGCTCAGCGAATATGTTGAATGGAATGACAAATTGCTGCAACATGTCTTATGGCAAGATGACATGAACTCCCAGGAGCACATAGAAACCCAAGGAGCAGGTACTACTTCACGACAGAATTCAAGGTGAGCTTCAAAGACCATGAGAAGCTTAGAGGGAGCCAGAACCACTAGTTCAAGATTAGACAGAAAAGATTAGATTGTAACCAGGTATTGTTTGTTTACATATACTATTTGCTAATATTGCTTCGGTTCAGAAACAATTTTTCTAAAATCTTTATTGAATTTTTAAAAGAAATTGGAGAATTCTTTACTTTAAATCTGGGTACTATAATTGAGACCATGGGCTCCTCCCCTGGGATATGATTTCTACTTCGTCACTGTGTATACTAGCAGTGCATCACTTAAGTAGGAGAAAATTGTTGCTCAGTGCCAAACTGCCAACTCTAATTGATCAGGTTCCAATAACACAGCCTTAATTCTTTCCTTGAAATACCACTCATGGCATGACATTGGGGGTACAAACATTGAGGATGGAGAGAAAGAATTAAGAAGCAGGGTCTGCTTTCTCTTGGTCCAGATACACAGGTAGAGAGGGCGTAGTTTAGAGATTAAGGGCAATGCCTCTGTACTCAGGCTACTGAATTTTTCTGTGTCTCAGTTTCCATAAATGAAACATTAGGATAATAACAGTATCTACCTTATAGCATTGTTGGAAAGGTGAAGTGAGATTTTCACTGCACATCACTTAGCCTGGTTTCTGTATTACAGTAGTTGCACTGCAACCACATAACTAGCTTTATTACAGTTGTTTCCATTGGCCTTTTACCTGGACAGTTGTTTCCAAATTAAGTACAAAACAGATATCTGAACGCTTACTTATACAAATCGTATTATCATGTTTCATTTAGTACTGACAGTAAAGGGTCCCCATAAACTAAATTATCAGACGCATACTTGCCATGTAAATTATACTGACACTTTTTAGGAAATTTTAAAGCAACCCCCTCCCCCCGCCCCAATTGTTAATATGATTTCCTTGTGGTCGGAAACTATACGCAGCTTGTGCTGCATGTCATGACTGATTAGTAGTTCAAATAAATAACAGTCAGTGAGCCTCCAAGGAAAAGGAAATTGACTTTAAAAATACAATATTTAGTTCTGTTAATGTAGCATTTTGTTTCTGCAAAAGACTCTTCTGTTATTGTCTTCTTCTGATCCTTGTGCTGACACAGCAGTGTAACAGGTTGGAAATCTGTGAACTAACCATAAACTGTATATTGTTTAACTTCCTTTGTGAAGTATTTGCATAATGCTGACAGTTTTACAGTCCTATTAAGTTAGTGACTTGAGCCACCTGGCTGTAAATTCTTAGGAAAACCACTGTAAGCTTTTTGCTTGGTGATCTGACTGGGCATATAACGTTTCAAGTTTTGTTTTCTTTTCTTTTTGTAAGAGAGCGTTCACAGAGAAATAGTATAACCTTTCCAAGGTCAAGGTTACTTATGAGCTGATGAAAAACCAATGCTGGCTGTGCCAAGATGTCACATTAACAGAAATTCTTAAAATTAGGGGAGATGGAAGAGGCTGTGTTTGTTGGAAAAGCTAGTTGTACGCACATGTAATTGGAGTGTATTTTAAGTAATGACTCACAGGTTGACTGTCAACTTCTCCAAATACCGAGAGACTCTTCATCCTTGATTCATCTTGACTTTCAGGCTTACTTGGAACTGCTAAGAAATGAGCAAAATTAATACTTTTTCTGGTTTCCTGAAAGCAACTCAAATGTGATACAAGAATCAGTACCACCTAGTAAGGCAGGACCAAAATTTTAAATGTTCCTCACTGATATTAATCATTTATCATTTCTATGTTAATCCAAAGAATCTAATGGAAACTAAACACTAAAAAAAAAAAGAAAAAGAAAATTCCCTCAGATATGGGGATGTTTCCAAATTGTTAACTGTTTACATTTATGTAGACAAAACATCTGGATATCTGACTTAAAAAGCTTTTCAACTCTATATTTGTATTAGGCGAACAGTATTTTTTTAAGTCCCAGGACTGAAAATGGCTTATCCTTTAGAACTTGTTGAAAGAGTTGTTGCACTAAAGAATGCCCCAGGAACAAACAGGAAATTCAGTAGATTCTAGCATTTTGGCAAATTCCATTTTTATTTAAAAAACACATTTGTAATATAGTTTGAATGAAATAAGCAGACCTTACTAAAGGTAAGACCTTACTAAAGGTGAGACCATTTAGTGATTTAACCCTTCTCCCCTGCTTATTAGCCTTTATGGGTCAGGTTTAACATAACCCTGATTCCCCTGAGTGAAAGATTATATATTATTTGATATAAATTACTTTGATTTGGGCCAATAATATTCAAGAACTATTTTTTTCTCTTAATCATCATATTTTCATCCTCAGAAACTTGGAAGACAAAGAAGAGACATAAGATAAATTTTATGTAACTTATACAGAATAAAAAAATGTTAAAATGTGTAAACATCAATGGTAATTAGTATACCATTTACTGAGCACTCACTACGTGCCAGCTGGTTTACATACTTTATCTCATTCAATCCTCCAACTATAATTTACTAGGTGTTGTATTTGTTGATTTGCAGGTAAGGAAACAAATTCAGAGTGTCACTTGCCAAGGTCACTTAGCTCTAAGTGGCAGAGCAGGGCTTCAAGCCCAAGTCTCCCTGATGGCAGGGCCAGCACTCTTTCATTGTGACACCATTTGCTCTAGGATCTTGGTAGAATATGCAAAATACATTAAAATTTGGGGGAAGTTATTTTTTCGAACTCAAACCCATTACTGAGTATTATATTCAAAGGGAATATGTTACTTTTTAAAAAGCCCTTGGTGGGGATTAACCAAGTAGAAGGACGTGCTCTCACTCCCTCTTGTGAGAGCACCAGAATCACAACTGGCTGCTGGACAGTCATTGACAGGAAGACCCTGGACTTCACCAAGGAGGATACCCCACGTCCAAGGACAGAGGAGAAGCCACAGTGAGATGGTAGAAGGGGCGCAATCAGAGTAAAATCAAATCCCATAACTGCTGGGTGGGTGACTCACAGACTGGCGAACACTTATACCACAGAAGTCCACCCACTGGAGTGAAGGTTCTGAGCCCCACGTCAGGCTTCCCAACCTGGGGGTCCGGCAACAGGAGGAGGAATTCCTAGAGAATCAGACTTTGAAGCCTAGTGGGAATTGATTGCAGGACTTTGACAGGACTGGGGGAAACAGAGACCCCACTCTTGGAGGGCACACACAAAGTAATGTGTGCATTGGGACCCAGGGGAAGGAGCAGTGACCCTGGGGGAGACTGAACCAGACCTACCTGCTGGTGTTGGGGGATCTCCTGCAGAGGCGGGTGGTGGCTCTGTTTCACCATGGGGACAAGGACACTGGCAGCGGAGGTTCTGGGAAGTGCTCCTTGGCGTGAGCCCTCCCATAGTCTGCCATTAACCCCACCAAAGAGCCCAGGTAGGATCCAGTGTTGGGTTGCCTCAGGCAAAACAACCAACAGGGAGGGAACCCAGCCCCACCCATCAACAGTCAAGTGGATTAAAGTTTTACTGAGCTCTGACCGCCACAGCAACAGTCAGCTCTACCCACCACCAGAGCCTCCCATCAAGCCTCTTAGATAGCCTCAACCACCAGAGGGCAGACAGCAGAAGCGAGAAAAACTACAATCCTGCAGCCTGTGGACCAAAAACCACAGTTACAGAAAGATAGACAGGATGAAAAGGCAGAGGGCTATGTACCAGATGAAGGAACAAGAAAAAACCCCAGAAAAACAAATAAATGAAGTGGAGATAGGCAACCTTCCAGAAAAAGAATTCAGAATAATGATAGTGAAGATGATCCAGGACCTCGGAATAAGAATGGAGGCAAAGATTGAGAATGTGCAAGAAATGATTAACAAAGACCTAGAAGAATTAAAGAACAAACAAACAGAGATGACCAATACAATAACTGAAATGAAAACTACACTAGAAGGAATCAATAGCAGAATAACTGAGGCAGAAGAACGGATAAGTGACCTGGAAGACAGAATGGTGGAATTCACTGCTGCAGAACAGACTAAAGAAAAAAGAATGAAAAGAAATGAAGACAGCCTAAGAGACCTCTGGGACAACATTAAACGCAACAACATTCGCATTATAGGGGTCCCAGAAGGAGAAGAGAGAGAGAAAGGACCAGAGAAAATATTTGAAGAGATTATAGTCGAAAACTTCCCTAACATGGGAAAGGAAATAGCCACCCAAGTCCAGGAAGCACAGAGAGTCCCATACAGGATAAACCCAAGGAGAAACACGCCGAGACACATAGTAATCAAAGTGGCAAAAGTTAAAGACAAAGAAAAATTATTGAAAGCAGCAAGGGAAAAACGACAAATAACATACAAGGGAACTCCCATAAGGTTAACAGCTGATTTCTCAGCAGAAACTCTGCAAGCCAGAAGGGAGTGGCATGATATACTTAAAGTGATGAAAGGGAAGAACCTACAACCAAGATTACTCTACCCGGCAAAGATCTCATTTAGATTTGATGGAGAAATCAAAAGCTTTACAGACAAGCAAAAGCTAAGAGAATTCAGCACCACCAAACCAGCTCTACAACAAATGCTAAAGGAACTTCTCTAAGTGGGAAACACAAGAGAAGAAAAGGACCTACAAAAACAAACCCAAAACAATTAAGAAAATGGTCATAGGAACATACATATCGATAATTACCTTAAATGTGAATGGATTAAATGCCCCAACCAAAAGACATAGACTGGCTGAATGGATACAAAAATGAGACCCATATATATGCTGTCTACAAGAGACCCACTTCAGACCTAGGGACACATACAGACTGAAAGTGAGGGGATGGAAAAAGATATTCCATGCAAATGGAAATCAAAAGAAAGCTGGAGTAGCTATACTCATATCAGATAAAATAGACTTTAAAATAAAGAATGTTACAAGAGACAAGGAAGGACACTACATAATGATCAAGGGATCAATCCAAGAAGAAGATATAACAATTATAAATATATATGCACCCAACATAGGAGCACCTCAATACATAAGGCAACTGCTAACAGCTATAAAAGAGGAAATCGACAGTAACACAATAATAGTGGGGGACTTTAACATCTCACTTACACCAATGGACAGATCATCCAAAATGAAAATAAATAAGGAAACAGAAGCTTTAAATGACACAATAGACCAGATAGATTTAATTGATATATATAGGACATTCCATCCAAAAACAGCAGATTACACATTCTTCTCAAGTGCACATGGAACATTCTCCAGGATAGATCACATCTTGGGTCACAAATCAAGCCTCAGTAAATTTAAGAAAATTGAAATCATATCAAGCATCTTTTCTGACCACAATGCTATGAGATTAGAAATGAATTACAGGGAAAAAAACGTAAAAAAGACAAACACATGGAGGCTAAACAATACGTTACTAAATAACCAAGAGATCACTGAAGAAATCAACGAGGAAATAAAAAAATACCTAGAGACAAATGACAATGAAAACACGACGACCCAAAACCTATGGGATGCAGCAAAAGCAGTTCTAAGAGGGAAGTTTATAGCTATACAAGCCTACCTCAAGAAACAAGAAAAATCTCAAGTAAACAATCTAACCTTACACTTAAAGAAACTAGAGAAAGAAGAACAAACAAAACCCAAAGTTAGCAGAAGGAAAGAAATCATAAAGATCAGAGCAGAAATAAATGAAATAGAAACAAAAGAAAACAATAGCAAAGATCAATAAAACTAAAAGTTGGTTCTTTGAGAAGATAAACAAAATTGATAAGCCATTAGCCAGACTCATCAAGAAAAAGAGGGAGAGGACTCAAATCAATAAAATCAGAAATGAGAAAGGAGAAGTTACAACAGACACCGCAGAAATACAAAGCATCCTAAGAGACTACTACAAGCAACTTTATGCCAATAAAATGGACAACCTGGAAGAAATGGACAAATTTTTAGAAAGGTATAACCTTCCAAGACTGAACCAGGAAGAAACAGAAAATATGAACAGACCAATCACAAGTAATGAAATTGAAACTGTGATTAAAAATCTTCCAACAAACAAAAGTCCAGGACCAGATGGCTTCACAGGTGAATTCTATCAAACATTTAGAGAAGAGCTAACACCTATCCTTCTCAAACTCTTCCAAAAAATTTCAGAGGAAGGAACACTCCCAAACTCATTCTACAAGGCCACCATCACCCTGATACCAAAACCAGACAAAGACACTACAAAAAAAGAAAATTACAGACCAATATCACTGATGAATATAGATGCAAAAATCCTCAACAAAATACTAGCAAACAGAATCCAACAACACATTAAAAGGATCATACACCACAATCAAGTGGGATTTATCCCAGGGATGCAAGGATTCTTCAATATACGCAAATCAATCAATGTGATACACCATATTAACAAATTGAAGAATAAAAACCATATGATCATCTCAATAGATGCAGAAAAAGCTTTTGACAAAATTCAACACCAATTTATGATAAAAACTCTCCAGAAAGTGGGCATAGAGGGAACCTACCTCAACATAATAAAGGTCATATATGACAAACCCACAGCAAACATCATTCTCAATGGTGAAAAACTGAAAGCATTTCCTCTAAGATCAGGAACGAGACAAGGATGTCCACTCTCACCACTATTATTCAACATAGTTCTGGAAGTCCTAGCCACGGCAATCAGAGAAGAAAAAGAAATAAAAGGAATACAAATTGGAAAAGAAGAAGTAAAACTGTCACTGTTTGCAGATGACATGATACTATACATAGAGAATCCTAAAACTGCCACCAGAAAACTGCTAGAGCTAATTAATGAATATGGTAAAGTTGCAGGATACAAAATTAATGCACAGAAATCTCTTGCATTCCTATACACTAATGATGAAAAATCTGAAAGAGAAATTATGGAAACACTCCCATTTACCATTGCAACAAAAAGAATAAAATACCTAGGGATAAACCTACCTAGGGAGACAAAAGACCTGTATGCAGAAAACTATAAGACACTGATGAAAGAAATTAAAGATGATACCAACAGATGGAGAGATATACCATGTTCTTGGATTGGGAGAATCAACATTGTGAAAATGAGTATACTACCCAAAGCAATCTACAGATTCAATGCAATCCCTATCAAATTACCAATGGCATTTTTTACGGAGCTAGAACAAATCATCTTAAAATTTGTATGGAGACACAAAAGACCCCGAATAGCCAAAGCAGTCTTGAGGGAAAAAAACGGAGCTGGAGGAATCAGATTCCCTGACTTCAGACTATACTACAAAGCTACAGTAATCAAGACAATATGGTACTGGCACAAAAACAGAAACATAGATCAATGGAACAAGATAGAAAGCCCAGAGATTAACCCACGCACCTATGGTCAACTAATCTATGACAAAGGAGGCAAAGATATACAATGGAGAAAAGGCAGCCTCTTCAATAAGTGGTGCTGGGAAAACTGGAGAGCTACATGTAAAAGAATGAAATTAGAATACTCCCTAACACCATACACAAAAATAAACTCAAGATGGATTAGAGACCTAAATATAAGACTGGACACTATAAAACTCTTAGAGGAAAACATAGGAAGAACACTCTTTGACATAAATCACAGCAAGATCTTTTTTGATCCACCTCCTAGAGTAATGGAAATAAAAACAAAAATAAACAAGTGGGACCTAATGAAACTTCAAAGCTTTTGCACAGCAAAGGAAACCATAAACAAGATGAAAAGACAACCCTCAGAATGGGAGAAAATATTTGCAAATGAATCAACGGACAAAGGATTAATCTCCAAAATATATAAACAGCTCATTCAGCTCAATATTAAAGAAACAAACACCCCAATCCAAAAATGGGCAGAAGACCTAAATAGACATTTCTCCAAAGAAGACATACAGACGGCCACGAAGCACATGAAAAGATGCTCAACATCACTAATTATTAGAGAAATGCAAATCAAAACTACAATGAGATATCACCTCACTCCTGTTAGAATGGGCATCATCAGAAAATCTACAAACAACAAATGCTGGAGAGGGTGTGGAGAAAAGGGAACCCTCTTGCGCTCTTGGTGGGAATGTAAATTGATACAGCCACTATGGAGAACAATATGGAGGTTCCTTAAAAAACTAAAAATAGAATTACCATATGACCCAGCAATCCCACTACTGGGCATATACCCAGAGAAAACCGTAATTCAAAAAGACACATGCACCCGAATGTTCATTGCAGCACTATTTACAATAGCCAGGTCATGGAAGCAACCTAAATGCCCATCAACAGACGAATGGATAAAGAAGTTGTGGTACATATATACAGTGGAATATTACTCAGCCATAAAAGGGAATGAAATTGAGTCATTTGTTGAGACGTGGATGGATCTAGAGACTGTCATACAGAGTGAAGTAAGTCAGAAAGAGAAAAACAAATATCATATATTAATGCATGTATGTGGAACCTAGAAAAATGGTACAGATGAGCCAGTTTGCAGGGCAGAAGTTGAGACACAGATGTAGAGAATGGACATATGGACACCAAGGGGGGAAAACTGCGGTGGGGTGGGGATGGTGGTGTGCTGAATTGGGCGATTGGGACTGACATATGTACACTGATGTGTATAAAATTGAGGCCTAATAAGAACCTGCAGTATAAAAAAACAAACAAACAAAACAACTAATACTAAACTTTCATTGGGTTATTTGTATGGAAATATGTTAATATAAATGTTTCAGACATTACATGAAATTTCTAAAAATCTTATATGTTCTGGTATAATGTTATAAGTAATAATCCTAGTTATTACTTTAAAATGTATATCTCAGAAATAACTAATTTTCTTGTCAACTGCATTATTATGAACTTTCATCAAATCTTTAACTGTGGTCATTTTTAAGTCTTTTGTCATTTACAGACAGTTCTGGGTGTACTCTGATGCTTTTGCAAATATGTTCCTATAAAAGGGTTTCATCTTCAAGAAATTCATGGAAAAGACTCTGACAAGTATAGGTTTCTGGTAACTGACTGTACTGCTGAACTGAATGAATAAGCATTTTCAGAACTCTAATGAAAAACTGATGAACTCATAAAAGTGCTAACAAAAGATCAAGATGAAAAAAGAAATTAATTACATGGGGCTGAGTGAACTGATGAGGATGAGTATAATTTTTGTGACTTTCTGTCTGAATTTAAAAAAAAAAATCCCACAAGGACTCAGAGGCAAAGAATATACAAATCAATTTTCACTGCAAAGTAAAGGAGCTGTTACAGTGGAGGATTACTGGACTGAATGTCAATATTATGACATAGTATGAGTGTGTTTCATGTTTGGTAATTGCAATCATTGTTGCTTTTGTTGTGGTCATCCATGTACAATGCTTGGTGTCAGTCTATTTATCTCTTGTAAAAATAAAATACAGTGTGTGTGTGTGTGAAAAAAAAAAAAAAAAAAGCCCTTGGTTACTCCTTTCCTTCACTGCAGAGACCAGACAGCAGCATCAGAGGTTTACGGAGCCCTGCTCTGTGGACTGAATAAATCTCCGGGCTTTGGAGAGAGCACATGCCCTGGGCCAGCAGCCCACTAGCTCTGAGTTCTCAGCTACCGCAACACTACTTTGTTCACTTTTTCATTTTTGATGTTAAAGCAGCTCATTTTCACCAGGGCATACAGAATTATGGCATAAATCAATTTTCTATTTTTCAGACAGCTTTTAAACTTTAACTTTCTAATATAAAATCAAGAAAACTATAACTCCTAATACTCCAAATGTAATACATTGTGCTGACCAGCAAAACTGTCCTTTCATGATGTTTTCAGGGAAAGAAAGTAGGTTAGAATTAAGACCAGCATAAACTTGAGTTGGATTAGAATTATATTTGTTGAATAAGTGAAATGAAGTATTAAACGTATTCTTTACCATGTATTGAATAGAAAGGTAATAACATTTGGTCAGCAAGATTTTTTTTCCACTTTTGAGATACAAAGAGGATAGCCAAAGATCAGAATTAAGAATGTACCAGAACTTTAGCTGCCCTTTCTTCATGTATGAAGAAAAGGTCATGTTTGATTTTGTTTATATGTTCTATCTCTTGTGGTTAGCACAGTGATGGACACAGAGGCAGTAAAAACACTCATTATTAATTGGTTTAACAAATACTCTGGTAACTGAACTTCTGACACTGTAGCATAAGGTGAAGTTTGCTTTGCTTTTCCCCATGCATTGTTGTTGTTGTTTTGCATTTACTCATTTTTTTTCCTTTAAGGTTTTTAAAAAAAATTTTTTATTGGGGTATAGTTGATTTACAATGTTGTGTTAGTTTCAAGTGTACAGCAAAGTGAATCAGTTATACATATACGTATATCCACTCTTTTTTCAGATTCTTTTCCATATAGGCCATTACACATTATTGAGTAGAGTTCCCTGTGCTATACAGTAGGTTCTTATTAGTTATCTATTTTATATATAGTAGTGCCCCACGTATTGTTGATTTATTTTTAGTATGGGACCCCTAGAGATAACAGTGGCATTTTCATGAGATTTTTTTGTAACTAAAATCACACAGTTCATTTTAAATGGTGAGCCAGGATCCAAACCAAGTCTGTCAGATTCTGGAGTGCTTATTTCACACTGTTCAGATAAAGAGTCTTTGCTCCTGACAAGGAAGGAGCCAGGTGCTAATGCAGATGCTGACGGTTTCCACCAAATACAAGTCCTCTGTGTCACACGTGCATGTGCGTGTGTAACCCAGAAGTCAGGATGCAGGACTCAGAATGCTTCTGTGATGGGCTTGGGGGCTGCAGAGAGCTGCAGACATTTGCAGACTCTGCCCCTGGGGGTCGGGGGGCGGGCAGGGCGGGTCACACTTCTGCAGCTCCCTCTCCCAGGCAGGGAGACGGTCTCCCTCCTGCAGTCTCAGAGAATGTGGGGCAGAGCTCAACAGTGTAAAAATAATCATGCCAGGTTTCATCTTATACCATGGCACTGAAGTGTAACTATTTGTCACACTCTGCCAACAACCTGTTAACAGATGTTTCATTTAATAGACGTCAGTAGACGCCTAACATCCCATGGTTTGAAATGTTGGTTCCCAAACAGCTATGTTTAATTTTGTATTTGCCTGGTCTCTTCTGGTCCCTCTGGCTTGGTATTTACGTTCCACCTGCTGGAATGAGCCTGTTTTCTGGCGTAAGGTTTATGTAATGAGTGAGGGCTACGTTTGCTTAAAAGCTAGAACGACGGCTTAATGAACCTGAAACAGTCCTGATGTTTACGCTCAGGCAAGAAGAGTTCTCCTCCACCGTCCAGTTCAGAGGGAATATTTACTGATTGCGGATGGAGTCTCCTTCCCTCCCCAAGAAAGACAGTGCCAGTGGCTGAATTCCCAGACAAGAATGATCCACGACTAGGACTTACACAGATTTGTTTCCCGTTTCTACAGCTTATGGAACAGGAAGAACTCCTGGTCTCCTTCTGGTGTAACTTTTTTTTTTTTTTTTTTACTTGATTTTATTTATTTATTTATTTATTTTTGGCTGTGTTGGGTCTTCGGTTCGTGCGAGGGCTTTCTCCAGTTGCGGCAAGCGGGGGCCACTCTTCATCGCGGTGCGGGGACCGCTCTTCATCGCGGTGCGCGGGCCTTTCTCTATCGCGGCCCCTCCCGTCGCGGGGCACAGGCTCCAGACGCGCAGGCTCAGCAATTGTGGCTCACGGGCCCAGCTGCTCCGTGGCATGTGGGATCTTCCCAGACCAGGGCTCGAACCCGTGTCCCCTGCATTAGCAGGCAGATTCTCAACCACTGCGCCACCAGGGAAGCCCTGGTGTAACTTTTGAAGTGTTTTTGACTTTCTGTCATTGCAAAGGCGTTGGCATATTCATGGGAATGTTGGTGGGATTCACTTTCTGCACTCCTTCATTTTGTGGATGTAAGAAAAATTCTGCCTGCACCCATTAACACTTGCCACCCATTCTTTAGGGCCAGCACTAGAGGGGACACCCTAACCTCTGTGCACCACTTATAGCTTCATAGTACATACCTGTGGAGACTTATCACATGTAGTTCTCATAAGACTTCCTATTCAGTTATTGTGCACAGATATAGGACTTTATAGAAATATGGAATATGTTTAGTAAAAGACTGAAAATGCCAGTGTTCAAAATAGTAGAAAATTATGGTCTCAAGAATGTAACATATGAAAATGATTTGCAGAGAACTCCCCGTCAGGGAGATGCTCATCCTGTCTGTTCCTATGCTGTTCCCGGTCCCAGGGCTGACCTGACTGTGCTTGTCCATGAGAGACACACCGCGAAGGTCAGTCCTCATGGTTTCGGGGGCTTATGCTCTGCCAAACATAAAGTCAGCACAGCTGTTAGGCAAACTGCTGAATGAGCCACTGGTCTGAAAGTGAAAACCCGCCCTTGCTGATGGTTGACGTACGTTTGGGGACTGTCATGCCATGGGCCACATTTGAAAGAACAGAGACCTTCTAACGTCGATGGGAACTAAGGTATCACCTGGAAAGTTGCTGGTTTATCAGAGTCATTGCAGTTTCCTACCTAACAGATTTCTGTAATGCATCCTGGAGAACAAGATGAAATAGCTGGAGGACATGAATTTGAGAACCAAACCACAAAAAGGGCTAATAAAGTTGGAACTGGGGAAACTGAAGCCGCATTACTTCTGCCCAGGGCCTCCTATGGACAGTTGCAGCAGTGTGCAACCCTCCCAGGACTAGAAAGTTGGAAACTGAGAGGAGCTACAGACACCACAGGAAAATGAGGGCGCCCGGTGGAGTTATCCCTAACCTGGCTGTTATCTGCTCTGGTGGTTTCTTCATGTCAGCAAACTCATTTGAACAAAAGTGTATACTGGAAATCTTGGACTCTTATCACACTTGTAACAGGGTCAATTAATTCAGGAAATGACATAAAGGAGTGCTGTTTGTCAGAAAAATTTTTTATGAAGAACATCTATTCTAAGGCACGGAAGCCCATTGGGGCCATCATGACTTGGGACTTGGTGGAAATGGACTTTCTAGAAATTCTGCCATCAGAAGGTAAGAAAGTGTTCTCAATGGCTAAAACAAACGTTGACATGGTGATCAAGGTCTTACTGAATTATATCATCCCAGTTTTTAATGGATTGTATCATCCTAACCATCTAGAATCCAATAGGGGAAGCCATTTTGTTTCTATGGTAACTTAGGGCTCTCTAAAACCCTATAAATACCTGTAACTTACCATACTCCTTATCATCCCCGGACTTCTGGACAGTTGCAATGATTAAACCATATGCTAAAGAATTCTTTGGTTAATTTATATCAAGCCAGTGGCTTACAGTGGCCCAGAACATTGCTATTGGTTCTATTAAAATAAGGTCAACTCCTTCTAGCAAGCATGCTACTTTTCCCTCTGAGTCAATGTTCGGAGATCTGTGCATTTTTTGAATAGAATTTAAGCCTACTCTTAACCTGAATACACGGTGATCAGAAACCAGTGAGTTAGCTTGTTTCCCTAGCTCATGATGCCATCCTGTGGCTGGACGCTGGAAGGTTAACCGAAGAAGACGGTACGGCATCGACTGGGAGAGCAGGGCTACCTACGGTTCCAATGACGGTCGCCGTGCTAAGCCAGACCTACCAGGTGGCGCTGATAACTCACAGGGCCATCAGAGTGAAGGCGAGACATGGCTTCACAAGCGAGGTCAGCGCCTGTGACTGTAAATACACTTTTACATAATATTATAACAACATAGAGTGACTATAGCTCCCATTAAGGACCTCAAGGTTAAACTCTCCAGACAGTAACCTCCAAGTCAGGTACTTGTAATTAGGAATAATCTATAAACACTATAACACTGGGCAGTATACTTTTTTAGAAATATAGAACCTATATATTTATAAAGACTTAATAAAAATGAGAATAAAATATTTACAAATTATGAATTTTTAAAAATTAGAAAGCAATATTGTCAATGCTTTAGTGATGAGTCATGCATACAATGGTACGATCTATATGATGAGAAAGGCAGCAATATACATTTGAACTATTAAAAAGTTTATATTCTTTGCCTTATTAATTCCACTTCACAATATCTATCCAAATTAAATGATCAAATTTGTTTAAACATATTTATCTGGAGATATACAAGACAAAAAGAAAGTGAAGAAGAAATAAAGTTATTAAAAGCCTCCCAAATAAGGAACTGGTTTAAATAAATTGTATATTTTGGTTAAATGAGATTTGACTTAGCCAATAAATGTCATTAATACTTTTGATATATGAAAAGTGTGTATAGCATAACGTTTAAACAACAAAGCAGAAGACAAAATAGACTAAAAAGCTTATCCTAGAAGAAATCCTGCCAAATACTGATAGTAATTACTTTTCAGTGTGGGGCTCTCACACCCCTTGCTCCTGCCCTGGTCAAGGGTGCTGCTGACTCTGCCCTGGGTGTTCTTGTTAAAGAGAGGTCCCTGCCCTGCCAAGTACGGGTGGCCAGGAAGCAAAGGGGTGAGCCCTCCTCCCTCTGCTTTTCCTTCTGGGTGATGGAAACATCATCAACAGACTGGATGATGCCCACTGTGGAGGGAAGGCCATTGCTTGACTGACTCCACCGATTCAAGTGCTAATCTCAGCCAGAAACACCCTCACAGACACACCCAGAAATCACGTTTAATCTGGGCACCTCTTGGCCTCAAGTTGACACATAAAATTAACCATCACAGTGTTATTGACCAGAGAAGCATTATCCAGATATTATATGAAAGCAAATGGGGAAAGCAAAACAATGCAAGTTCAATTCATATCAGGAAAAGTTACAGAAATTAACCTAACACCTGCCAAAATATTCAGTGTTTTATTCTGTGGGCTGAAATTATTTCAGGCGGGTAAACTGAAGGAAAAAAAGTCCATTAGCATGACAATTAAATAACTATAAAAAACACAAACTATCAGCGATAGTGAATATAGAAATGGAAGAACTATTTAGTTAATTTTTCTATTGGCTTTAATACTGGAATGAAGTTTTAATCGGGGACAACATTCAGAATGATACATAGAAGCAAGGCTATCGCTCTAATGGGTCAAGGTCATGCAAAGCCAGAGTAAGGACAAGAGACAGGAAGGCCACCCTGAGACAAAATATAATTCAGAACACGGTTTAAGGAGAAAAGTGCCACCAGCATCGGACGGCTGTGAGGTCCTCTGAGGAGCACCCCTCCCAGGAGACCAGGGGCAGCTGCCCCCTCCCCCGTCCTGTGAAGGACCAGCACTTGGCAGTTATAGCGAAAGGAGCAAGACAATAGCCTGGAGGGGGAGGAATAAGGTGCTACTGGGTCTCCTCAGGTTGCCCAAGGGTCCAGGGCTCTGGTGCAGAAGACAAAACTCTGTGAACAGGAGTTTTCCACGTCCTGATATATGGGAGCTTCTGCTAGATCTAATTTGACCTTTAAAAAGGAAGAAATATGATCCTCTTGCATTTAAACATTGTGGAACAGTTAATGATTGTAAACTGGACGTTCTTGATGTTGAGATCCTGTTAACTGAACCTTCACCACTCACGAATTGATACTTTTCCCCAGAGATCAGAGACCTCATTGCAGCAACTGTAAGGTGTGACCTGACTTCAGAAATATTAAAACATGAAAAAGCATGCCAAGAAGTGGAGGAAACACAGTGGTTAAACCGGATTTAAATATAAAATTTGTAGTCTATGAAGCTCCTTGGAGTTCCCTCAACGCATTTTGAAAGCTACTGGCTCTGATGACGTCAAAGGTATTCAGCCTCTCAGATCTCACTAATTGAATCAGATAATTTGCCTCCACGTGGGATCCCATTTCTCTGGAGGTGGAGGATTCTGATAGAACAGGACAGGACGGGGTTCTGGAATCTTCCCTTTCCCGGGACGGGGTGGCGCTGCAGGGTGGACCTCGGCCACCAGGCGGCGCCACGAGACTGTCGAGGATACAGCCCAGGACGCAGAGGACTAAAGCCGCCGTGCAGACCCACGTGACAAACACCGGGAGGCGGCCGTACAGACTCCTGCCAAGTTTACTTACACACCGCACACCAACAGAAGGTAAGAGACATAAATGCCTGCTCAGCGTGTGAGGGCTGACGCTCATAGCTAGTCAGCCTTGGCAAAGAAATTCAAAAGGAAGGAATACCATGTGGTATAAGAGAACCAACACTCAATTATAAAATATAAAATCAGGTGCTAGTTTCAATTCCGCCTGAAAAATTTCTGAGCCTCAGTTTACGCCTCTGTGAAAGGGTAACAGTGATAGTTACCACCATGTCCTTGTTTTCCTCTAAAAATTTCCCATTCCTCCGGCACCCACAGCTAGATGTTCAACAGGAATATGGTATCAGGTCATTTTGTCTTATCCAAAAACTTCAAGAAAACCAATAAAGACATTAGAATTCCCAAATAATATATGTTTTTTTCAAAGTACAATATCTTTATATGGAGAAAAATTTATATAGAGAAAGGAATCAATTTTGTCTCAAATAAAGATTTGGTGACACTGTTAGTATGGCATTAAAGAGTAGTTGAGTAATTTCTTCCAAGAAAACGTTATATCAAAATTTGATCTGTACTTTCTGAGGGTGAATAATACCACAAAAACCTGGCATAATATATTTAAGACAAAGCAGAAACTAAGTAATTAACTATACTCTTATCACCAGTTTCAGGAAACACAATAAGTTGGTGCCTCAAGATGTTCACATTGTCCCCAAAGTTGAGTTGCTGCATATTTTCTCAATCTTTGCTATTAGTTAGAGGAGAAAGCCTTCCAGATCAAAGATGGTGGACCAAGTACTCCCTCATAATAGCCTTTCCTTCCAAGAAAGCGTTGTTATCACAGTGTCTCTGTCAATGGGGGTGGAGGAGCGATCGGCAGAAGACCAGAACTGACTTGGAGCTCACACAGGGTGAAGGAAACCACAGTCCACACATGTGGGGAGGAGCTCTGGATGCTGAGATTCAAGGCATCCAGAGCAGAGCTGAGACAGCTCTCTGAAAAGAGAGGGATTTATTAAAATCTGTACCTGGAATGGTGGACCCTCAGGACCTCACCCCAACCCTCCCTGCACACCCATTCTCCCTGCCACCAGGGAGAAAAACACCAGCAACCGTGCGCCCTCCTTCCGAGAGGAGAGGAGGGGTTTTCCTCTAGAGAAAGGAAAGAGTCTAGACCAAAGACACCCCTTTCTAATATCTGGGAAATTTCAACATAGTGAGCACTACCTATCAAATTACCCCAAAGAAAGCCGCTTGCTAATGACAAACCTTACTAATGACAATGTAGATTCCGTTCACCTTTTTGAAGTGACACTGTTAAATATGAACAGAAAATAAAGCATCACCAGACATTTAAGGGAAACGATCTCCAGGTGAAAAAGAGATGAAAGTAAACGAGCAGATATGCTTATTCTTGAGAAACTAACCCCCTAGCAAAATGAGACACACACAGCATTTTTATGTTGTCATCTACTGGCCCTGTTTAGGTTTTAGACAATGCAAATGTATCACTTTGCTATATTTTTAATTAGTAGGATAAACCACGTGAAAGTGACATTCTTAGAGGTGAAAATAGTCTAATATCAGCAATTTCACACATAATAACTTTTTAAAATAGAAAGGATAGAATTAATTCAATATCCAGGCCAGCAATCAAGGAAGAAGCAAGGAGTGGAGCATTTTATAAGTAAATAATGATAGCAAGATCTGAGCTTAAAGTTTACAAAATGACTGACATATACTGTCTTGTTTGTTCTTTAAACAAACCTGTAATTAAATTAATATACCTAAATATTGTTAACTGTTGAGAAATCCAAGACCAAATAAAATGAAGCCTCCTCTGGAACACAGCTTTAATTGGGCAAGTAAGTGGAGATGGGACCAGAAGTCAGGCGGACTGACTCCATGGCCTCTGCTTCCATTGCCCAAAAGAAGTCGGGCAAGATGAGACCCTGGGAAGAACATGAGACAGAGGCAGAGGGAAAAGAGCGGAGGAAAGGATGATATGTAAACAGAGGTAAAAGAAGGAAGCCTTAACCACAGGAACATATGTCCATGGGGTCAGAACTCATGTGAACCCATGTGACCAGAGAGCATCATGTTGGCAGCAGACTCTTGAACTGACCCAAGGGGAGAACATTTATGACACTGATCCCAAGAAGGATAAACTTGACATATTCCAGATGTGAAGCAATTAAACCTTCACTGGGAAGGAATGACCCAGATAACTGCACAAATGTCCATGTTAAGGAATTAAAATGAATTTATACCTACATAAAAATATAGGAAAGATTGACTCTTGTCAGATGCCTGGAGGCTAAATTAGCAAATGTGCCACACATGCACAAACATATGCACACAAACACATAGAAATATGTACAAACACACACGGGCACACATATACACGTGGGCACATGCACAAGCATGCACATCAAACACAAGGCATGCATGAGCTCGCACACACATATACATGCATGTGCACATGCATGCACATATATACAGACATGAATGTTATGCATACAGGTGCACTCACACAAGTGCACACATGCATATGAATATACAAGTGTGTGCATGGTCTTTTGTACACAATTCACACAGGAGTGCATATCATGTGTTCATGCACACCCGTGGTGAGCTGTGCAAGCAAAGGACAAACAGTTACCTGGGCGGCTGGCGCAGGGTGACTGCTGTCTCTACTGGCAATCTCATCTTGTCCAGAACTGAGTCCCATTCACACAATAATGGCCGTGTGCTTGCTGAATCCAACTCAGCTCCCTTTAGAACCAAAAGACGCCTCTGCGTTTCATCAGAACTGACTTCCTTTTCATTTTCTCACACAGCCTCTAGGAAAAGAGAACAGCTGTGAGAGAGAGAGAGAGAGAGAGAGAGAGAGAGAGAGAGAGAGGGAATGTACACAGTGTTTGGATGGATACAGTGCCTGGAGAGGAACTTTTAGTACCTCCTAGTCCCAATAAAGTATAAACAGTCAAGGGGTATTAGAGACATCACTGCAAACCAGAAAACACAGCTGCGTCATAGCTTCATGTAGTGAGCATTTTGCTGCAGCCTTAGAGGAGCAGTGAGAGGCTGAGATGTCAGACAAGATCAAAGCCCTGATGTTTCATCAAGACATGAAACATCACCTCCTCTGTCTATGCAGCGCCACTGAAGTTCACAGGAATTCCCCATCCCCTCCCCAGTTGCAAACCTCTGCTCAAAGGATGGGTCCCTCCACAGAGAAAGATCAGTGACTCTTGTGTAGCACCTCGAATAAACACCCGCCTTGCTTCATTCCCCACGTCCATGGCTGGGGGCATCCACGCTCTTCACATACACCCCCGAGTGCGACCAAAAATGTCAATACTACGTTTTCCTGGCTAACCTTAGCACCTCCTAGAATAAAGGGGCAAGTCACCGCTAAGAGTCAGCTCTGACTAGCTCAGATTCTCCGAGGTGAAGTGACACTGCTTGTCTTTTTTTTTTTTTTTTAACACCTTTATTGGAGTATAATTGCTTTACAATGGTGTGTTAGTTTCTGCTTTATAACAAAGTGAATCAGTTATACATATACATATGTTCCCATATCTCCTCCCTCTTGCATCTCCCTCCCACCCTCCCTCTCCCACCCCTCTAGGTGGTCACAAAGCCCCGAGCTGATCTCCCTGTGCTATGCGGCAGCTTCCCACTTGCTATCTATTTTACATTTGGTAATGTATATATGTCTATCTATTTGACGTTTGGTCGTGTGTATATGTCTATCTATTTTACATTTGGTCGTGTATATATGTCTATCTATTTTACATTTGGTCGTGTATATATGTCTATCTATTTTACATTTGGTCGTGTATATATGTCTATCTATTTTACATTTGGTCGTGTATATATGTCTATCTATTTTACATTTGGTCGTGTATATATGTCTATCTAGTTTACATTTGGTAGTGTATATATGTCTATCTATTTTACATTTGGTAGTGTATATATGTCTATCTATTTTACATTTGGTAGTGTATATATGTCTATCTATTTTACATTTGGTAGTGTGTATATGTCTATCTATTTGACATTTGGTCGTGTATATATGTCTATCTATTTTACATTTGGTGGTGTATATATGTCTATTTTACATTTGGTAGTGTATATATGTCTATCTATTTTACATTTGGTCGTGTATATATGTCTATCTAGTTTACATTTGGTGGTGTGTATATGTCTATCTATTTGACATTTGGTGGTGTGTATATATGTCTATCTATTTTACATTTGGTCGTGTATATATGTCTATCTATTTGACATTTGGTCGTGTATATATGTCTATCTATTTGACATTTGGTCGTGTATATATGTCTATCTAGTTTACATTTGGTGGTGTGTATATGTCTATCTATTTGACATTTGGTGGTGTGTATATATGTCTATCTATTTTACATTTGGTCGTGTATATATGTCTATTTTACATTTGGTCATGTATATATGTCCATCTATTTTACATTTGGTAGTGTATATATGTCTATTTTACATTTGGTCGTGTGTATATGTCTATCTAGTTTACATGTGGTCGTGTGTATATGTCTATCTAGTTTACATGTGGTCGTGTATATATGTCAATCTATTTTACATTTGGTCGTGTATATATGTCTATCTATTTTACATTTGGTCGTGTATATATGTCTATCTAGTTTACATTTGGTCGTGTATATATGTCTATCTAGTTTACATTTGGTCGTGTATATATGTCTATCTAGTTTACATGTGGTCGTGTATATATGTCTATCTAGTTTACATGTGGTCGTGTGTATATGTCTATCTAGTTTACATTTGGTCGTGTATATATGTCTATCTAGTTTACATTTGGTCGTGTATATATGTCTATCTAGTTTACATTTGGTCGTGTATATATGTCTATCTAGTTTACATGTGGTCGTGTGTATATGTCTATCTAGTTTACATTTGGTCGTGTGTATATGTCTATCTAGTTTACATGTGGTGGTGTGTATATGTCTATCTAGTTTACGTTTGGTGGTGTATATATGTCTATCTAGTTTACATGTGGTCGTGTGTATATGTCTATCTAGTTTACATTTGGTCGTGTATATATGTCTATCTAGTTTACATTTGGTCGTGTATATATGTCTATCTAGTTTACATGTGGTCGTGTGTATATGTCTATCTAGTTTACATTTGGTCGTGTGTATATGTCTATCTAGTTTACATGTGGTGGTGTGTATATGTCTATCTAGTTTACGTTTGGTGGTGTATATATGTCTATCTAGTTTACATGTGGTGGTGTGTATATGTCTATCTAGTTTACATGTGGTCGTGTATATATGTCTATCTATATTACATGTGGTGGTGTATATATGTCTATCTATATTACATGTGGTCGTGTATATATGTCTATCTAGTTTACATGTGGTCGTGTGTATATGTCTATCTAGTTTACATTTGGTCGTGTATATATGTCTATCTAGTTTACATGTGGTCGTGTATATATGTCTATCTAGTTTACATGTGGTCGTGTATATATGTCTATCTAGTTTACATGTGGTCGTGTGTATATGTCTATCTAGTTTACATTTGGTCGTGTGTATATGTCTATCTAGTTTACATGTGGTGGTGTGTATATGTCTATCTAGTTTACGTTTGGTGGTGTATATATGTCTATCTAGTTTACATGTGGTCGTGTGTATATGTCTATCTAGTTTACATTTGGTCGTGTATATATGTCTATCTAGTTTACATGTGGTCGTGTGTATATGTCTATCTAGTTTACATGTGGTCGTGTGTATATGTCTATGTAGTTTACATTTGGTCGTGTGTATATGTCTATCTAGTTTACATGTGGTGGTGTGTATATGTCTATCTAGTTTACGTTTGGTGGTGTATATATGTCTATCTAGTTTACATGTGGTGGTGTGTATATGTCTATCTAGTTTACATGTGGTCGTGTATATATGTCTATCTATATTACATGTGGTGGTGTATATATGTCTATCTATATTACATGTGGTCGTGTATATATGTCTATCTATATTACATGTGGTCGTGTGTATATGTCTATCTAGTTTACATGTGGTGGTGTGTATATGTCTATCTAGTTTACGTTTGGTGGTGTATATATGTCTATCTAGTTTACATGTGGTCGTGTGTATATGTCTATCTAGTTTACATGTGGTGGTGTGTATATGTCTATCTAGTTTACGTTTGGTGGTGTATATATGTGTATCTAGTTTACATGTGGTCGTGTATATATGTCTATCTAGTTTACATGTGGTCGTGTGTATATGTCTATCTAGTTTACATGTGGTGGTGTGTATATGTCTATCTAGTTTACGTTTGGTGGTGTATATATGTGTATCTAGTTTACATGTGGTCGTGTGTACATATGTCGACGTCACTCTTGTCTTTTGTGTGACGCAATGAAGCCACATCACACCCTCGGGACGGTAACGAAAGCTGTGCCCTAACCCTAACCCTCTTCAGATTTTTCATTCCGCGTGAATACAGACCTCTTTGATCTTTCAAATGATCTGTTTTGGAAATGTGTAAAAATAAAACAAGTTGAAACTGTGTGACTCCCAAGAAAAAAAACATTCAATTTTAGCAGAGAGCCTTTGTAACCTAAGGCGTGTTGGGTTATTAACGACGGTGACTTCAAATGCACTTGACACTCCCATCTTGAATAATAAAAACAATAGGACAAGCTCTTTGCTATTCCTCTTCTAAACTTTGTGAACATCAGCAAGTCACCTAAATCCTCAGGCTGCCTGTTTCTTCTTTTGGAAAAAAAGAGGTGTCATTGCATAGGGTTCTGGACCCTGGCGGAGTGGATCCAAGCAAAGGGCACAGGGCACACTAACTGAATATGCAGTCCTGGGGATTAGTGTCCATTATTTTTAGATACCGTAACCTTGGCTTTATTGACACCTTATATTAAACAAGTCTCACTTGCCAAATGCCACAGGATGCAGGCCGACAAATGTGCTCTGAAAATTCCTGTGAGCTAAGACTGTCTTGGACACAAAGTGTTGAGACGGTTAAAGAGAGCACGCATGTCCGCACACAGGGCAGCCTCCCTGGAAGCCTCGGCATGTAAATCTACGCGGCACCATCCCTTCTTTTAGGAATGTGTTTAGATTTTATAGATTTCTGCTAGATTTTGTTATGTAAGCTTTATGTACTGAAAGGTCTTAATTACAGATTTTTAAATGTTGAGAAAAATGTTCACCAGTCTAGTTTGTAATATATATAATAAACCTGTCATATAATTTATTTTCTTTAAAAACAAGCTTCTTATACAAATTGCCTATGGAACTTTTATTTAGAATTTAAGGTCATTTGGGGGTTAGTGTCATGTAAACAAAATTCTCTAAAATGCCATGGTCTGTTTTCGGGGTGTTGCATGCCTGCAAGCCATGGTCAAGGCAGGGCTAGTCAGCTCCTGCAAACACAAATCCTTCTGGGTCTGGGAGCTCAGATGCCTGGGCTATGCCAGATGAAGCTTCATTCCTGAGTCATAAATGCCTCGATGCTTGTATTACAGAGAAAAGACCACCTTTAGCTTTGGCACTGTGACCTGGCAAAGGCCTCAGATACCTCTACTGCAGTAAAATTTGCAAAAAGCCTATCTTGCTAGAGGGCTCTGATTCAGAGAAGAAAGTTGTGGAGACTCTGGGTTTATTGCTTATTGAGTCTGGCAACAGAGCGTGTCCATCAGGAAGTAACTGGGCTTTGAGAGGAAAGTGGAAAGGCTCTGGGTTTCAGAGCTTGGACATACTTTTTTTTTAACATCTTTATTGGAGTATAATTGCTTCACAGTGGTGTGCATTGCAGCTCTATTTACAATAGCCAGGACATGGAAGCAACCTAAGTGTCCATCGACAGATGAATGGGTAAAGAAGATGTGGACATACATTTTTAAACTTCAGTTTTCTTCTAGTTAAAGAAAAATAACAATATCTGTGTCTTAGGGCTGATGTGTGGGTGAAATGTGTGGCCTGGTGAAGTGCCTAGAGCAGAGTTTGAACCCAAAAGGGGAGTCAGTGCGCTGGTCTGTTCGGTGCTGGGTGCTGTATAAGGCAGAGGTGGAAGGTGCGAGAACTTCAGAGAGCGGGGCGTAGTCCCAGACGAGGGGCAGGGCGCGCGCGGGGGGCAGGAAGCCAGGGCTCACCGGAGCAGGCAGTCACTCCTGACTGACGCTGAACCTCACGGGTCTTCACTCCTGCGCCTCTCGATGAAAGGGGGCCTTCTGTGCACATTTTCAACCCGCAGTGCAGTTATTCATAAGCATGCCTCGTTTCCCCTGCTGGCCTTAGGAGCAAGTTAAATACAGGGACGGCATCTTATTCCTTTGGCCCACTGGGCCTAGCTCAAGGTTTCCCTACACGCTTTTAGACTAAGAGGAAAAAAAGGGAAGGAATAAGTGGGCACAGCCCCAAACCGAGAGCCATCACCTGTCTCAGGAGCGTGGGTGTGTTTATGGGGGTGAGTCCCGGGCAGGCCCTCGGGGTGCCCGAGTTCAGCGGGAGACAGCGCTGCCCAGAGCTCCGTGTCCCAGGCCCACTCTTGTTCCCCACACAGCGACATGCTGCTCTTTCAGCCACGCAGCTGGTGTGTTGATCTAGCTGAAGACGGGGTAGAGAGGCAATCAGGCAGCCTGCGTAGCTGAGTTGTATAAAACTTCCTTTGCGTATTTACAGGAAAACAAACAGGACAATATCTCTTTTAAAGAAAATGTGCAAATTATTTAATTATTTCCAAATATTCACTGCTCTTCACTGGGGAAGGGAAACTGTTAGGAGTACGATTTGTATTCCAGTTCCTCCAGGACCATGAATGTGAACTATTCTAAGGGAAATTAATACTCCAGTTAAATAATTCATCAATAGAAATGTGTTTCTATTATAAATATGTGAAAGTATTATTAGTTTTTGTTGCTTTTTGTAACATAAAGCACACATAATCAAACTGATTTGGGAAGATGTGTTGTGGCATTCAGCCTCAAAAGAGTTATTCAACTTTTGGAAGCTCTCTAGAGATGGGTGGTCAGAACTGATCAAATCTTTCTTGCGGTAGCCAGCCCTGAGGTGCCCCCGCAATGATCCTGTCTCCTGGTACCCATGCTTTTGTGCAAAGTCCTCCCGTGAGAGTGGGCTGAACTGGTGACCCACTTCTAATAAACGAATGTGGAGGAAGTGACGGGACATGCTTCCAGCAGAGGCATCTGAAAGACTCTGAGCTCCTCCTTGCTGTTGCTCTCTTGTTCTCACCTCTGCATGCTCTGATGCAGGCCGGCTGTCATGTTTTGTGCTGCCCTGTGCAGAGTCCCACAAGGCGAAGAGCTGAGGGCAGCCTTGGGCAAACAGCCACAAGGAGCTGAGGTCCCCAGTCCAAAAGTCCATGGAATCAAACCCTGACAACAGCCATGGAACAAGTGCGAAAGCCATGCCCGCCTCAGCCAAGCCTCCCAATGAGAGCGCAGCCCCAGCTGATGATGCGAGAGCAGGATACCCAGCTATGTCACCCTGGATCCCTAAGGCACGGAAGTGTTCGTTGTTTCAGTCGAGTAAGTTTTGGTGTAATTTGTTTTATAGCATTAGATAAATCTATCCCTCCACCATGAATCTCACTTTTAAGAAATATCCACCTGAGTATCTAAGGATAAAGTGGTCCACTGTCTCTAACTTACTCTCAGATGGTTCAGAAAAAATAATATGCACATATAAAAACAAATAAAGATCTATAAAATAATAAGCAAATGAAGCAAAATGTAAACAACTGGAGAAAAAGGATGAAGTTTTTTATAGTATTCTTACAATTATTTCAACTTATATAAAAATAAAAAATAACCCCTAAGGCCAATATAAAAGATAACTTTAGGAAGATAATAGTTAAAACTATAAAAGTGGTGATTAACAAAGTTGTGAGAATAAACAGAAATACACAATCGAAGCCCTCATCACAAGAAAAAAAAAAAGAAAAAAAAATTGTAACTATGCAAGGTGACAGATAGTACTCAAACTTATTGTGGTGATCATTTCACAATGTGTACAAATATTTAAGGTACTCAGAATTATTGTGGTGATCATTTCACAATGTGTACAAATATTCAATCATTACCTTGTACACCTGAAACTAATACGTTATATATCAATTATATCTCAATAATAAAAATTTTTTTAATAAAATAAAAAAGAAATTATGTTTAAAAGCAAAAACAAGTGAGCCTATATTTTTGATTAGTTATGAGTGTGTTATCTGCATATGGAACCCTGTGGTCAACATATCATATCATGTCCAGAGTAACAATAGCTATTGAGAAAGAAACCTGACTTGCCTAAATAAAGAAAAATTGTATAAGACAAAAGCATTGGAATGTTTAGTTTTTAAATAGTTATTAGTTTTCATTTGGAAAATCTAAAAAAGCCTTTGGGAAACATGTGGATGTTAGCTATTTCAGCTACTTCTTTGCTTAACATCTCTACTTTTATAAACAAAAATGTATTCATCTTTAAATGCATACCTATATAATTCTATAAGCAGCATGCCTCTGTGATTTTTTGGAAACATGTCATATTGGAAATACTTATTTATATTGATGTTGAATAAATGTGTACAACTTGTTAAAGAAACAGCTGTTAATATATATCAAAAGTGTTGAAATACAGCCTTTGACTTAGTATTTTAGAAATTTCTCTGGGCAAATGAGTGCTACAAGGAAACTTTACATACAAAGATGTATACGACAGTGAAAAGTTGGAAATAATCCATATGTATAACAACAATAAATTATTTAGCAAGTGGAGAAAAATGGAATATTATGTAATAATTAAAATTATGTTCAGGGAATTTTTTAAAAATGGAGAAATGCTAAAATCTAAAAAGCAGTTTATAAAAATAGCAATGCAATAATTTTTTAGTTCATTTCAGACTTGGAAGAAACAATCTTCTTTTCTTAATACTATTGTATATTGCCAAACTGATCTGTAAAAGTATTATAGTCATGTGCATATATGCTAAAAATATACAGTAATATGTATATGATACTCCATTACCTTGTAGGAAAGAGATGATGACTTATTTGATATTTTCTTTAATAATTAATGCAGTTAAGAAGACATGTCAGTTGTGTTAAACAATTTTTGGTAAACTATAGACTTAATTTGCTGAAGTGGACACCAGGGAAAAATTTAAAGGAGAGTTTTTGTTGTCATTTTTAAAGAATATGTGCGCATGTCAAAATTGAAGCGCAATTACACAGAGAGTTTATTTTTTTTAGGACTATTTATAAGTGGTCTTGAGAGAGATGTTTTATATTTATATTCTCAGAGTACAGTACACATGTCAAATATAATTGGAATAATACTAACCTAGTTGTTTTCTGAACAAATTGTATCTCCATGTTGGCTTCAAACCATTTGCTGATAAGATTTTTTTAAGTAAAAAGAAAGTATAAATTCCTCTAAAATATCAACATTTTCCCTTAGAGTCATTTGTATCCCAAAAGTTTAACCAATGGAGAACCTTCAAAAGGAGAGTTAGTGGATATCTTTCTTTTGACCCTCTCACACGTGCTTACAAGGCATACAAAATCATCCTCACTCCAGTGTGAAATATTGCTTGGGTGAGAAAGGAAAACCTTGACAAAACAGGTCTTTAGTGTCCTGGGTAACACCCAGAATAAGATTCCAATGAGGCTTCGGTATCACAATGACTCCTGGATCCTCATACAATTAAGCCAGTGATTCTCAACCAGGGGTGTTCAGGTCCCTGCCCCCCCAACATGTGCCAATGTCTGATGACATGTTTGTCACAACTGGGGGGGATCAGAGTGATACTAGACACCTATATGCACAGAATATGCATCACAAAGATCATTCAGTTCAAAATGTCAGTAGTGCTGAGGTGGAGAAACCCTCAACTAAATGAAATCTCAAAATGATACATTTTTCCTTTTTTTTTAATACTTGTATTAACCCTAATATCAGATGACAGATTCTAGGTGCATGTATCACTTGAGGGAAAAAGTCACCACGTTTCTTTATTAACTGAAGGTAATTGTATGATTTAACAGCATGTACGCTTCAGCAGCAGCAACAGCAACAAAACAAATAATCTTGTTAAAAAATGGGCAAAGGA
This sequence comes from Balaenoptera acutorostrata, assembly GCF_949987535.1. Lineage (NCBI taxonomy): Eukaryota > Metazoa > Chordata > Mammalia > Artiodactyla > Balaenopteridae > Balaenoptera > Balaenoptera acutorostrata. The sequence goes on along the minus strand of NC_080075.1, from coordinate 94,348,358 downwards.
TGTGAACAGACATTTCTCCCAGGAAGATGTACAAATGATCAATAAACACAGGAAAAGATTCTCAGCATCACTAATCATTATAGAAATGCAAATTGAAACCACAGTGAAATACCACCTCATACCCACCAAGGATGGTTACAATCAAAAGAGTGGACAATAGCAAGTGTTGACAAGGATGTGGAGAAACTGGAATTGGTGTCGTCACCGTGGAAACAGTATGTTGTTCCCTCAGATGATTAGAAATAGAACGACCTACATATTTTCCAGCAATCCCACTTCTGGGGTTATCCCCGCAAGAATTCGAACAGGATCTCATGCCCATGTCCGTTCATTACAGGTTTATCCACAGCAGACAAGAGGTGGAAACAGCGTAAGTTTCCATTGGAAGATGAATGAATAAAGAAAATATGGTATACACACTCGATGGAATATTATTCAACCTTAAAAAAGAAGGAAATTCTGACACATGCTGCAACATGGATGAACTTTGAGGGTCTTTTGTGACTGGCTTATCTCACTCAGCATAAAGGCAAATGCTGTGTGATTCCACTGGTATGAGGAATCTAAAGTAAAAACAAGAAAACAGAAGGAATCAAAGAAACAGAAAGTAGAAAAGTGTTTGCTGAGGGCTGGGGGAGGAGAGTGGGGAGTTAGTGTTTAATGGGCACAGAGTTTCAGTGTTGCAAGATGAAGACGTTCTAGGGATGTGTGGCCCAACAACGTAAATGCTCTTAACACCACTGAACTGGACATTCAGAAATGTTTATGATGCCAAATTTAATGTAATGTGATTGTACCCACAATCAGAAATAAAATCTAAAATTTTTAGAAGGCATGTGTGCTTACCCAATCATAGGACACAATTACTCAGACTGGTAGAAGCTTTGTGACCCTGGGTCCGAGAACTGCCAGCTAAACTGAGGAACCTCTGAGGTCTGTCCCACGACCCACGGCTGTGGATTTTCTGTGTTTCTGTTTTCTGTGTTACCGCTTGCACTTTTCTATTTGCACCTACTTCTACCAGCCTCCCTACAAAACCCCCAGCCACAGCCCGCCAGCTCTTCCTCACCTGCCGTAGCTCACAGAACCACTGTTGTTCACCTGCTGCAGGGCAGCGGCCCGCTCGGCAAGGTGCTCCCAGAAGCAGGTGGATGGGCTGCAAGTGGCCGGATTTATGATTGGTGAAAATATCGGAGAATTAAGTTGGAGAGAAAGTAAGTGTTGCTATAATTATGATAGAAGAAAAGTAAAAGAAATATGGCACTATTTTCTCAGTGAGAGAGCTGAGAGGGAGGGAAGAAACACTTATTGAAAGCCTAGGACAGCCCAGGAAGAAACCTGGGGCTCAGAGCAGGTGAGGGACTTGCCTGGGGCTCAGAGCAGGTGAGGCACTTGCCTGAGGTCACGTCACTGCTTGTGAGGGTGAGTTCAAGCCTTTCTGAACCCTACACCTGTGCTTTCCCATTTCACCACAGCAAGAGTCTCTGGCTGCTTGAGTACCCTTAGCAATTCCTCCACTGTAACCAAACGGTCGGAAATCCGTTCAGACCAGGGAGGGTGCCCTCAAGTGACCATTTCCCCACATTCTGTCATTATTGATGTCTATTTATTCAAAGGGTCTTGGACTTCCCTCCCTGTGTCTTTTCTTTTTTCTTTGCTATGTGAATCAATGCTTCATTGCTTTTTATTGCTAAACAGCATTCCGTTGAGTGTATGTATCGCAGCTTGTTTGTCAGTGAGAAACTCCGGGTTGCTTCCAGTTTGGGGCGGTTATAGGTACAGCTGACATTTGCATTCAGACTCTGTGGGGCCCTGAGCTTTCGCCTTTCCTGCACGGACACGTAGGAGCCGGTCGCCGGGCTGCAGCAACAGTGTGTGTCTGACTTTGTACGCGGCTGCCACACTGTTTACCAAAGTGGCCACACTTGGCTCTCTCACCACCAGGGCATGAGGGTCCCTTTCACACTGGACAACGTCTAGACTTTTCTAGAACACCCAGTGGTCTTTCTTCGTGGAGAAAGAGCTTCCTCAGTCCCTGGGACCCCCCCAGGCCTTCACGCTGCTCTACCACCTGGCCTCTGCTCCCTGCTCCTTGGTAGAGCTTGGGATTGTCTACTTCACTCCTGGAAAATCAGCTGTAAAACCTTACTTGCTTGACCATATCATAAACCAGGACCCTCTGCCTCTCACGCCCTGCTTGCGGTCAGCTCCCGCTGTCTGAGAAGCACTGCACCGAAGCCTGCCTTCCGCCTGTCTCTGGACCAGCAGGGCTCAGCACAGAAGTGCGACTCTTACCCTCCCCAGGCCTGGAGGTCAAGGTCTTGCCAGCTGCCTACGGAAGCTCCTTTCAGGATGTTTCCGTTCACCCAAAGCTCAGAGCTGCTATAAATAGGCCACGCGGCAAAGATCTGCTCCTCGGAGTTGCAAAAAGTCCTCCCTGGGACGTTATTTCCCTTCTGAAAACATCTGACTCTTAAAATGTTCTAGCTTTGGGGGAGGTAAAGAAAGAGAGGGTTACTTCAGAGTTGTTTTAACTTTCCAATTTTACATTGTCTTGGCCCTTCTATGGCCTATATAGACATTTTCCCATAACCAATAACTCACCATAGCCTGAAGAGAAGGTTGATTTAAAAAAACCGCCAATCCTTAAAATGTATTTTTTATTACTAGCTCACAACCTGTATCTAATAGAGAGCAAACTAAATAGAAGTTAATTCTGAACCAAGACAGGCCCTGGGCACACAGGAGGGGCAGCAGACTCTGTGGGTTCCAGAGACCAGAATCAGGCCAAGCCGATGTTACCCAGCCGGTGACAGCAGGAGCGCTCCTCCTCAGGGACCAGGACCTGGCACATCCAGGGTGGTCTCACCAGGACCCGTCTGCAGACATAGATACACGCACGCCTGTGTGACTATCGCCATCGAGCCTCTGTCTTCACGACATGCACCTGTGGTGAACCAGAGCGGGCATGGGTGGAGCTTCAAAGATCATCTCATGCAGAAACAAGACTGTAAATACTGAACAAACTCAGAATCCTTTTTTTTTCACTGACATTCTCCCTATCCTAACAAGTCACTTGTTAGCATTTTCCCACACACTTTGCCAGTTCTTGTTCATATGTATAATCATGTTTACCTCACTTTAATCATTGCTTAGAAAAAATATTCTGGTATTTATTTCCCTTCTAGTATATTGTGTGTATTATAATGTGCTGCTCCATATTTAGATTTTATTTGGATGCTGTACGATGCCCTATAGAGTGACTATATGTGATTCTCCTACGCTCAGTGCTACTGTTGGACATTTAGATTACGTTATGATTCATAATACAATGAGTAACTTTTATTATAATTTCATTCTCCCTTTGAATTACTTTATTGAGATACATTTCCATATGTCCATATATTTAAATAAGTGATATTAGAGGTAGTCACAGTGTTTTCTACTGACCAAAGCATATTTGAAGGACTTGTAATAATATGATCTGAACCAACCACGCACCTGAGTGAGTTTCCCTTTGTCTCTCAGGGTGTCCCCCCTCCATGCATCCTTCCCTCTTCCCGACTCTCTTGGGGAAAATACACACACAGTTTGTCTTCAGTACCAGAGCGAAGCCTGGCATCTCTCCTCTCAAAGAGTGTCCTCCCACCCCTTTTTTGGTCTTTTCTCACTGTCTGCTCTTAAACTGGCCTCTAAGCCCCTTCTAAGAAGGAGCTGGCCCCTGAAGGGGAATCTTGCAAATAATACATAACCAAAGAATCAGCGCCGAATTGAACCAGTCAGGTGACAACTCTGAAAGTAAACCACACCAGCACCTTGTGTCCGTTGTCTGGGACATCCGGGCATGTGGGCGTCCTTCCCTGGGGTTGCCCTGCGTGTTTGCCTGACCTGCCCTTCGGCCCGGAGCCGTGGCCGCCACTCTGGGTCTGCCCCACAGAGCCCGGGGTGACCCCAGGCCTGGAGACGGGCCCCTTTAGCCTCAGACCATGCTTCTCAGTCAGCCCTGCGGGCCACCCAGAAATGACACCGAGTCCCCGCGGTGACCACTTTATGGTTTTTCTTTTCTCCTGAACCTCCCACGTCTCATGTAGAGACTGAGCTACATGAGATCAGAGGTGGGAGAGCCCTGGTCTTCTGAGCCCAAGCCTACCAGCCCGACTGTTTCTGAGCACAGGGTGCCCTTCACCCTGAGACACTAACTGGACGAGTCTGAACACATCAAAGGCCACCTTCTCGAAGCCCCACCCTTCCGGTGTCCCCTCCGGGCCCTGCAGGCGCCATTCCTGCCCACATGCTCCCACTTCTGCGCTTTTCTCCGCCACCTTCACAGCGGACGCTTCACCTGCCTCCCCGCTGGGCCTCCCTCCACGCAGTTCCCCTCACCCTGCCCTCACCCCACTCCAGGGGGCTCTGGCTTGTACCCGCCCCTGGAAGGACTGTGGTCTAGACTGTCATTAACTTCCACACCAAACCCCCCAGCGGCTCTCCTCTGCCTCCACCTCACTTGCCATCCCAGTAGCTCTGGTCCTCTTGACCAGTACCTCTCATTTTAACTATTTTTTTCTCTTGGTTTTTTTTTTTTTGATTTAGTTATTTACTTATTATTTATTTTTGGCTGCGTTGGGTCTTCGTTGTTGTGTGCAGGCTTTCTCTAGTTGTGGCGGGCTGCAGCTACTCTTCGTTGCGGTGCGCAGGCTTCTCATTGCGGTGGCTTCTCTTGTTGCAGAGCATGGGCTCTAGGCACACAGGCTTCAGTAGTTGTGGCACGCAGGCTTCAGTAGTTGTGGCTCGTGGGCTCTAGAGTGCAGACTCAGTAGTTGTGGCGCACGGACTTAGCCTCTCCGTGGCATGTGGGATCTTCCCGGACCAGGGCTCGAACCCGTGTCCCCTGCATTGGCAGGCGGATTCTTAACCACTGCACCACCAGGGAAACCCTCTCTTGGTTTTAAATCTTCTTGCTTTTCCCAACTTCGCTGGCTACTCATAGCCCCAGTCTTTTGCTCTGCCCCTCACAGAGCTCTCCCAGGACCTGGTCTCCCTCCTCCTCTTCTGTATTCTTCTTTAGGTAAATGCATGTTCCACAGGTAGATGTTAGCCTTCTTTGGGCTTTAGGTCTGCAGACACAGGTCTCACTTGAGAGCACCCCCTTGGATGTCTAAGAGTCACATGAGAATTTACGTAGCCAAAGGAGAGCTGCAAGTCCCCCATCGAGCAAATGGACCCCCTTCTTCCCTTGCTCTCACCTTCAACATCCAAGCCATTTGGAAGTTCCACAGTAATTCCTCTGTGGCCCCTTTTTGGCCACCACTCCCTGACATTAGAGCACATCTGATTGTCACTCTTCTACCAAAATATCTTGTAAAGGCCTGAAATTTTGGATCTTGGCCTATATGGCCCTAAAACCCAGGCCATCCTTAAAGCCCTTTGCCCAAAGAGGATGTGTATTTGCTCTATCTAGTCCTGGCCTTTACATTTTAGAATTAGGGTTTGGGGGTCACAGAGGCATGTGGACTGAAGCCCCAAACTGAAGCATTGTGCTCAGGAAGACTCTGGAGTGACTTTTTTCTCTTTTATCCTGTTTTCCCTCCACCAGGATTCAAAGAGAGCTAAGTATTTCTCCAAGGCTGATTTGCTTTTCAAGCACTCTAGTTGTCCCCTTTCAGAGGACCTGAATTTGCAAAGGCCATTTCCACTTCCTGCCACGTGAGCCCTGTGAAATCCCACGCTTCTGGCCACCAAGAATTAACATTGTGCTGAGCCCACCAAGACGTGCCTGTTCTTGCAGATTACACTCCAAGGCTTGCTTTATTTGTCTATGTCGTCAGCTGTAAGTTTTCAAGTGTCTGTTTGTTTTTGCTTTTCCTGGCTCCCTGGTCCATAGGTCACCACATCACAGACAGTGAGCCCTCTTTGCTGTTGTTCGTTGTGGTTAGGAACTTAGTGTAATTCTCAACCAGTGCGGTGTCAGATCAAACAAACCTCGAGGAGGGGACTTTATGACAATGGAGGGGAGGTTCTGACCCTGAGACCTTCAAGCATCTCCAGCCTGGGCAGAAGAGTCTTGGTCTTTCTGGGGAGGAGTCGAAAAGGATAAGAAGACGGGTGTGGGCAAGCCTGATGGCAGGAGGTCAGAGGTCAGCTGTTCCGCAGAGATGCAGTGAGAGGGGGTGTTCCTCATTTTAATGCTCAAGGGAGGGTCCAAGTTCAGGGGCCATGGGGAGGAGCGAATCTTAGCCAAAGTTTGGTTAACAAGCCGACAGGTGTGTTTCCTGCAGCAGTGGCGACAAAGCAGTTCAGCTAACCGTTTATGGGACAAAGAACGGGAACGTGGACGAGTGGCCTTGTCGCTGGTGAACAAGCGGGTCTCATCTCAGGTGTGGGGAAGGTGTTCTTGGCAGTCGGTCCTTTCTCAGAACACAAAGGGGGGATGCCTAACCTTTGCTCTTTGCCAGGAGCCCAGGGCTGGGCAAAGTGCAGCGTCGTCAGTAGTTAGAAATAATTTTTGTCCAGGATGGATTTCATTCTGTATCCAGTGTTCAGTTTTGTGTGGAGCTCCCTATGCTACAGTGTTGTTGAATTCTTACCTCAGGTCCCTTATTACCACTCACAGCAGTATTCAGCTCACAATACTGAGAACTTCTTCCTGGGAGAAGAATTAAACTGAAAATAGAACTTCCATTCCATAGAATGTGGGAGCCTTAGTGAAATCATTGTAACTGCCTGGGAAACAGAAACTTAAGGACTTTAATCACCTTGTTTCTAGAATTATGTGGTTTGTGCCTGCATGCATATAGTATGAACTCAATCTTTTTCAACTAAATATTTTATAGCATTTTTAAAGTCCTATATTTAAGAAACCCTTCAAATATTGTTGAGAGTTAAAAACCTGGACCAAGTGGAGCCAACATAACTGCTGCCGCCACCCCAGAGCAGACCTGGGCAGTGGGCGGCAGGGAGGCCCAAGCAAGGGCTACCCCTCCGTTGTCACCCAGGCGGGGAGCAGGGGAACAGCTGCTACGTATTCACCGTTACTCCTATTCAGTAAGAGACAATTTACTTCTAGTGACTTAAACAGGAAACGTACTGATGCGGATGGCTGCCCAGGTAACTTTCAGAACCTAAGTGACACATTAACCCATCCACATTGTAATGCACCGACCTGGCTTCTACGGGGTTGACCGTGTAACCTCATGGGAAGTTCTCTCCTCAGGACTGACCCTGTAATTATAATCTCTGCGGAGGTGCTAAGAGAGAAATTCCAGCTTGTCTGGCAAAGGTACACCAGAACAAAGAAGAGCAAACTAATATCCTGGTTATGTTTATTTTTACCCTTTGGAAAAAAGTTAATTTCTGCTTGAAATCTTTTTTAGCTGTTATTAAGAAAATAAAACATGATATAAAATGTTAGACAAAGAAAAATTTTACTGCACGACCTCAGCACCCTGACACATAGCCTGTGTTCACCTGTATTTTCCCTTTCAAATTCCAAACATGTATACATTTCACTTGGTCATAACGCATGTAAAATTGTGTATCTAATTTTCTCTGAACAATATATTGTAAGCACTTTTCTGAGTTGTTATTTAGTTGTCATAATCATAATTGTAATGGCTGCGTCATATTTCAGAGTTTCTTAACACTAATAAATATCATGTTCATATGGCTGTAAATAAAATAATATTGAACCACGATGGGCCTTTAAAAGTTGAATGTTATTACCTGCATGGCCAACAATAGCTGGCTTTTCCCTGGGCTTCACGTACTTTGAAACTTATGAAATATTTTAAAATAAAATTAATTTATCTCATTTCTTGCATCCTTGGTTCCAGTCTCCATGGTGTGGGTCATCTTGCTGGGGTGAGTGTATTACAGCACAGACACTAAGCAACCCTCCCCGTCATTCTCTTTTCTCCAGCTGTGTCGTCTGCATTCCCACAGTTTAAAGTTGATCTTAAACTTTATCCTTTCCCATGTTCTTTGTTTCTTTTAGATAACGTGCATGTAATTATAAAAATAAATTCAGATCAAGGGTGCCTTTTGGAGAGATGGGTGCATCTCAGAAAAACCAAGGTCTGTAAAAGGAGGTATTCCTCCTCTGTTTTGTGCCTATTGTGTGGGAATAAAGCAATGTGACCATTTTAGAATAATTAGGGGGATAAAAGTCCAAAACACTGACTAAAAGTTAGCCTTGCTAGTCTGTTGATCATTTTTGAGTTCCTCAAACTTACACCCATATGTATTTATGGCTTTTTCTGCCTTAATTTTGTTTTCAACCGCTTTGCAAGAGCGCAAGAATGCAAGCTACAGACTTACTTCAGTTGCGTTGGGGCTTTGCCGACCTGACGTGTGCTCTGTGATAGACCTGAGGAGAGGAGATGAGCGAGACACAGAGTGCGCCTCAGGAGCTCGCAGGCAGGAAAAAGACTGTTACCGGCAGGCTTGGGTTTTGGCTGTGGGAAACAGCTGGCTTCCAGGTGTCTGGGGCAGGAAGGAGGTGATCTGAGAAGATTTCATGCAACCTGGATGACCTTCAGTTTTATTTCATAGTATGGCATCGGAAAGAGTTGTTTTACCAAACACTGCTTCTAATGCATCCTTGTGCTATTTTTCTAGACCCTGATGAGTGACAAGAGTGCTAGAACCTCCTATTTTGCACCAATACAGTAATAATTCTCACACCACTACAGAAGCACGGGGATATTTGTCTTTTTTATTCTCTGCCTTCAACGGTGTCTGGCACACAGTATTCAATAAACACATGTTGATTGAATGTATAGATGGTCGAATAGGCATTTAACATAATAGACTAGTATAGATTTCATTAGAAAGTTGTCTTATTATATATGTAGGTACAAAATTTTAACATGGGAATTGCAAGACTTACCCAACTTCCATTTATTAACTGGCAGTTAGTGCAGGTCGGTAAGTAGGCTAAGCTCCGAGGGTGCAACAACAAAGCCCCGTCCTATCAGGGACATAGGGAGATGGAAACAGGCATAGAGAATACAGTGTGCATTAGAGGTAGGTTCAGTTCTCAATAAGCATGCCTCAGAAACTACAGTTAGAACCAGAAGGTACCCACAAAATCCTTGGGTGCAGTGATTCCTGAATTAACAGCCCTGTGTGATGCTCAAGGATCTCCTACTTTCATGTTCCATGATGATCATGTCTACCGATGATCGTGCCAGAAAGTGGCAAGAGCTAAGTAAAGCACGCCGGCTCTACGGGTGACTGACATCCGAGCGCCCAGTTGGGTTTATGCATATTGATCAACGATGATCGCCAGTTCAAGCTGCAAACTTTACGTGACAATAGTAAAAACACTTCAGTAATGCTTATTGAGCATTTCCTAAATGCCCAGCACTCAATGAAATCACTTACATGCATTATCTTATTTCATACCTGTTTTACAGATGGGAAGCCTGAGGTTCAAAGATGGAAAGTCCTTTACATAAATCATAGAGCTTGTAGGCAGTCGAGTCCAGGTCTGGTATTTACCACTGTGCTCAGCAGTCTAATTCTAGCATATCACATTGACTTAAAATTTATGTGACTCCATATACATTACTTCAGACTCAGGACCCAGACAGGATATGGTAGAAAGGCCCCTACCTGTAGGTGGCTGAGAGCCATCGGTGAGACAGCTGGTTTCCCCACAGTCTCAGGGCTGACTGGAGCCTCCAGGTAAGTCTGGAACCAGCACACCCACCTGTTTTGGAGCTCTGGGTCTGCCACTTACTAGCGGTGTGATGTTGGGCAGGACATCCAGTTTCTTCACCACTAATATTTGCACAGTGGTGCTATCTTCATTCAGCTGTGAGGATTAAATGAGAGAATGGTTTGGAAAGTACCCAGTAAACCATGAGGACTGAAATACACATGTAATATTTTTATTTGACTTAAGTGAAAGTGTGGACAATTCGACATGCTAAAGAAAAAAGCATTGCTCACCTTTGTGGATATAAAATAATGACATGAGATTTTAAAATTTTGTTTTATTGTTTTTAACTAAATTCTTTAATCACTCTTTTCTTAGTATGACACAAGTCCTATGGATTTACACTGTAACCAGTAAGGACTTGGGGGTACTTGACGGAGGGATCAGTCTATCAGATACTAAACTGGCCCCACAGAGTTTATCTGAGCGTGAACCCTAACCATACGCGGAAACCAGGTGACGTCTGGAAGCCACCAGCAGAACAAGCTGGTCCAGGCTCAGTGCGCTCACAGCACGGCTCTGTCCAGGCTGAGAAAGGAAAGAGAAGTCACTCAGGACCGATTTCTTTTTGTTTCAAACTAATGTCAAAGTCTGGGAAGCTTTCCCAGAAATCTCGCTTCCTACGTGAGCACAGCAGCCCTAGGACCACCAGGTGACCTGCTAAGCTAAGCGAGAAGGACCCCTTGCTTCAGGCAAAGTCTCCTTCCTTGGTTTCCACTTTCCATCCTTTGCTTATGCAGTCCCACAAGAGCTGTGTCTGAAGACAGACAGCGCTGTTTGCTCTGCTATGATAATAAAAGCACAGTTATGAAATAATGTAAACGTGCATATAAAAACATACAGAAAAGCCAAATACAATAACAACCCAGCCAAGCACAGCAATTTAGCCCTAACCCTTAAGAATGCCAAGTAGAGAGACTCGGGCCTTAAAGGCATACTCAAGCAATGCTTAAAAACGTGCAAAACTTTTAAAAAACTCTTCATGCACAAAAGTCAATTGCAATTGTATATTTTTTATTTTAACATAATTTTAGACTTACAGAAAATTTGCAAAAATACTGCATAGATTTTCCGCATACATTTCACCCATCTCCTTCCAATGTTAATATCTTATCAGTTATCAAAACGATTAACTGCAGACTTTATTTGGATTTCATGTTTTTCCATCGATGCCCTTTGTTGTTCCAGGAATCTGTCTCCTTGCTCTCCTTCAACATCTAACATTTCTCAGTCTCCCCGTCTTTCACACTGAGAAAGTGCTTTTGGAGAGTATGCTCAGGTACTTTGCAGACTGCTTCTCAATGTTATTATTGATGGTGTTAGCCCTGGTCACTTGGCTGAAGTACTATCTACTGGGCTTCTCTGTTGTAAGGTTACTGTTTATCCCTTTTAATCAAAGATCTTGGGGAGACACTTTGAAGGTATGTATGAATCCCTTGCCCCTAATTTTGCATCCGTGAGTGGATCTGGCCTGCAAGAATGATTACTGTAGTGTTCTAATGGCAATTTTATATTTTCTTGATTCTTTTCACATTATTGATTAGAATCTTCCCTGAGGAAGAGCTGCCCTTCTTCCCCATTTACTTACTTATTCAATTATTTATATCAGTATCGACTCTGGGTGTTTGTTTACTGGGTTATAATAGAAAGTTTTCATTATTTTTTTGCTCAGATTATTCAAGCTCAGGTCACTGGGAGCTCTCCCCAGTGCATACCTGGCCCTCCCCACATCCGCAGACCCTTTCTGAGCGCTTCCTTACTTTCTGGTCCCACAGACTTCCCAGGCTCATCTTGTATTTTCCCTGCCCCCAACCCAGGAATCAGCCAATTCTTCTATTGATATTTAGATGGTATTTTAACGGTATTTCAAAGCCAGGATCTGGGTGGTGGTGGGGGGGGGCTGGGCGAGCTCCCGACAACCAGGGTGCCATGGCTCCTGGGCTGTCTCAGGGGACAGAGCTGGAAATGCACGGTGTGGACATTCTGTGTCCATTTATCTGTACACATATTAAAAACCATGAGCTCGTGGGGATGCCTCTGATTCTAATCCCAAACCAAGGGCTCGTTCTCACCTTATTCCCTACTGTACTTGTAACTTTTTTTCCTGAGGATGAGAAACAGGGCTTTCCTGTTTGTTCAGTCCTAGCGCTCACAGAGTTATGATTGCTACCCCACACCACTGAACACATTTACTAACTACAGTGTAGGACTAGTGCATAATTTTAAGTTTGTTTTTTTCAGTCAAAATCCTGTTAAAGTTAGGTTAGCACTTTTCCTTCCTTCCCCTTCCAGTGACTCACCTGCAACACAGTTAGTTTCATTCTGTGGTTTTTCCTCTCATTTTATGTCACTTTCATGTTCTTTGATGCAGTTTAAAATGATGCTTTATTTACATGGTGATCTCCAAAGACTGCTGTTAAATTTACTGGAAACTGCTCCCTGGAGGTGAATGCCAACATCATGGGACCTTAGATGTTCATTTGTGTTCTTGTGCATAGAGAGGCATTTCCAAAAATACTATAACAGAGATTGGATTCCAGACAAGCACAAAACCTGTCCAACTCCAGACGATTCCAAGTCAGACATGCCCATCTTCTCCTGGTTGCCCCCCAGAAATGCCCGATGCTCCCACATGCTTTTACCTGTGTGGTTTCCTTCGTCAGCATCCATGCTGACGTTAGTCACTTAATCACACTCTCGCATTCCGAAGGACACTGCAGGATCAAACCAGGGAGACAGTGTCAGGCTGGCCCACTTTTCTCAGGTCCCAAGAGGAGAAAACCGTATTTTGAGAAGACAGATTTCCTTCCTTTCCTTTGCCTAAGATAGATATTGGGTTGGCCAAAAGGTTCATTTGGGTTTTTCAATAACATTTTGGCCAACCCAATATCTTGCTGAAGATAGACTGTGAATTAAGAGTATGGAAATTCTTGAATTGCCATGTTTGCTTTTTAAAACTATTCCTTTGCCACCTTTGTTTATTCAACCAGGGGAATGGGCTGTGGGGAGGGGAAGAAGATGCTGACTCGTGTTTATTGTAGTTGGATTATATTAGATTTGCCCTTTTACTCTAGTTTGTAAACACATTTATATACTGAACTGTCATTTTACATATTTGTAATCCCTGCCACATTTGCTTAATCTAAGAATGTGATAACCAAGACCTTTATAGTGAAATCCAACACGCTAATGAAAATTTTGAGAGGAAAATAGGGTCAGGAAGGGCAATTATTATTCCAATTTTCCATAACATTAACGTTAGTCTGTAGTATTGCATCTGTCAGATTGTGTTTATTTTATATCCCCCCCCCAATTTAACTTAAGTGAAATTAAATCAGTAATGTGTTTCATTGACTGTACATTGCATTGTTTGTTTTGTAGACTGGAGATCAAACATGGAACCTGACTTTCACAGTGATCTATGTCATTCGTTTTCACACGTTCTCTCTAAACAATTCTACTGCAGTAACAGCATCTTTCTTGTGAAATTGTAGGTTTTAGAGGAAGCAGATATTTGCCACATTTCTTAAAAGCGGGTGCCTATATCTCCTAAGGTACTGTTTCTCAAACATCAGTGATTATATATAATTTCACAAGTTTTTTTTACCACATCAGAAAACCATCTTCCCTGTTACTTAACACTTTTCAAAAGGAAATCTTGTATTGGCATCTTAAATGGAAAATTGGTATCATTTGACATAAATAAAAACAGGAAATATTTATATGTAAGCCTGAGTTCAAAAAAAAGATCACTTTTTATAAATAAAAATAATTAAACATATCTTAATATAGCTATTTGGTTTTACAAAATGAAAACTTAGATATTTCCCAAGTGAGAAAAAATGGTGATTTATGAAGAGTTAGTAACATATATATTTTGAGTAGATGTCATTTACTCTAAGATAAAGGTAAGTTTTTATTTAAGAAAATCAATGTTTTATTTAAGAAAATAAATGTTAAACCATTCTCCAAATGCCAACTCATGTGTTTGAAAAAAATCACAATTATTTTACCACTACTTCTCATTAATTTCTCATTAGTTTACAACGAAAATTAAGAAAGTAACTATTTTTAAAAATACTTTTGTTTCCCAAAGACTTCTAGAGCAATGGATTGTTCTTTTGCTGTGTTAAACTATTTCATGTCTTGAAAGAGAGCATAAAAGGTCTATTTTTTCACTTACTACTGCCACCTGGCTTGAGAAAATATTCGTGAAGCTCAAATTTGAAATGTTTTATATGACTTTCTTTAAAATTGAGATTGCAGTATCCAGCTCTTACCGTAACTGACAATTTTTGCCGTCATGTTAAATCTTCAGCGTAACTCACATTTGACCCATTAATGAGGGAAGCTCCCAAAGAGCAAAGAAAACCCGCCCACGCTTTTAGCCTTGAGAGTCCTCCCCGCCCTGCAGCTGGAACCAGCCCAAGGGTGGAAAACAGGAGGGGGAGGGGCTCCTTCCAGCAGAGCCAGGTGTGAAGCTGTTTATGCCGAAGCCTCATTCCTCTGGGGTCTCACCCAGCAGGTGGCAGGAGGAACCGGCAGGAGTGAGCCCCGTGGAGGACCCGGGCTTAGCAGAATTTTGTTTTGAGGAGCTATTGTGACTATCAAACCTGGAGGAAACATCCCCGTCTGCGTCTAAGGAGCTGGCCCCATCACCAGTATACATACGACAACGCATTCTGGAGCAGAAGAGAATTGTTTCTTCCCTTTTTGATATAGCTTATCTAAACTGCCAGTACAAGCGATTGCTTGAAAAAGCTGGTTAAGCCAGTGTGTCAGCTAGACATTCTTCTGGTTGCAAAGAAGTGCTAATATTTATTGAGCTTTTCACGTGTTGGGCACTGTTCTAAGTGCTCCATGTGACCGTCAGTGATAAGGCAACTAAGGCACAGAAAGATTAAATAAGTTGTCTGAGGTCCCAGTCATGGAGGCTGGATCCAGAGCCTGCAGTCTTAACTGCTGGGCTCACTCTCCTGTTACCGAAGAATCTCCTCCAGGACAGATTTTTTGCCAGTAGCACTAGGGGAGCATGGGCTCTGCCCACTAGATGAGCCCCATCTTCACAGGGATGACCGAAACCACCACTGTGTTTGCGGGTGCATTTCTCCCCCACCCCAAAGTATTCATCAATTAGCTCCTAGATGACTTCAGTGGGAACTTTCAGTTGAACATTCTTCGAATACGTGGGAAATTAAAAAATTCATTCATGACCTTTTGCATCTTCCTTATGCTGTGGGAAATAGCCTTTTAAAGTGTTCCAAACATTTTTCCCTACCTCGGATCCGACTTATATTTGTCGTAGAGCTCAAGAGTGTTGGCCCTCAGGGGTAGTGTGTGTGGAGGAGGGCCCCCCCCCACCCCAAGGAAGAAGCCAGTGCTTCCAGCCCTGCCCTGCTGCTGCTCTCCTTGGAGGTTTCCAGAATTTTCACATCCATTAGCTCATTTAATCCTCCCAAAAGCTTGTTACGTGACTATGATAAAAATTTACCAAGACTCAGAAATTCTATTATTGATCCAATTTCACATGGAATTGAACATTCTTTCAAAATCCATGCTTTTGTTCATGCGGCCTTCAGGAGCTCTTGCCTATGAGAAAGAAAAAAGTGGTATGTCTTCTCCCAGAATATCCTCAGCCTGTAACTTCTAATTTTCTTGAAAGGTTTAAATTACATGCTATAATTATAGTGATGTTTGAATCTTGAAAACAAGGGCTAATACTGTCATATAAAAATAGAAATTATATTTTCCTCAGCTGTTAAAATTTACTTATGAGTGGATTAAGTTATAAGATCAAATGGCTTGGTTTCATGTTATTTTTAAATTAAGACTTTACTTTTTGAGCAGGTTTTGGGTTTACAGAAGAAAAGGAGCCCCTAGTATGGAGAATTCCCAAGTCCCCCTCACCTCCACCCCCAGTTTTCCCTGTTTTTAACATCTTGCATTAATGTGGTACATTTGTTACAATTTCATTTTATTTTAATGAATGGGCTGAATTTTCTTTGTAGTTCTGTAAAATTTATTTTAATTTTAAAGCCACGAAATAAATTGTTATATCCATAGTAGAAGGCATTGCCCTGTTCATTTTTATCATTACTTTTAGGGCAAATCTGATTGCAGGGGAGGTTCTAGAATGATGGATTACTTTTGTTAAAGAACTACCTTCTTTTGGTAAGTGCAAAGCTTTTCATTATGCAACATAAGGATCACTTACTCAATTTTCAATTTAGCTAAAAAAGAAAAAAATCTGTGCATGACTTTTGCATGGAAAACAGGGTGCACCATAATACAGGTGTTCTGTGAAAACGGCCAGTACTGTCCCGGGAAGGATGAGCTAATACTGAACTCGTATGAGGTGCCAAGCCCTTGACTCTTTGCTCATGCAGGCCTCCTCGGGGCCCTGCCAAGCCAGTGTCTTCAGGAGTGAATTTCTAAGCTGTTAGAGCAGGTAACTGGCTGAGCCCTATGTCTACCCACAAAACCATGCCAAGCACTGAGGGGTCTGATCTTTACACTTCAAGCTTTTGGGAAGAGGGACTGTCTCATAAATTCTCTGTGACAGATTTAAAATGCGCCCCATTCTGAGGCAGGGAGATCTGCCTTTCGGTGTCCAGCGCTCTGGGCTCAGCCGTCCTAACTGCCCCACAGCGGGCTGTGCTGTCGACGTCTTCCTGCCTGCTGTCTCTCTCTGGTCTGAGTTGGCTACTGTGTCACACGTGTTTTCAGGAAACCCCGTGGCCTCATTTTACCTTTCCTAGAAGCAGTAAGGTAAGACCACATTGGGACACAACTTCAAAAAGAAGAGGCCTGGTGACGTTGGAAACACTTGGGGGGGTAGTTGTTCAAATTTACTGCTGTCTTTTGTAAATGCAGCCCTGACTGACAGCACACGATGTTGAGTCTCAAATCCCAGGCCACCCAATGTGACCATAAATTAACGAGGTACTTAAATAGGCAGGAAAATGAGAATACTGAAATTGAAGAGAGAGTGTACAGAAAATACTCTAGATGGCAAAAGACAAAACTCAAAAGGTGTTTAGGCCTCTAGCTTTTTTTTTTTTTAAGTATTTTTAATTCTAATTGAACCTCTTGATAAAATTTCCAAATTGTAGGTAATATTGAAGAAATGCTCATGAACATCTTGGATGAGAAAAAAAAGTTTATCTTTTTTACAAAAGCTGACTACTAGTGAAGTCTTAAGTGTAAAACAAATATGATATATGAATAATGGTTGGAGGATTTTGTTTAATTCCATTAAATATAGACTGTTTCTGTAGACTCAGAAGAGTGTATTTTAAGTTCCAGTTCTTTTTAACAGTCTGTGACCCTTGGCAAACAGTTTAATTTTCTTGAGTCTTCTCTTCTTTTCCTCAATTGAGAAAGGGAAATTCATTCAGTAACAGAGCATTTTGCTGGGCACTAAATACAAAGTTGAATAAGACTTGGTCTTCTCCTCAAGGACCTTTGGTGAAACGGGAGGCATGTAAACTAATGAGATGATGAGATATTTAAAGTAGGTAGATGCGAAACTAAGATACCCACAAAAATGATGAAGTGCCGAGATGTAACCTTAACAGGAAATATGCAAATATCATGTGAGAACTTTAAAACACTTCTAAAAACAACATTAGACTTGGACAAATAGAAAGACATCCATTATCCTTACTTTGGACAAATGAACATCATAAGGATGACAATTTTCCTTACGTTATATATATATGTATATATATTATTAATATAATTTAACACAATCCCACTAAAAAAATAGTAAGTCTTTTTTCTGGAGATGGTTAAGTTGATTCTTAAGTTCACACATGAAAATAAACAAAAAAGAACAGCCAGGGAAGCCTGCAAAAAAAAAAAAAAAAAAGTGAGAAGAATTGCTTAACTTGCTACATTTAAAAAATACCATTAAGTCTTGTAATCCAATCAGTGTGGAAAAATGAGCAGACAAGTCTTTCCTGTATTTTCAACTTTTTTCAACTCACTATGCTTTAGACCTACCTTCAGTTCAATGATTCTCTTTTTGCCATGTCTAAATTACTGTTAAATCCACTTATTGTGTTCTTGGTTTATTCTATTTTTCAATTCCATTTTTTTTTCATTTCTCTCCTGTAGTGTCAATTTTCTGCTGAAATTCTCCACCCTGTCTTTTAATTCCTTGAATGTATACATCATAATTTATGATAATCCCATTGCAAATGAGTGCATTCACTGTATAATTTTTATAAGTTTAAAAGTTTAAATTTTGTAAGCTTACAAGTATGCAAGACAATACCACATAGCGCTTAGGGACACATACATATGTAATAAAAGTATAAAGAAATATATGGAATTAATAAACAACTAATTCAGGATGATGATTACCTTTGAGTTAGAAAGGGAGGGAGATTGGGAAGAGTGTTTTATTTCTTGCTGGGTGATGATAATGCGAGTCTTCATTCTTTTTCCATGCCTTAAGAATTATGTTATAAAAAAGTCAACACATGTATGTATAAAATGTAAGTCTATAAGAACACAAAGCAGGATAAAAATCTGGAGCATAAGTATCGTTTGGCTGCAGTGTGGAAGCAAGGAATCAAAACTGGAAGCTGTGACAATAGTCTAGGGCTAGAGTTAAATTCAGAATACTCTACTGTTGTAATCGTGGTGGTTAAATCACTTATAAATCTAGTGTGAAGGTTAAATAACAAAGCATTAAAATAACTATAGTTACAAGAACTTGTTGATGGACACACAGGTAAAAGAGATAAATTGTAACATTAAAAGCATAAAATGGGGGGGGAGAGTAAAAATGCAGAGCTTTAATATGTGTGCTAAGTTGTTATCAACCTAAAACAAACTGTTACAAATATAAGATGTTTTATGTAATCCCTCATGGTAACCACAAAGCAAAAATCTACAGTAGATACACAAAAGATGAAGAGAAAGGAATCTAAGCATACCACTACAGAAAAGTATCAAATCACAAAGAATGAGTGCAAGAGGGGAATATAGGAACAAAGGAATCACAAAACAACCAGAAAACAATGAACAAAGTGGCAATAGTAAGTCCATACCTATCAATTATTACTTTAAGTGTAAATAGACTAAATTCTCTAATCAAAAGACATAGACTGGCTGAATGGATTAAAAAAAAAAGACTCAACTATATGCTGCCTACAAGAGACTCACTTCAGCTTTAAGGACACATGCAGACTGAAAGTGAAGGGATGGAAAAAGATATTCCACATAAATGGAAACCAAAAGAAAGCAGAGGTAGCTATACTTATATCAGAAAAAATAGACTTTAAGCCAAATACTGTCATAAGAACAAAGAATGTCATTATATACTGATAAAGTGGTCAATTCAACAAGAGGCAATGACATTTGTAATTATTTATGTGCCCAACATAGGAGCACCTAAATATATAAAGCAAATATTAATAGACTAAAAGGAGAAATAGACAGCAATACAATAATAGTGGGGTACTTTGATACCCCACTTTTACCAATAGATAGATCATCCAGACAGAAAAATCAATGAAGAAACATTGTCTTTAAATAACATGTTAGACCAATAGCAGCAGAATACACGTTCTTCTCAAGTGCACATGGAACGTTCTCCAGGATAGAGCCTATGTTAGGCACAAAACAGGTCTTTATAAATTTAATATTGAAATCACATCAAGCATCTTTTCTGACCACAGTGATATGAAACTAGAAATCTACTATAAGAAGAAAACTGGAAAATTCACAAATATGTGGATAGTAAACAACATGCTCATATATGGCCAGCACACAGATAACATCATACTCAATGGTGAAAATGTGAAAACTTTCCCTCCAAGATCAGGATGCCCACTGTCACCACTTCTATTCAGCATAGTACTGGAAGCCTTAGCCAGAGCAATTAGGCAAGAAAAAGAAATGAAAAGCACACAAATTGGAAAGGAAGAAGTAAGGTTATCTCTGTTTGCAGATGGCATGCATACTTATATCAGAAAAAAATAGACTTTAAGCCAAATACTGTCATAAGAACAAAGAATGTCATTATATACTGATAAAGTAGAAAACCCTAAGTGTCCATCAACAGATGAATGGACAAAGAAAATGTGGTGTATATAAATAAAAGCAGAAAATCCTGGAATTTGTGACAATATGGATGGAACTTGAGAGTATTATGCTAAGTGAAATAAGTCAGTAAGAGAAAGACAAATACTGTATGATCTCATATGGGAATCTAAAAAAGCCAAACTCCTAGAAACAGAGAGTTGATTGGTGGTTACCAGGGGTCAGGAGGTGGGTGAAATTAAGAGATGTTGGTCAAAGAATGCAATCTTCCAGTTTCTACGAGGAATATGTTCTGGGGATTTAGTGTACAGCATGGTGACTATGGTTGATGATATTGCATCGTACAATTGAAATTTGCTAAGAGAGTAGAACTTAAGTGTTCTCACACCCACAAAAAAGTAAATATGTGAGATGATGGATGTGTTAATTAACTAAGTGGGGATCCTTTTGCAATGCATATGTATTTCAAAGCATCATGTTGTACCCTTTAAATATTTTACAACTTTGTCAATTATATATTAATAAAGCTGAAAAAAAGAGGTTAGTAGCATAGTCATGGAGGCGGGTTTTAACATTCAGACCAACCACAGACCTCTGGTTACTTTACAAAAAGAAAATAAGAAAAACAAAGTCAAGACATTAACTTAGCATTGTAAAAACATTTATTTAGGGACAATGGAACCATATCAACATAACTTTATTCTACTGCTACCAATGAACAAGCGTAACCTTGTAAAGAAGGAAAGTTAACAGATGTCATCTTTTTTTAATGCATAGTGGTTGAATTTCTTTGTCATAGTGTATTTCTTATAGATAATTTTTAAGGATTAATATTCTAGTTAATACCTACAACTCTAAGTATTACTTAATACACTATTTAAGCTGATTTATTCTTTTCTAGTCACTTTGCAAATATATAAATTGGTATTCATGCCCCTATCCTTAAGATTCTCCAGATAAAATAAAGTCATCATATACCTAGCCAAATCAAATGTTTAGTGATGTTTGAAAATGAACACGAAAGAAATATGACCATATAAATTGGAGGATATTAAACTATTAAATAGTATCTGTATTAAAAATCAGTGGAAAGTATTTAAAGATATGTAACACTCTCTCTCTCTCTCTCTCTCTCTCTCTCTATATATATATATATATAAACAAAATCTTTTACATACTGGATAAAAGTTTATGGAATAAACAGAAGTGTTTTTAAACTTATACTAAACATTGTTTAACTGAATAGTAAATCCTGCCAGTATAGTAATAATATTTTTGTAATTCTCAAAGAAGAAAATAATATAAACTTTAATTCATGGTAACATAGTTGGCTGGAAAAATGCCAGTTTGACCTCGAAGGTTTCCTTCCCACCAATCAAAATGTGAATCTGTTTTTGTTATAACTGTGATTCTGTCTCCAGCTTGAAAATTCAAATCTCCTGGCTGTTGTCCTTCAAAAGAATATAGTGCTGTCACTTCTATAGGTTGGTTCAAATTGCCTAAAACAAGAAAAAAGTATTTATTCACATTTTTATGAGAAAAACTGGAAGTATGTGTAGGTAAGATATAAATTAACAACTCAGGGCTTGGTATTCTGATGTCGGAGGCCAGCAGAACTCACAGCACATGGTCTGTGTGATTTTCATCACTTTATTAAACTTAGCTTTTCTTCTTTGTAAAGAGTAAATATTTGGTAATAACATTTCCTAAATCCACACAAGTCAAACTGCATATTGCTATGTACTTAAATAGGTGTTTGGCAAATATTTGTGGTTATAATTGTTTAAATTTTGACTAAACTATAAGATAATATTATTGTTTTTCCAATTTTAATAGAATAGTTATGGTAGCTTCAATGAATTATAGCTATTAGATAAAAGCTGATATTTATGCTCTTGATTGTATCATAAAAGATCCAATTTAAAAACCGTGCTCTGTGGTCATTGATAATGAGGATTCCAGCTCGGATGCATTTGCTGTTTCATCAGTAGACACTTCTTTTCCCCAGCCTTTTACGGCTGTTTTCATTTCTGTACTTACTTGATCCTTTCTCTCAAAAGAGAGATGAAATTCAAATTAGCACATCAAGAAGCATGTCTACATATATTTAATCAGAACTTCAACCCATATTGGGAAAAAAATACCTTGAGAATTGAGTGGGTAACATGAGTAAAAGACATTAAATATTACAAACTGTATAGCATCATAAGAAATCTAAAGAAACAGATACTTTCTGGGTACTCAGCTACATGGAATTTGGTATTTCCATGTTTCATATAATTTTGTGCAATTAGATGCTTGTTAAATGCATCTCAGTACAGTTGTACTGAAAATATAAATAACCAAATTCTAAATCCAGTTACTTATTTGAGCCTATAATACTATAATAAGAAAAAATAAAGTGACCTTGGCCTATTAGTAAGAAATGAAAATAGTCAACACTCTAGTTAAACTACATTTACTGAAGCACTGAATGTGTATCTCACACAAGATGGTGCTACAGTTCTTTCAATAAAGCATGAGCCGTGTAGTTGAGTTCTCCTAAAGAAATAGCTTTAATAATAACTAATATAATTAATTATATTAGCGATATTACTGGTACAGTTTTTTTCTATAAAACAGAAAAGTTCTGTATATTTTAATATTTTATACTGTATTTACTTTTAACCTGTTAACTTTAAGAAATGAGATTAAAAGTATGTCATTAAAAGAATAAAATTTTGATATAGTCTGGATAAAATCAAAACCAGCTAAATGACTACTAACACATATGAATGAACAGTCATTACTATGTACTTTGAAAAGTAGCTATAATACTACATTGAGATGGGACGTGCAGAAATGCCATGCCTCATTGTGATTAGATCAGAAGAATGTAAGTTAATGTTAAAGAAAAAAATCATTCTGGAAACTATTTTCCTATATTAATTAATGAAAACCCTTGAGTAACTCCTCCTCCACCTCTTGTCTCCCAGACATTTCGGATGATAGAAAGAAGCACGTAAAAAAAGAGTGCTTGTGAATATCAGGGAATGTTCTGGAAGCCACAGCCATCTTAGCTGCCACACATGTACACATCTGTAGCACTAAGTACAAAATCAAAGATGCATAGGAATGGGGATCACCATGATAACAGGTGTCATTCAGTGTGGCTATAATCAGAGCAGCTCCTGTTCCTTGAGCCGGGCACTGTCATGAGCACCCTCGTTGCTCACTCCCTAGGAGGCAGCTCCCGCATCCCCACTTCACAGAATACGAACCTGAGACTTGCAGATGTTAAGTGATTTGCCCAAGGGGGTGAGATTTGAATCTCGGAAGTCTGTCTCCGGGCAATCTTAATCACTATTGAGATTATACCCCAGGGTCCTCAGCAACCATATGAGTCTTAAATTGCATTCAACAGACTAAACCTAGATTCATCAGTGCATTTTACTTTTGTTAGGCAGACTTTCAAGGAGAACTATTATATTTTCCTGTATCACTGAGTTATCCAGACTGTACAAATAATAAGAATATCCGATGCTGATGACCCCTGGTAATCACTGATAACTGAATTTGTTTTTAGCAGTTTTAGAAATATATTTTATGATGAATAAATTAGAGGAAGAACGATATTATGACCTAAAGAAAAGACAGAGGGGATCACAGACTTGGTTCAATCCCTGCCCCCCGACCAGGGGTTGCCATTGCCTCTGAATTGCGGTTTCCAAATAAGATAATGGGAAAGATGGGTAGAAGGGCAAAGCAGATGGTTCTGAGTTGCAGCAGAGGACAAGGCAGTGCTGCTGGGTTTGAGGAGGCCAATAGTCAGCGTTCCTCTTCCCACCCGAGTTTCGAACAGAGGTGAGGCAGAGAGGGAGGTGTCATGGCTGGTAGAGCTAGTGAAGAATATGGCTAAGACAGGCAGACAGAGGTGTGCCAAGTTCCTCACCCAACTCACCAGTCAGGCAAATCCCTCTGACTGGAGGAGTGTAGGAGAGTCGGGAGTTGAGGGGTTGTTGGGAAAGTTCATTCACATGAAAACAAAGGAGTGAGCTGGGCCCGAGTAAGGGCAGGTGCTCCCAGGAGGGACCTGTTCACAGGCCGCTCAGTGCCATGCCCTGCTGCTAGCTTGTTCTTCAATAAGCTCAAAATGACTTAAAGTTCCTCTTTACTGTAAATACTTGTGATAATTTCCATAAGGAGAAGTTTAATGCCCACAAAAAAATTCATTAGAAAAGGTGAGCCAAGGAGATATGTTCTTCCAGGAAGGGAGACCACCCTGGAAACCATGGACGCAAAGCCCACTGGGTTACTATAGCAGCCGGTGTTCACAGACGCCTTCCTTCTGAGCAATACATGACTTCAAGTTTTATATTCCTGCACTCAAAAAAATCTGGAGGATCTCTGAAGCAATTGACCATTTTCATCAAAATATTCAAGTTTAATTCAAATAGAGGTTATTTTTCTCTCCCAAATCAGGACTACGCTTAACAGGAAACAGATTACAATCAGCTTTGGTGATTGGCAGCTGCTCTGAGGCTCATAATTAGCAAGTCTGCGTCCACGGGATGCTGCTATTTTACTTCTCAGCGGAGCCTGCGTAATGTAACCCATATGCAGCCGACGCATCTGGCCCAAGACATGACTCAGAAGAAGCTCAGCCTTTGGAAGGTCCCCTTCAAGAAGCAACCAGAAATAAGAGAACACAGCTTCGGTTTTGTTTCACATTTACTGCAGTGATGAGCTGGGTGGCTGACTTGATCCTAGCACCCACGTTCCTCCAGGCTACGTGTGGCGTCTATAACTTTGGCGACCACGTCCTCTGTAGGAGTGTGAGGGTCAATGGCGAGTGAGCCGGATGAGGCTCCCAGGCGAGGCCACCAGACCAGCGGTTCTCAAAAGGCAAAGTCTGGGGCATTTGTGGTTGTCACACCTGGGGAGGGGGTACTACTGGCATCGAGTGGGCTTAGTCCATGGGGGCTGCTAAAACCCACACAGCACAGGACAGCCCCACAATACAGAGCTGTCCACTGTGCCCAAAGTGTCACTGACAGTCATAGGGTGGGTGAGAAGAGGATGGTGGAGGCTGGCCGAGGAGGTACAGACCTTCAGTTACAAAAAACCCCAGTAAACAGGGCTGTGGACGCTCCAGGCTTGTTTCACCGAGAGGCCAGATGACAAGGTGGTTTGGAGCTTCCAAAGGGTGCAAAGCAAAAGTACGTACAATCTGGAGAATTATCGTTATGCCCGTGCAAAATTGCAGCTCGTCTGTGGGCACGGGACAGGCTGTGGGGAGCCAGATGTCCCGCTCAAATGGGTTTTCAACTCGAACCTCAGGACTGTGGGTCGTGACTTTTCCCTGCAAGGCTGATAGACCAGGTGTAAGGAAGTCCTTGGTAAGAATTTAACTGTTTCACACAGTAATGTAAAGTAAGATTTATTTTTTAAATAGACTTTAAATCTTTCCTTACATTTTCTTCTTCAAAATCTCTTATACTTTCAGAAAGAACTAAAATAAATTAATATTTATATTAACTTATTACATGCTGTTTATACCACTTAACTTGTCCTACTCTCAAATATAAAAGCAAAACCCAACCAACCACCCAACTATGGGAAGTAACATTGTGTTTGGATCACACAGCCAGTGAATGAGAGTATTGGCTGTAAGTCAGAGCCTCTGTCTCCAGAGCCCAGTTAGGGTTTTGTTTCTTATTATTAGACATTTTCCCTCATTGCTTTTTAAGAGATATTTCTAATATTTATTAGGCATCTAGCCTACAGGTACAGACTTTAGAGAAATCTGAGAAAAGGAACCCTACTTCCCAGAGTCACTTTGCCAAGGCCTTCTTGGGGGGGATCCACATTGGTGGGGGGGGGGGACCACAGCCTCTGCTCAATTGTAGCCAATGTCCCTTATCCCTCAGGTCCCGATGGGCCCCCTTCCCCAAGCAAGTCCAGCCTGTCTGTTGACCTTATCAAGTTTAATCATTCTAACCGTGCGGAGCGTGTTTTAAATGAAGTGCTTCTCAGGATAACGTGGATACCCCATAAATCAAAGAAGCGGTGCTGAACAACTTCCCAGGTATTTTCACAACCTGCCAGATTAATTAGGAAGTTTGTGATTATAAGATGGTTATGAATCATTTTTAAAACAGAGATATTTTTACTTACCAACTCTCACACGGTAGCTGGAAATTTCAGGATAGAGATTATATTCATTTCTGTTACCTGAAAAAAAGTAAATAGATAAATAAAAGAGGGGGAACATTTAGAAAACTTATTAGTATATAGTATATAAAATACCCAAGAATGTCAAAGCTTGTTCCGTTAAGCAAATATTTTAAATCACTCTAACTGATAGAAATACCATTATTTTATCATCTTTAAATCAAGAGGAATACCTGAATATTCCTCAGGTATTCCTATTTTCTACCTGAAAATAGACCAAACGTAAGGCAGATGGTTAATGTCTGATATCCGTATGACCAGACGCACATAAACTACAACTCATGGCCTTGCAATTACACATTTATGAAAAACACAGGCACCTCTTTTTCCAGAAAATACCTGAATAAGAAAATCTGTAATCCCCAAGCCAGTGATTTTCAGACATTCTTGCTTGCTAAACATCTAAAATAATTTTTAAACAGCAAGTATTCACTTGTATGTTTTTAAATTGATACCTAAAATTGTAACTGTAAGCTTAAGGGTGTACTTTTTAGCATATTTCAATATCAATTCACATTCATATCACTCCCTTTTTGGATAAAAGGATCTAAATAGGATAGTGATCTGAACCCATCAGCATTCATTAAAGAAAATCAACAAGATGTTTTTAATTTTTAACCTTCAAATCATATTTTCATTTCATTTGTCCCAAAGATTTTTTAGCAATGTATTAATATTGTACTTTATGTAAGTTTCTACAACAAAAATTTGTACATAAATTTACTTTTAAAATTTTATTTTATGTAACATGATCATCTATTAAATAATTTCTTATAGATTGAGTTATCATAATCATTATTAGCACACATTGATCAAAACTTTAAATATAGTATGAATTTGTTAATTTACTAAACAGGAAAGTAAAACGTTATTTGAAATGAATCTCAATAAGTGGACAAGACTTTTAAAAATTAGTTCATATACACAGGATGACTAGTATTTCTGGAATGACATAGTTTCAACATAAAATTGTATTTCAGTGTTCTTTTTTAAAGATATAGGTGTTAAGAAAGCTGGTTGTTATAAAAACTAGAGAGGGAAAGAAAGAGATATTTTATAGGAATGTAACAGAATTTTTTATGTGCCTTCTAAGATAGAGGTAAAAAAACCCAAAAAAATCGCATAGTGATCTATCATCAAAACAATAGCAATAATAAAATATTACTTATGAAATAATAAACTATTACTATTATAATTTTTTATTTTGGTGATAAGTAGCTATGTGATTTAAAAAATAATATATAATGATAATATTAATTACTATTCTTTTTTTTTTTTTTTTTTTTAATGAGGATCTTGAATCAGATGCGTATGTTTTTTTTTTTTTTTGATTGATTGATTGATTGATTGATTTTGGCTGTGTTGGGTCTTCGTTTCTGTGCGAGGGCTTTCTCTAGTTGCGGCAAGCGGGGGCCACTCTTCATCGCGGTGCGGGGACCGCTCTTCATCGCGGTGCGCGGGCCTTTCTCTATCGCGGCCCCTCCCGTCGCGGGGCACAGGCTCCAGACGCGCAGGCTCAGCAGTTGTGGCTCACGGGCCCAGCCGCTCCGCGGCATGTGGGATCTTCCCAGGCCAGGGCTCGAACCCGTGTCCCCTGCATTAGCAGGCAGACTCTCAACCACTGCGCCACCAGGGAAGCCCCAACTATTCTTATTATAAATTCAGATAACAGTGCCATTAGGTCTCTCTTCAGCTTTGTTGAAAGCAAAAAAGAAAAAAAAAAAAATGTAAATCACCTAATCTACAAAGTATTTACTGCTCATCAGACTTGACTAACTATACCAACATTAACATCCATATTTCAAACTGGATCATTGTTCTTACATTTTGGGGACAATGTACGGTAGTATGATTAAGATGGTTTGGGGTTTGCTTTTCTTATTCAAGTATGAAAACAAACTACTGTGAAAGGATAGAACACAGAGAGGGTAGCCTGCACGTCATGTTCTCACTTGGACTGGCTTTAAGAAAGAACACAAGTGGAAACTGGTCATCTGTAAACTGTATCTCTTAAATTACCTATGCCCAGGTGCACTTCCGCAGTCTCTGTGTTCCCCCTAAGGATACAGGTACACCACTTTGAAGGCCAGTGGCCTCAGAAGTTTATGAACAGAAAAATATAGAAATAAACATTGGCAAGGTGGGGAAGAGGGTACAAATATCAGAGAATCTATTTTTAACAACTGACTATAAACAAGAGATTTGGGGTTGGTGACCATATATAAGACAAAATATATGCAAATTAAGACTTTCTCAACTATTAAAATAAGCACTCTGAAATATAAATGGGAAAGTACATTCCATTCAACACAGCAAACCAAAATCACAAAGTATTTAGGAATAAATTTAACAAGAAAGGCACAGAAACTATGAAATCTTAGGAAAGACATAAAATAATATCTCAACAAATGGAAAGCATAAAACAGGAAGATTGTCATACAAATGCCAAATTTATTAGCTTATATATGTAATGTTACTGGAATTAATATCAAAAAATCACAGAATTCATGTAAGTACATAATATTACTTCAACTAGAATTGCATATTGGGGGTCGAGGGGAGTATTGGTAAAATGATCTTAAAGTATATGAAGAGTAAGTATCCAGTAATTGCAAGAATAAAACACTGCAAGAAAATTTAGGATACCATGAATGCAATCTTGTATAGGAGGGAAGACCTTAACCATGACTAAAAAATACAAAACCTATGAAAATAGGTGACAGATATATTTTTACATAAAAATTAAAACTTTCATATAGTAAAATACATGAGAAATAAGATCAACAGACAAATGATACATGTAGAAAAAAAAACTGTCATCCAAATGACAAAGCCCTTAATATACAAAGCACTCCTACAAGTTGAAAATGCAACAAATATTCCAATAGCAAAAAATTAACCAATGAAATAAAGAGACTTTTCAGACAAGAGTAAATTCCAAATACCAGCAATAGTATGAAAAAATATTTAAATGACTAATAGGGACAAAAACAATCCAATTAACGAGGAGATATAACCAACCCTCAGACTCGTAAACACTTCAAGACACTCCAACACTAGCAGTGATGAGGAATGAATATGGTGAGGAATGTTACG
Source organism: Balaenoptera acutorostrata (assembly GCF_949987535.1). Classification (NCBI taxonomy): domain Eukaryota; kingdom Metazoa; phylum Chordata; class Mammalia; order Artiodactyla; family Balaenopteridae; genus Balaenoptera; species Balaenoptera acutorostrata. The sequence continues at coordinate 94,319,278 of NC_080075.1, read as the reverse complement.
GTGGGGCGTGTGCATAGTAGGGAGTATAGGTATATGATGGGGGTGCACATGGTGGGGAGTGTATATGGTGGGGAGTGTATATGGTGGGGAGTGTATATGGGGGGAGTGTATATGGTGGGGAGTGTATATGGTGGGGAGTGTATATGGTGGGGAGTGTATATGGTGGGGTGTGTATATGGGGGGAGTGTATATGGGGGGAGTGTATATGGTGGGGAGTGTATATGGTGGGGAGTGTATATGGTGGGGTGTGTACATAGTAGGGAGTGTAGGTATATGATGGGGGTGCACATGGTGGGGAGTGTATATGGTGGGGAGTGTATATGGTGGGGAGTGTATAAGGTGGGGAGTGTATATGGTGAGGAGTGTATATGGTGGGGAGTGTATATGGTGGGGAGTGTATATGGTGGGGAGTGTATATGGTGGGGAGTGCATATGGTGGGGAGTGTATATGGTGGGGAGTGTATATGGTGGGGTGTGTACATAGTAGGGAGTGTAGGTATATGATGGGGGTGCACATGGTGGGGAGTGTATATGGTGGGGAGTGTATATGGTGGGGTGTGTACATAGTAGGGAGTGTAGGTATATGATGGGGGTGCACATGGTGGGGAGTGTATATGGTGGGGAGTGTATATGGTGGGGAGTGTATATGGTGGGGAGTGTATATGGTGGGGTGTGTACATAGTAGGGAGTGTAGGTATATGATGGGGGTGCACATGGTGGGGAGTGTATATGGTGGGGAGTGTATATGGTGAGGAGTGTATATGGTGGGGAGTGTATATGGTGGGGAGTGTATATGGTGGGGCGTGTATATGGTGGGGCGTGTATATGGTGGGGAGTGTATATGGTGGGGAGTGTATATGGTGGGGAGTGTATATGGTGGGGTGTGTACATAGTAGGGAGTGTAGGTATATGATGGGGGTGCACATGGTGGGGAGTGTATATGGTGGGGAGTGTATACGGTGGGGAATGGCTAGTGAGACTCTGCAGTAGTAAAAACTTTTAAAAAGCAATCTACCAAATCTGTTAAAAATTTTAAAATATATCCTTTGACCTGTCATGTCCTTTCCTGGTAATTATCTTTTAAAAAGTGCCAATGTTGTAGACAACTTAACTTTAAAAGATATTAATTGTGGCATTGCTCGGCATGGGAAAAAAACTGAAAGTTAATATCTATCAGTAGGAGAGTGGCTGAATAAAATATGTACATCTACACCATGGAATATTAAATAGCCTTTAAAAAGAATTAATTAGAGTTGTATCAGTTGATTCAGGGATTTCCATGAGGTGCTGTTGAGCAAAAGGAACAAATAAAACCCACAAACAAACAAGCTACAGTAAAGCATAAATAATATGACAGCATTTTTGTGAGACAACAGCAAAATATTCTGCCCATGCATATCTACGTGTTTGCACACGTGCCCACGTGTAGGAGCATAGAAACACGGAGAAAGATATCACTCCTGTTGTTCACATGGGTGTGCTGGGATGAGTACGGAAGAGGGTGCTGTGCAAGTTAAGCCAGAGGAGAACTGGGAAAAAGGGAATGACTCCTAAAAGAAAAAGAAAAAAATGCTTTCAAAAACCATATTTATGAACCACGTATGTACTTATATAAAAATATATGTGAGGATATATAAAAAATTAAAAATTAAGATTTTGTTTTAATAAAGAACTTAGGAATAGGTCAGGTTTAAAATAAAAGGTTGAAAACAGATACCAGTTTAAAATTTTCCTTTTATTGAATAAAAAATGGGTGTTCGCAACTGGGGATGATCCGCTGCGTGAGAAAAGGTGATGCGCATGTGAACAAAATAGGAATCGAGCAACAAACAAGGAAGCTGAAAACGTCAAGGGAGAGGAGAGTGTTCACAATGGCATATGGTGAATAGCGTTGAGTTTGCAGAAACGTGCACAGGCAAGAAGGTGAGCTGGCAAGGACACTGCAAAAAGTAGGGAGAGCAGCCCCTGCCGACACAGATGGACAGATCAGAAGACACGAGATCACTGTGGGAAACAGACAAGCCAAGGCTGGCTAGGGTAGGGGATCCAGTGACCAAAGATGATGGTGAGATTTTAAAATACATGCTCAGGAAGAATATGCAAGAGAAACAAATCTTCCAAGATTTTTCCATTGTTAGGTGAGAGGAGTTTCTTGAGATAAGGTAAGTAGCTTCTTAATCTACACTGACAAGGAATTGATATTGAGGACTAACAGGATTTTTATGTAAGCATGATACAGATACCTATTCTCTTAGCAAGGAAATTTTAGAAACACTATGTATTTTAAAGTATACACATGGGTCAAATTTTATGTAATCACTCAGATCTAAAATATCAATAAAAATAGATTCAGTGCTCACATCTTGCTACTGAAAATAAGAGCGTAAACAAATTAATCACCACAACATGAAAGAAAAATAGACTATCCCATTTGGAAGAAGAAAGCAGCATCCCAAGAGAATGGGATACAGAGTAAGTTGTTAGGGCGAGGGGGTGGGTAATAAAGAAGAATAGGTCTAGTTCCTGAGGATCTTCCTGGGAGGGGTTAATTTAAGCTAAAGGCACAGCCAGGAATCAATATAAGGGCCATGAGTCATGTTTCAGGCCCAGTTCTCACCTGGGCATGAAAACTGGGCAAATGGATACAGAACACGGAGGGGGAGGGGCAGAATAGGCTTTGTGCCCTTGGCAGCACTTTGACACTTCCGGTCCTCCTCCCAGAACTTATCATGTACTGTTGACCCTTGAATAACATGGGCTTGGACTGCTTGGGTCCTCTTATGCGTGGGTTTTTTCCGATAAATACACTGGAAAATTTGTCTATTTGCCACAATTTGAAAAAACTCACAGATGAAATGCACAACCCAGAAATATCAGAAGAATTAAGAAAATGTTAGGTGTGTCATGAATGCATGGAATTTATGTAGATACTAGTCTATTTTATCATGTGCTACCATAAAATATACCCAAATCTTTTACTAAAAGTTAAAATTTATCAAAATGTATGCACACACACACTTATAGACCCTACATGGCACTATTTGCAGTGGAGAGAAATGTAAACAAATGTAAAGCAGCAGTATTAAATCGTAAGTGCACAAATGTACGTACTGCACTACTGCAATAGTTTTGTAGCCTCCTCCTGTTGCTGTAGCGCCAAGGTGAGCCGAGGGTCGCACGTAATCATCCCCACACGAGGAGCAATCTCTCCAGTAAACTGTGTGTCACTGTAATAGGTCCGCTTTCATTGTTCTGGTGTATTTTTCATTGTATTTAGTATGATACCGTAAACCTTGAATAACACCATGGGACCCATACAAAGTGCCGCTAGTGGTCCTGGAAGTGCTTCCAGGAAGCAGAGAAAAGTCATTACAAGCAAAAGCTGAACTGCTTGATGTACACTGTAAATCGAGGTCTGCAGCTGCAGCTCCCCACTATTCCAACATAAATAAATTCAGTGTAAGAATCGTTGTAAAATTTGAAAAGGAGGGACTTCCCTGGCAATCCAGTGGTTAAGACTTCACCTTCCAATGCAGGGGTTGTGGGTTGGATCCCTGGTTGGGGAGTTAAGATCCCACATGCCTCGTGGCCAAAAAACCAAAACATAAAGCAGAAGCAATATTGTAACAAATTTAATAAAGACTTTAAAAATGGTCCACATCAAAAAAAAAAAAAATTAAAAAGAAAGAAAAGGAAATTCCTGAAGCTGTTGCTGCAGCTACACGGACAGGCGCATAAATCTTGCATCTTTTGTGAAATACCTATTTATCTTGTACTAAAAATACAGTTTTTAATGTGGGTGCAGGATTGCTATCAACTCTAATATGATTCGAGAAAAAGCAAAGTCATTGTATGACAGCTTAAAGCAAAAAGAAGGTGAAGGATCTAAAGCTGGAGAATTAAATACCAGCAAAGGCTGGCTTGATAATTTTAGTAAATTATCTGCTTAAATACTGTCAAGACAACAGGAGAAGCATCTTCTGCTGACCAAGAGGCAGCAGACAAGTTCCCAGATGCCATTAAGAAAATCATTGAGGAGATAGGACATCTGCCTGAACAGGTTTTTAATGCAGATGAAACTACCCTATTCTGAGAAAGAAAAATGCAACCAAGGACATTTATTAGTAAGGAAGAGAAGTGAGCATCACGATTTAAGGCAGGAAGGGATAGAGCAACTCTGCTCTTTTGTGCAGAGGCAGTGGAGTTTATGATCAGGACTGCCCTCATCTATAGAACTGCTAAACTCCAAGCCTAGAAGGGAAAAGATAAACGCAAGCTGCCCATCTTTTGGTTGTACGAAAAGAAGGTCTGGATCATGAGAACACTTTTTCTGGATTGGTCCCTGAAATCAGGAAGTACCTTGCCAGTAAGGGACTGCCTTTTAAAGTTCTTTTGGTATTGGACAATGCCCCTGGCCCCCCAGAACCCCGTGAGTTCAACTCCATGAGTAGACCACCAAGTTGTGTACTTGGCCTCAAACACAACGTCTCTATTTCCAGCCTCTAGATCAGGGGATCATCAAGACCTTTAAAGGCTCTCATCACACATGGTACTCTACGGAAAGAACTGTTGATGCTACGGAAGAAAACGCCTATAGAGAGAACATTAGGAAAGTCTGGAAGGCTTACGCCACTGAAGATGCTATTTCTTATAGGAAAAGTCATGACAGCCATCAAGCCTGAAACAACAAACTCCTGCTGGAGAAAACTGTTCCAGATGTCGTGCATGACTTCAGAGGATTTACAACAGAGCCAATCGAGGAAATCATGAAATAGATTGTAGATATGGCAAAATAGATGGGGGCAGGGGGTTGCTGTGAAGGGTTTCAAGATACGGATCTTGGAGAATTTCAAAAGCTAATAGACACCACACCGGAGGAATTAACAAAAGATACTAGATGGAGATGAGAGCTTCTGAACCAGTGCCAGACGATGAGGAAGAAGACGTAGAAGCAGTGCCACAAACAAACTGACATCAGACAATCCGGAAGAGGGTTCTGATTATTCAAGACTGCTTTTAACTTGTATGATACGGGCACTGAAACTAAAGCAAACAGTGGAAGGAGGACTGGGATCTTATAGACACATTTTTAGAGAAATGAAAAAGCAAAAATGTCAGACGGAAATTACGATGCATTTCCATCGAGTTACACTGAGTGTGTCTGCCTCTCCTGCTTCCCCCTCCCCCGCCCCTCCCCCACCTCTGCCACTCCTGAGGCCAACCTCCTCCTCCTCCTCCTGAGCCTGCTCAACGTGAGGACGAGCAGGATGAAGACCTTTACGATGATCCACCTCCACTTCATGAATAGTAAATAATCATCATGCTGTTCAGTTAATAAACTTTTCTGTGGTGTATGTGTGAATGTCCTCATGTGAAAATCTAATCATTGTATGGGACGTCTTTGTGTTATCACCATCATCGCCTAAGTGTTCATCGTGTGGAACATCATGGGCAAGACTTGTATAGAAGTGGATAGCCTATCCTCACATAGGCATAAGGTGAGTCATATTTAATACAAAGTTAATAATGTGTTCGTTTTCTTACTGTTTTATAACTTGGCTTTCAAAGAATTACATTGCTGTACCGTATGCCCCTCTCTCCCTCTCTCATAATTGGAGAAACTATCAGACTTCATCGCATGTAAATGGTTTTTAGAAAACATGTAACACTGTTTCTAACACCGTATTATCGCTATGGCTGCAATTCTGTGTGCCACAGAAATGTCATAACTTTCCATTCATTAGCGCATCGGCCAGGCTACCGTGAAGCAGCCATATTGCTGCTTCTTCATTATCAATGCATGAGCTATTATACCTGTAAATACGAATTTCTTTTTCCATTATCTTTTCATTTTTATGTCTAGTGTTAGTAATACATAAAACATTTCCAGTTTTTTGTATCATATAAGACAATATTGATGTACATACTGACAGACAATTCATCTTGGAAACAATGTAAACTTATGGTATAAATAAATACAGTACAGTATGATCAATGTATTTTCTTTTCCTTATGATTTTCTTAATAATATTTTGTCTAGCTTACTCTATATAAGAATATAGTATGTAACACATATAACATACAAAATACGTGTTAATAAACTGTTTATGTTATCAGTAAGACTTCCAGTCAGCAATGGGCTATTTGGGGGAGTCAAAAGTTATATATGGATTTTTGACTGCATGAGGGATTGGTGTCCCTAACCTCTGCATTATTCAAGGGTCAACTGTACTTCCTTCCAGTAATTGCAGTTACTTTTCCACCTGTAATAGCTCTGCTCCTAGAAGGAAAGTTCTTTAAAGGCAGGAGATAAGTTAGATTCATCACTGTGCTCTCAAAAGCCACAGCCCAAAGCCACTTGCAGAACAGTTAATTATTACATGAAACATTGCCTACTTTAATATATTGCTATTTACTGGTAACCTCTATAAATGAAAAGCAGAATTCCAAGAGTGACTGTCATAAAAATGAGTGATGGAAAGAGGTGTAAAGGCCAAAAACCTGGTGCTTTACAAATTTATCCTATTTTAAAACCACCTTATGAAACCCTGAGCTCCCAAGAATGTATGGTCAAATTAATATTCAGAAATATAAATCTACGTGTATATGAGAAAAATAGGCTTATTTTGTTTCCATTTCAAATTAGCAGGATAATAGTCTTTGGAAGAAATGACAAAAAAAGAAAAACTTTAAAGATAAATCACTTTGTCAATTGGAAAAAGCATTTTCTGAATGAGAATAGACGTTTTCACAAATTACAGGAATGAGAATTTGCCTTGTATGTTTAGAAGAGGCCGAGCATTTGTTTTTCTCTCTTTAATACTCATTAGTTCTTCTATTTGATGCAAAGTAATGACTTTAGATCTATCATTAAATGTAGCTTGATTTCTTAATAATATTTCACGATTACTTAATTATAAATATATTTGAATTGCAACACAAATATTTACTTTGAGAGCCAGAATTCAGCTGTACTTGTGCAGACGATTGCTGTGGTCTTGACAATGGTTTTGAAGGCAATTCTTTAGCCTGGGAGGAACAACAACAACAAAAAATGCACGTGATTTTAAAACTCTGTTTTTACTTAGGACCACATAAGGCTTTCCCCCCGCTCCCCCCAGTGGGTGTACACGCAAACGTTATCCTGTGCACTCGTTAACAGAGCACATGTACTGCTATGGGACACATCTGGTTGAACTGGACAACATGCGGGTGACGGCAGGGGGCGCGCTTCTATAACCGGAAGCTTCCCTCATCCCAGCACCTCTGACACCGCGCAGGCGGAGCAAAGCGAGGCGCTGAGCGATGGACCTGGACGGAAAGGGCCACGTAGCTCCGAAAGGTGCGGAACTCGAAGAACGAGGCGCACAAAACCCTCTGCACGTCAAGGCCCCGGGCTAGCGGCAGTTATTAGTATTATTAATTAATATTATAAAGTTCTATCCTTGCAGAAATGCAATCATGGAAAACCATGTTTCTTCCTGAAATTTGCATAGATGACTGTCAAGGTTTTATGACATTTTCACAAGAACTTTATGTTAATGAAATGACAAGGGAAGCGTAGTAGGTTATTAGAAACCTGGTATCAAGGATAGAATGTTCTATATAAAGACATTTTCTGTGGCTACTAAGAAAAATATAAAAACCAAGCATTACAGAAACCTTCTTCTGCTCCCGTGCTGCTTTTCTTGCATTGATTCGTTGTCCTTCATTTTCATACTTTTCAGTAAAAGAATCAAGAATTTCATAAAGATCTTCTGCTTCAGCAGGCCGTGGTATATCTCCAAATAAAATGTCATAAGCTCGAATGTCTTGACAATAAAATCTAATAAGAAATATATTAAGAACATTTCTTTTGCAGACAGAGATCTTTTCTAGAGTTAAATGTAGGACACACGCCTGTGTATGTGTGTATGATTTACTCACATATAGCACTTCATATATACTACTTTTCAAACACTAACTACAAGCCATAACCCATGTTAAAGCCTCTAAATTCACCTCTCCAAGCTCACCTCTAGAGGCAATCACCATAAATGGTCTGATATTTATATCCTTTTCCCAATAATATAAAAGCACATCATATATACATATAAACACTTATACATAAAAACATATATAGAACATTTATATACAAATGCATATAATAAACACATAAATATTCATATAAACACTTATACACATATAATTACAATCACATACGTATTCATCTTTATAGGTTTTTACTTTTTAAGTTTCTTATAAAAATGGTGCTAACATATAGTTTCCTTAAAATGTTTATTTGTATCAAAATTATGTAAGGATTTGCCTTACATGTTTAGAAGCCCTGCAACTGATTAAGAAGTATACTTGTTTTAGTTTATCCAGGATTTAGGTGAACTTTAGTTGGAAAATCTTCCAAAGGCCTAGAATCACAAATTTCTAAAAGCATTCTTAAATTTCTCAAATTAATAAAACCAGAAGTAAAAACATTTCTCTTGACTTTACAAGATGGAGAGTTCTGCGAACCTTACTTTCCCCCCATTCCTCCTATCTTCTGGTTGTTGAGGTCTGCACTGAACGTTTCTGCATGTGCTGTGGGATTCTGGGTAAACGGGCACCGCAGACTTGGCACTCAACTTCTCTCAAGTCTGCTGTAAGCGGCTGACGTGTGTCCACCACCAGCAGGCGCAGCCCTGTCAGGGTCACTATTAGTGGGATTCCTGCCAGGTTCTAGAATTAGTCCTCTCAGTCTTAGCTTTTTATCTTTTTCTGGGCAATTAGACATATTTTAGTGGAAATACAGAAGAGCAGTTTTGGGAAAAATCAGCCAGATGCCAGTTTAAAGTGGAAGCTCCTCGTCGCCTGTTAGGGTACTTCCAAATCTTGTGTTTTTTAAATCAAAATTGGTCTCTATCTTATGGAAGAAAGACAGAGGCTGAGCCTAACAATAGGAAACCTCTCATGAGGAACCCTGCACTTCGACGTTATGGAGACGGCTGCTTCCCTTCAGCCTCACGAACCAACCTCGGCTGGCTTCACGCTTTTCTTCTGCAGCTTCCTCAGCTCTCTCAGCCTGAACAGAATTAAAAAGAATTAGGGCCTTGCTCTGGATGAGGCTTTGGCTGAAGGCAATGTTGTGGCTGGTTTGATCTTCAGTCCAAACCACTAAAACGTTCTCCGTATCAGTAGTAAGGCTGTTTCGCCTTCTTATCATTTGTGTGTTCACTGGAGGAGCACTTGTAATTTCCTTCAAGAGCTTTTCCTTTGCAGTCACAGCTTGGCTAACTGTTTGGCACAAGAGACCTAGCCTTCGGCCCATCTTGGCTTTGACATGCCTTCCTCACTAAGCTCAGTCATTTCTAGCTCTTGATTTAAAGTAAGAGACGTGCAACTCTTCTTTTCACTTGAACACTTGGAGGTCTTTGTAGGGTTATTAATTTCAATATTGTTGTGTCTAAGGGAATAGGGAAGCCTGAGGAGAGGGACAGAAACTTGGGGGCAGGGGGTGGTGGTGAGTGGAAACAGCCAGTCTGAGGAGCCATCAGAATACACACACAGTTACTGATTAAGTTCTCCATCCTATAGGAGTGCAGTTCCTGGTGCCCCAAACAATAACCATAGTAACATCAAAGGTCACTGATCACAGATCACCATAGCCAATGTAGTAATAATGAAAAAGTTTGCAATATTGCAGGAATTACCGAAATGTGATGCAGAGACACAAAGTGAGCAAATGTTGTTGGAAAAATGGTGCCGACACAACATTTGCCTGCACAGAGGTACTCTGTACACTCTTAAGAACGACATGAATCTACAAAGTATTATTTTCCCATCGCACGTTTTTCAAATCAATTAAAATTATTTGCCTTGCACTTACTTTCGGTTAGTTTCTTTCCTCTCAATCAAACAGCTACCTTCTAAAGATATGCCAGCGAAGAGGCCTCTTGACTTGCAGTAAGTAAAGACAGCAGCTGAGCTTCTTAGGGAGACGTCTCCTTCTAAATTCCTGCGAAACGGAAGGCTTTGCATCACAGAACTGTAAGCACCTTCACTTAAGGATGACTGTTTGGCACTGTACTTCTAACCTGAAAGAAGGATCTTGCTCTGCACTTACTTCAATCATTTTTTTGGGGGGGGGGTAAGAAATATTGTTTATTGAATATTTAATGAGGTCACGTCCATAGGGCTTTCTTTTTTTTAATTTAATTTAATTTATTTATTTTTTATACAGCAGGTTCTTATTAGTTATCTATTTTATACATATTAGTATATATATGTCAATCCCAATCTCCCAGTTCATCCCACCACCAACCCCATCCCCAACTTCAATCATTTTTACATATTTTACTTCCTGCTGGCCTAAGCTAGGTGTGTTCACAGTGGTCTAGAGGACGGACAGTTCATGGCAAGTACATAGAAGGTAAGACGGCTGTAGAACAGTGTGATGAACGTGGAGAACGCACGTACAGCTGATATTTTCCCATATTGTCTTCCTTCCCTAAAACAGAGAAACACACCTCAAGAGTAAAAGACTGTGGTTCTTTCTACAGTGAGTATTTTCATGGAACTTAGAAACCTTTTTAAATGATTTTACTGAGTAACTTCTATAAACAGTCTGGGTTTAAAATATTTAATTGCTCAATTAACTCAAGAATAGTTATTGATTAATAGAGAAGGAAAATACACTTTAAGTATTGTAAACATCACTCAAGTAAAACACTTCCATTTCAATTTTTCACAATTTAGTTTGAAAAAAAACCCCTTTTTTTCCCTGATCAACGCTGCCCTTTCTCAGTTAATTAAAATTGACTCAACCTGGCTCCTTCAAAGCTTAAAGGTAAATTTTATGTTGATTCCGGTAGATACAACAGCCTGCATTTCTGAAATATTTAATTTCTTTTTGTGTGTTTTAGTTTCAGATTTTCTCATTTTATCACAATGGCTGTGTTTTGTTTATTTCTTATTTGTAAGCAGCCTCAAACCCTCTGGGACACGTGTAAATCATAAATTTCTATCATTTTAATTCGTTTCTCTTAATGAAAAACAATATAGTTTTAAAGCCTTTACGATCCAAGAGCTGTTCAAAAGGGATTTCAGAGTACTCACCTTCCCAAGGGCCCAACTGCCACAGTCAAATTCCCTCCAAGTGTTAGGTTACCACCTTTTGCAAAAGCTTCTACTGCTCTGTCATAATTCAAAATTATTACCAAATCCGATACCTGAAATGTAGACAGCCATTTATTTTAAAATAATTATGCCTAAATATCATTTAAAATATATGTTTACTAAAACTCACCATACGATATGTAATGTAGCAAGAAAGAGAGTGTGAAAGCAGAGTGATGCTGTATTTTGAGCTGAGGGTGCAAGCAGCTGACCTTCCCGCAGCAATCGGCGCGCAGGCCTCCGGGCCGCCACTGTGCATCGAGCACGTGGTGGGAGGTCTCCGGGCATCCACTTCTTCTCAGCAGCCTCGCGGGTTCGTGAGGCTGAGTGACGTGTCCTAGTGACACCTGAACAGGTCACACACAGGTAGGTGGGAAAGGTCAAAAGGCTTCCTCAAACTAAACACGAAAGCCAAGCCGGAGAATGAGAACGAGGAGCAGGTCAGAAGGTCCGGGGGCCCGAGTCTGGTCCCCACCGGCGCCCCTGCAGGTCACGCGACCCCCAAGCAGGAGCCGCCCCCAAAGTGCAGCACACCAGGAGGAAGATTAGTTAACCAGCAGTTATGCCTATTACCAGGGTTAACCCTCCAAGTAAAAGCAAAGCTGGAGCGAGTCTCCACGCTCTGGGCGGGTCGCTGGGGACAAGGCGTGTTCTTCAGACTCGCCTCCGCTGGGGCGGGACCCCCGGTGAGGCCGGGCAGGGTGCCCAGGCCTCGGCCCCTCACCCCACGAGCCCAGGGGAGAGGCGACGGCTGGGGAGGCCAGACTTTCAAGCCCAGCTCCTCTTCGCAGCACCGGGCCATCTGGGGCATTTTGGCTCCATTTGGCCTTTTCATGGTTAAAGGCCAGGGCAGGACCTGCTCCCTGAACCACGGGGAGGTCAAGCACGTGTGTCAAGTGCCGGAGAACGGAAGGCCTGAGGGCCTGGCGCTGGGAATCTGGGCTCAGAATGGAAACCATTTGGGTGTTAATTCCACTTCTTCCCCTGGCATATTGCATGACCTTGGGCAAATGATTGAGCGGCTCAAAACCCCAATCTCCTCTGTAAAATGGGTATAATAGTAATCAGATTTCTAAGTATATATAATCGTATAGGCATATGTATACACATGTATGTATGCATATACACAAATCTAGGGTTGTTTGAAAGATGAGTTGAAATCATTTGTAAACCCTGGCATATTTACCACATCTCAATAAAATATGCAAAGGCCAAGCAGATTAATGTTTAAAAGATGACTTAATTTATATCGTTCTTTAAATGTTTTGAATCTTTGTTTTCAGCTGACAGAAGAATCTGATTATTACCAAACGTGATTGCACTTGGAAGGGCCTAGTGGAATTCCTGATACAGTTTAATTTGAATTCCTTCATGAAAAAATACACTCAAGTTTCGTAGGACAGACCAAACACGCCAGCTAATTGATGCATGCCAGACATATCACTGTGACTCATGTCAACTGTTAATTCCACTTTATACATGGACAATTTCTGAGGATCATGGTGTTGAATGATACAGAATTACTTAGCGTTTCTCATGCAAAGCTAAGCAATTTTGCCAGATTATATAACCAAATCTTATATACTTTTTAAGATAACATATATGAAATTACTTTGCATAATGCTTAGTGTATACACACTCAGATAGTATAAGTCTCCAGCCGTGACCTTGTGGATACTCTAGTTGTTATGTCTCCTTCTACTTGGTACGTCTTAGGATAGTTAAGTAAGGCACAACTATATGAGTCAATAAAGAAAATAAATTAATCCTTTAACTTTATGTCTAGTCTCAATTCAGTTCTCCTGAAATAAGAGTAAGATAATCCTGTGTTCTTTTGTGACATGACTAATCAGAGAACCAGGTCCAAAGCACCACAGTTTGAAGAGCAGCAGTACGGCCAATGGCTCTTGATTTATTTCCACAGCTTAGAATAAAAAGCAAAACAGATTTCCTGAAAGAAAACTGGAGCAATGGAGCCATAAACAGTTAAGACAGACATTTAAGAATTTGATAGAGGCTTCTTAATAAGTTTGCATTAAGATACAATTAACTGTAAATAAAATGCGAGTTTTACAATTAAACTCAATTCTTTAAAAAGAATTTTAAAAAATACAACTATCATGCAGGAAAAGCTGGGGGGGGGGGAAATGTTCTCAGGAACTGGAGGGCTTCTCGTCCCCTGACACCCTGTCCCCAACACGGCACTGCCCCATCTCCCTCTCAAGTGTTTACCCACCTTGAACCCAAGCCACCGAGTCCCCGATGCTGTCGTCCTGTAATGAAGCGATAGCATTCAAGCCCCAAATCCAGACAACCTGGTGAGAAAGCCCAGGGCTCCCTCCGGTGGTTCTAGTGAGACCGTCCCCCAGCCCCACCCCTACCCTCCATAGAAGGGTCTTCTTTCCCATCTCTCAAGCCATTCTGCTCGGGAGTCTGTCTCACTCCCCAGAAAGCCTCATCGTGTGGGCAGTAAGCTTTCACACTCTCGGTACGTGGCATCATCAGCCTCAACGTCCAACCCACATCTGAGGGGTTCCCATCCCCTTCCACTCCTCACACCAACAGATCCTCCCCTTGCACAGCAATCTTAGGGGACTTGGAAACTGAACTCTGATCTCTAACAGTAGTCTCTCAACTTAAGCCTAGATGCCTTCCTCATCATTAAAGTAAAAGAATTCATCCAAATTCTCCTGGAAAAAGCGGAGTCATTTTTCTCACATTACAATCTTGGGTGAAAGCGAGGTTGATCTGACTTGATGGCCCAGTGTGGATTCTGGATTTTGGTAAACAATGAACAACTGGATAATCCAAGGTATCAGGGTTTTCAGACCTTTGGGCTCTGCTATAATTGTCCTGGAAAGAAAATATTAATGGTGTTTAAACCAAGTCTTAGCATTATCTTTCCTTACTCCACTGACTTTTAAATCTTTCATTTGTTGTTGTTGTGTTTGGTGGGTGTGTGTGAGTTACACAACCTTGGGAATTCTCAGCAGTTCTCATGAGTGGACCAGTGCCATAATCTATATTTAACTAATGCCCAAGCTCCTGAAGGCCAACAGATTCTGTCAAAAAACAACACGTCCCTAACTTCACATACCTTCAGAACCTTAACCTGGTCGAGATTCCAAAGCCGAGCTAAATCTAGACTTCCTGATAGTCAAGTCCGCTTTCCACGTGTAATGAAGGGGTCACCACCTGGGGGAGGCAGCACGGGGACGGAAGCTCGCAGGGGGTCCTGGGCTCAGGAGAGGGGTCTGGTCCCACCATGGGGGGTGCTGCAGTCTCCTCCAGCCCTGCCACCACACGCCACACCCACGTGCTGCCAGGTGGCGAGAGCAGCCGACCCCAAACGCCAGCCCCCTTGCCTCTGTCGTAAGACCTGCCTTCTCTTCCCGTCATCAGACCAGGGCGACTTTACCTGGAACCATGGCCTTGCTTGGACCCTTCCCCTTCTCTGTGCTGCTTCCCTCAGCCCCTTAGAGTTTCCCGCCCACCCAGAACATTTGCTCAGTAGGTCACGCGCACCACGAGCCCCATCTCAGGCTCTGTGTCCAGTGAAACCAGTTAGAGACAACCACACACCACCTCTGCAAGCTGCTTAGCACCTCTGTGCGTTGAAAATAATCACATGCGCCCTGCCTACCTCATCCGTGCCCTGAAATCCACGGCGTGTTATACGGGTAGAAGTTACAGTTAGGACCAGATGGGGCACTAGAAGCGAGGAGACTCACCCAAGCACCCATGGAAGCCAGAGGCCTCCCTCTGAATGGCCAGCCTGTCATTCTCAGGCTGGAGGCGTCACATAACTCAGTTATCTACACAATGACGGCGCGACGGCCACTCAGCATGGCTGCGGTATGGAAATGATTCTATGAGAGTACATGTGAGAGTTTTATGTGAATGTTAGCCATTATTGCTAATTAGTCCATTCCAAAACAGAATGGCAGATAATTAAATTATTCAACAAACATTTAATAGTTTGAACCGATGATACAGTGCTTTAAAGAAACAGATTTATTTTGGGTGTCTACTTGCTTCATACTTGGCCTGTCTGAGGACACAGGTTTGAAGGACTCAAAATCTAGGTAAGGGCCAGGCAAGAAAATCTCCAGACTGGCGCATGTGCCGAGCGCTCCATCCCGCTAGGAGCAAGCGTGCGGCGGAAGAAGAACGCCAGAGAGGAGCCTAGGCAGCCTGGGGGGCTGCAGACTCGAGGGCGTGGGTCCCCCTGCCTGTGTCGGCCACGGGCCTGCGGCACTTCATTGGAACTGGAGCTGGGGCGACAAGAGCATCCAGCCGCAGGAGCTCCGCGGGCGCATGGCCGCTGACCCCCAAGCTCCCTCGCTCATCCTGGGCCAGAGCTGCACCCAGAAGGTAACTGCGTGTTTCTGGCCAGGTCTGAGATACTTCCTGGGGAACCAGCACGGCCTCTCATTAGCACTGAAAAGTGACCGACAGCTCTAACCTTACGGCTACACTCAGGGAAGCAAAGCCAGGTCATGTTCAAGAGGCACAAACTCCTAGGACAGTCTTCTAATCTCTACTTGAAGTGGATATTTTTAAAAGTTAACACTTACCTTCCATGTACAGTATTTAAATGGAATTCCAGAGTTAATTTCTATACAGCCACGAGGGTAAGTTGCATTCAAAGTTTCCACAAATGGCAAATATAAGTAAATGCTCTTTGAGATGGAGCCCCAAAGCCTGGGGTCAGAGGGCAGTGATGAGGGACACCTGGGTACAGTGCCAGGAGGTGTGAGCAGGGGTGCACAACAGATGCGAAAATACGCTTTCCACAAGAGTGCGATGTTCCTGAAGGCTATGATTTGGTTGAATATACAACCAAAAGGCAGTCATGATAGCAAAACTAAAATATGTTCCTCTTTTTATATCACAGATTTATGCAGCAGCAAGTAAAGGTCAAATAAAAATGAAAATCAGTAGTGGAAATACTTCCTCCTAATAAGGCCAAGGGCATTTAAAACTATGGCAACAGAGCAAATTCATAAAAGGATAGTTCAGGAAGAAACTGACTGAAATTTGAGAAGAAAGTGATTTGGGAATATTAGGAGATTTGATTTACCAATCACTTAGCAATAAAGCAGCAGCTGAAAGACTGATATCATGCAGATGCTCCCTGTGGGAGTGACCTCTGTGTGCTGGTATGATTTCGAGTCCATTTGATTAGAAATGGGCTAGAAACCATAATCATTAGCAGCAAAGTTGTAAAATGAAACAATACAAAGTCAATCTTTACTTAAAAAATTGGAAGTAGTTTGAACATTAGGGGTACCAGACTGGATTTTGCCACAAATGTTGATACATGGCATTGAGCTGTTTGCACCCATGACTCTGCAATCAGAAGCCATAAACTGCCAATTGCAGTTTGTCAGATCTGAGAATATGTGTTCTACTGATGTGCTGAAGATGGAAGCAGATGAGATGGTGAATGAAAGAAACTCTACCCTCAATGAAGGAAAAGGAGAAAAATGATAAACATTACATAGCTTCAGGTAGAGATTCAAGAAAATAAAAGGGAACAATTTCCATAGGTGGTCAAACAAGAACAGTAGGAGATCCTCAACTTTCACGTATCAGTTGCTTTTAGAGAATAGGGCAATTGTACGTACACACATCACCCACTCACCTCTATTCCTAGTTCAAATCCTCCACCAAGCCCAGCTATCCCGATGGCCGAAGGTGCAGACCATTCTAATAAAAACAAACAAACATTACTCTAATATTAAAACTCCTTGGCACATAAATATGGGGAGGAAAAATGCTAAAATGTGAATTAATAGTGTTTCTTCTTAAAATAATGAGATTTTGGCATTTTTGCCTATGTTTTTAAATGTTCCTTAATAAATATATATAATTTTTTAAGTTAAAAAGGTTTGAAAGGTGTTAGGTATTCATTATGAGCCGCACAGACTCACAAGTCTATGTTTTCTAATCTTTCCCTACAAACATGCATAATACCAAACTATTGAATTCTCACCAATTAAATATACATAGCATTTGATAATTTCAACCATCAGTATTCATAATGTTTTACAAAATAATTGAGCTGGAATTCTAGTCTTTTGTTAGTATTTTATCATAGATATAAGAGAGCAAATGGATTCAAAAGAGTTCATTATAATCACTTCTAAGGGTAACATAATACTAAACTGTTTCTATTGTAAATCCTGGAGGGCAAAAACTGTTTTGACACCCTTTGTGCCTAGTAGAAGCACAAGAAATAGGTTATAAATTCAAGATTATTAAAATTCTATCAAGATACATATCCTTACATTTGGAAACTAAGTACAATAATTCCATTTGCCATGATATGGTACATTTCAGGATTATTGTGTGCCTATTTTTCCTGATCTAGACACAATTGTGTTAAACAAGTCTAGAAAAAAATAATTGGGGGGGTGGGTGGTATAGTCTAGATGAAGTACTTTCTGAAAATGCTCAGTAGCTCCCTAAGCCTAATTTTTCTTGCTATCATGTATTCTAGATGACAGGCTAGTGCTTGAATATACCCAGAACTAATCTATCTGGGCTTAGAGGGGTTTTGATCACAGAAATTAATGTCTCATAATCTCAAAGTTATTTTCCACTTCCCATGTTAGGGACTGGCCCTGTTTAAAAACTGCCCACCTGGCCAGGGTCTGGGGATTTGCTGTGCCCCACTGGGTGGCTTTTATATTACCCTCTGCAGAGCGACCAGCAGCTACTTGGGAAGATGGGAGAGAGAAACTTAGGTATCTAACCCAGTAGGAAGGTCCACCTGAGGTTCTGATAGGAGCCCCAGGTGTCGACGGCTCCTCCCCGTTTTCTGACAGTCACCGGTCCATGACCATTTGGGGCCTGCAGGGCTGGGGGCTCCTTGCAGACTTGGAGCCCATCTTAGGGTGGACTCGATTTGAGTGTGCCTGCTTGTCACAGGGCTGGGGGCTCCTTGCAGACCTGCAGAGCTGGGGGCTCCTTGCAGACTCGGAGCCCATCTCACGGTGGACTCGATTTGAGTGTGCCTACTTGTCTGGTTGTACTGCTGGGAATCTGCCCATGAAAATTTGGGTAATGCTTCTTTTCTTGAGAAGAAGAGAATGATGTCATTTTTTGTTCCGTAGCCAAGCCCAGAGCTATGAAATCTGAACCACAACCTCAGGGGCGAACTCTCATTTGCTGTGGGGACGCCTCACAGGGGACAACAAATCCCGCTGACTCAAGTTCTGGGGCCATGCGCCCCCCAAATGCCAGGTGTCTCTCCTGTCAGTGGATGGCCCACGTTCTCCCTCAAAATAAAATTAAATTATCTACACTAAAAAGAGCTATTAACAGAAAAATGTGCTCAATTATATAACTGAACAGCAAATGTTAAATTCATATAAAAGCCTTTTAGCTGGTTATGACACACCTACACACATTTTAAATATTATGTATGTTGGTTCTTGGGATTCAAGCAAACATATTTTGATGTCATGTCTGAAAAATCAAGTATTAGATTTCGCCCCAGAAAGTAAAACCAAATTATACTGATCTTGATATGATTCTGCCCTGGGGATGTTCTTTAAAATGTTTTGATTTTTAAGATACCGCACAGGAACAATGGGGTAAAAAAGCTTCCATGAAACAAAAGAAAGCTAGTGTAAGGTGAAGCCGAGGAATAAGAATGCATATTTAACAACAGAAATACAATGTCAGTGTTTACTATACGCTCCATGGAAGGACAACAAAGTGTGTAAAGACGGGGGCCCCATCTTCTGATATTCTGAGTCTCACGGGTGGGTCGGTTGACCACAGAGAAAACCGAGGGAGCGGCCCGAGGAAGGTGGTCCAGGCAGCACCAGAAAACCTGTCTCTCTCCCTACAAAACCTGTTCACAGTGGAAACAGAACAAAAAAGGGACGAGGATTCTCTGCCCCTCCCAGTGAAGGGACGCTAGCTTACTTCCATCTGGAAAGCGCGCCAGCACGATCCCACTGCCCCCTCTCGCGGTGACCAGAAACCCAGCTTTTATCGCAGACAGGACCGCCAGGCCCTTGGCTTTGGCAATGACGTGTGCTGCAAAAGATGAAGACAGGTGAGCACCCGGCAGGTGACAGCTCAGCAGGCCCGTGCGTGCAGGTTTGCTTCCCGGGACCAGGGCCTCCGCGGCTCAGCAGCGCAGGGAACTGCGAGGAAACCGCCCCAGGACAGAGGAGCCTGAAGCCTTTGGTGGCCCTAAGCCGACAAGGCGGGTGCTCAGAATCCTGCAGTGGACACAAGAAATGAGACACTGGGAAGAGACTGTACTGATATCTAGTAGCAGGACAAATAATTTGGAGATTTCAATTAATTTACAACATAATTTATAATTTTACAAGTTATAAAAGTATTTTCAAAGAAATTAAGATCTACACAGTATTAAGGAGAAACTTCAAAAGGGACTGACATGCAGTGTGCAGCAGAAGGTTTGAACTTAGAGCCACATTGTTGAGTTCAGCTTCTATTAATATGAAAATCTGGATTCAAAACCAGGAAAATTAAATGATTTTGCCACTTTAAAAAGTTTTTTGACTTTATAAAGTGATCTGATCAGTATTCGAATAACACATAACTACCAGGGCACTGAAAATATAATTCAATTTACAAAATATTGGTTTATTCACATTTCAGGGAAGTTCGTTACATAAAAGGAAGGTTATTAACATAGGTACCCACTAAACTCAGTGCCTTACTAGTCTGTGGATTTATTTACATAATAGTACATCTTTCAAATAACAAAGGAAGCCTAAACATTGGAAATTATTCTTGGATCCCAATGTTACTTTTAAGGTAGTTTAATTTATCATCATTTTAGTCAAATATTCTGTCAAGGAAGTCAAACCAGACAGTGTACTCACATACACAAAAAAGGCTTTGTAGGTGTCCCTAGGAAACACTAAATTTCTAATACACTTATGCACACCATTTCAAAATTTAAATTAATAACAGACTCTCAGAGACGATTCAACCGAGAGCACGAGTAGGGTAACACACACACCATTCCTGGAGCTCTTGGTACTTAAGGCTTAGAAGTAAGGCTCTCTTCTCTCCGATGGTCATCAACTAAGTGTGCCTTAGTTCGTGTTCTAAAGGGTGTTACACATGGTAATGATGTTGACAGCTTCATTATACATCAGGTAGGTTTGTTTATACAACACTTGTTGGCAGAATATCCTCACATGCCATTCTCAGTGCTTTTACAGTGAGTAGTGCCTCTATTCAGGAACATTAGGTATAACAGAAGTATATTTTTAAAATGAACATAGTTCAAATGTCAGGTGTGTTTTTATATCTTATCCACCCAGATTCAGGGACATTAAAATACCAATAATCCCTAAATAATTGTCCAATTAGCTCTTCATTTGTAATGTAGATGCACTGATTGCAGATTTACTCTCTAAATTGAGTTTCACTTACGTCTCAGAGCCCCTCACACCAGAGGACTGTGAACTCACAGCCTAAGAAAGGCTAAGGGTCTGGGCATTTTGTTTTAAAATATTTTTTAGATTTTATCTCCTATCACATAGTACACCTCCTTAGCTTTAATGTACGCGTAATGGGCCCTCCCTCCTCATCCCAAGGAAAGATGAGGCTTGGTCATCTGGCAGCTGCGGCCTCTCTGGCTTCCATCAGACACACAGCCCGCAGCCCTACGGGACTTTGCTCTTCTTCAGGCTGCTGTGTAAACGGGTTTTCATTTTCTGAGCTACACCCAGTGAAAGGGAGTCGGGTGGCCTTTGACTGGAAGCAGAATAAAGGCAAGGCAGAATTTTGCTGGACAAAATCCACGAGAAATAATCCGTACCCAAATGTTTTTATGGTAGGAAACACAGCTTATCTAGCCTGACATGTATGTAGATGCTGCTGTATATTGAGAAATGTCTTCTGCCTCCTGCTTCAGAATAGAGCTACAGAAAATCGAGTTCTTCTGGTCGAATTTTCTTCAAGTGTTACACAGTGCTTCTCTAACTTGTACGTGCATGTAACTCACTGGAGATCTTGTGATAAATGCAGATTCTGATTCATCAGGCCGAAGAGGAGCCTGAGGTCCTGCATTTCTAACAAGCTCCCAGGTGATGCCCAGATGTGGTCATCTGCCTTCGAGTAGCAAGGCTCTATGAAGTGCTGTTTTCTTAAGATGGGAGGAGTGGCTGGGCCAAAATAACAGCACTTAATATTATTACTATAACAACAACAAATTAGAAATTCTTACAACCCTTAAAGGTCTGTTAAATAACTTCAGAAAATCTGGTTTAAGAAATTAAACTGGTTTCTCTAATGCAGGATGAGAGTTATGCACTAAGAGGGAAATTAGCCCGCAGCTGCCTACGCTAGTCTGCATATGAGTGTCTTTGCATCAGATAGGTATTCTCTGAAACACCTTTTAGAAATAACTGGTAGTAGTAATGAACAGACAGTGGTTCCCAAAAGCTTGCCTCTGGACCAGGTCTTGTGTGGTCAGCCTGACTACAGGAGAATCACATTAGAGACGTGATAAAGTCTGCACTCCTGGCCACGCTGCTCCCAGGGTCTGATTCAGCAGGTCGCGGGGGCGGGGGGGAGTTTAGGAACTGCACTTTAATGACCCAGGGAATACAGATGTGTAGCTGTGTTGGGAATCATTGATTAGTCTTCTTAAACCACTATAAAGTATAACTATCTTACCTAGAAAGAAAAAACACAAAATTAAAATTTATTTATGAGATTAGCTAGTGAGTTTGCAAGATGAGTTTGCGAAAGTCCTCAGAAATTGAGGACAAGGACCTGTGAGTTTGAGGAAAGTGGAAGTGGAAAAGGACACAGGGTACTTAGGGCCATGGGCCGTGCAAAGGGGAGGAGGAGAGGGAGTATTACAAGGCGGGTGGGAGAGGGAGGCCGCCCAGGACCCCAGCCGGGAAGACGGGCTCAGAGGAGAAAGGTGCTCTGAGGACCTGTGTGAAGTCAAGGGTTGAGAAGGTAATTTAAGAAACAGAGCAGGTGTAGAAGTGACAAGTATGTATTTTATTTACCTACCAGGAATGATCTTATCAGGTCCATTTCTGGAAGTTATTTCTGTGAATTCTCTTAGAATTTTAGCAGCCTTTTTTGCTTCAGATTTCAAATTGGAAGGTATAGGGTTATTCACTGAAAGATTAAAAAACTGATTTTAATGAAGAGATCTACTAAATAGAAGTTAGAAATTTGTTGTAATTTCATTTTTCTCATACAAAATTAAGCATTATCAAATTGTATCCTACCAAAGGAAATAAACTGAAAATCCTTATTTATTGATCATTTCATCTCTATTTTCCTAGTAAATTAAATTCACTGGGATTGGGAAACCCTAAACTCTCAAAATCGCAGAAATTATAAAATCATGGAATTCTAAAGGATCTTAAAATCTGGTCCAGTCTCCCAATTATATATCTTTTCCCTGTAATTCTTAACTCACCACAATATTAACAAAAAATATTAAAATGTTAAGAATGAACAAAAGATGTATTTTACTACTGTCTATAACAGATAATATAAAATTTAATATATTTGACTATTGTGTTGAAAATGTTTGACCTGTCTGCACAGATTTTCCTTATCAGTGAAATTCTAGTAGACTCAGGAATTGAGTGATTACTTCCATTAATGGACATTTGCATTTGTATAGCATTCTATGTTTTCAGCATTGGTTGGGTATTCATAAACTCAGAGGAAGGTTTATGCATCCTAGCAATGCTCACATAATCTTTCCAGCTCTGAAGTATGTGGGATGGATCATTCCTTTATCACAGGACAAGGAACCAGAAGAGTCAAAGGAATCAAGAGGCTTCAATATAAATCCTGCTGTTCCGACCATCAGATGAATTTTTCATTTCAAAGATTGTATTTTCAGCCCTGAAAGTCCCATTGGTTGTTTTTCATTCTTTCCATTTCTATCCTCATTGTGTTTTTGTTGTTCTTTCAATCCTTGAGCATATTTTAAAAAGTGTTTTTATATCCTTGTCTGATGATAGCATCACCTCTGCCCTTTCTGGGTCTGTTTTTTGACTGACTTTTCTCCTACTTATGGGCTATGTTTCACTGTTTCTGCCCATTCCTAGTGAAATTCGGTGGCGGCTAGAACTGTGAACGCTGCCATGTCGAGGATCTAGATCTTGCTGTCTTCTTTGAACAGCGCTGCTGCCTTTGTGCTGGCGCCGGGGAGTTACTTGCACATCAGCTCAGTCGTTCCAAGGCTTGCTTTTAAGTTTTGCTTGGAGTGTGTAGTCTTCGGTGCCAGGCCTGCAGTTACCCTGTGACTCTGGGCTCTCTCCTGAACGTCCTCGGGTGTGACACACTCTCTCCACTCGGCTGGCTGGAACTACTGCTCCCAACACTGCATAAGCTCTGAGGACTGTTTGCCTCACAGCTTCCTGAGAGTCGTTCTTGGCCCTGCCTTGAAAGCGTCCCCTTCACACAATGCTTCCTGCTCAGCCAAGGACTCAAGGGTCCCTCTGCAGATTTCTTGAGCCCCTTCCATCTCTGATTCACTCTTCTCTGGGAATCTGCTCTGTGAACTCCAGTTGCTCAGCCTCTCCAAACTCAATGTGTCTCTCGCATTCAGAAGGAACCCATGCCACGGTGGGCTTCCCTCCCTGTGCTGCAGCTTGGAAAGTGCTCCAGGCAGAAACACGGGCAATTGTGGACTTTACCTCAATTTCCCCTCTCCTCTGGGATCCTAGACCCACTCGCCTGTTGTCCAACATGAAAACAGATGCTCCATATATTGTCCCCAGTTTCTGGTTGTTTACGGCAAGTGGCAATTCCAGTACCAGTTTCTTTGTCATGAAGCTCTCAGTGTACTTTTGTTTTTTATGATGAGGAATATTGAATATCTTTCCATTTCTGTCAAATCTTTTCTTATTTCTTGTCCATTTATGGTGGGTATTTCTCTGTTCCTTATTGATTTGTATATTAAGGGAATTAACCTTTTTTTCTAGAATATGAGTTACAAACATTGATTTCCTCTTTGCCATTTGTCTTTTCAATTTTCTTATGATGGTTTTTCTACTTTTTAAACAATGAAATCAGGGGCTTCCCTGGTGGCGCGGTGGTTGCGAGTCTGCCTGCCGGTGCGGGGGACGCGGGTTCGAGCCCTGGTCTGGGAGGATCCCGCGTGCTGCAGAGCAACTAGGCCCGTGGGCCACAATTGCTGGGCCTGCGCGTCTGGAGCCTGTGCGCCGCAACAAGAGAGGCCGCGATGGTGGGAGGCCCCCGCCTGCCGCAACTGGAGAGGGCCCTCGCGCAGAAACGAAGACCCAACACAGCCAAAAATAAATAAATAAATAAATTAAGAAAAAGAAAAATGAAATCAAATTCCTATTCTCTTTTAAGTCTAACAAGTGTCTAACTACTAAACAAAGTAGTTCCCAAATTCATATGGAAAAATAAGCAACAAAAGCTAGAAGAAAATGTGTGAAAGAAGAAGAATGAAGGGGATAAGCTCTGGTTTAACATATTATAAAGCCTCAATAATTTACCTCTTAGTGATGTAAATACAGACAGAAAAATCAATTTCACAAAATAGAAAATTCAGAAATTGGCCCAAATATATAAATTAATTTAACGTATGATAAATATTGCACCTCAAATCATTGTGGAAAAGCTGTTGTACACAATAAATAGTGGTCCTTTGGGGGGAAAAAGTCATCCACAGTTTCGCATTACATAACAATAAACTCCAAATGCATTGATGATTTAAAATACCAAAAGTCAAACCATGAAAGAACCAGAAATTATGGGAGAATTACTTTTGAAATTCATAGTGCAAAAGGCCCAACTATGAGGAAGAATTCTTTTTTCTTTTTTTGGCCGCACCGCGTGGCATATGGGATCCTAGTTCCCCGACCAGGGATTGAACCTGCGCCCCCAGAACTGGAAGCATGGAGTCTTAGCCACTGGACCGCCAGGGAAGTCCCTGAAAATTTTTCTATATTTTTTAAACAACCAGAGATTATGGCATAAGTGCATTGTAAAAATAAAGGAAAAATATAGATACACAAATATTGAAGAAGAAAGGCATCCCTACTACTAATACTCACCAATACTACTGTCTGCATTTTAGTGTGTGCTTCAGTTGGTTCCTACTGCTAAACAAGTAGATTATTTCCATTTTTAGTTTTTAGTGATACCACTGTTCGATGGTAATTATCTTGAGAGAATCTTAGGAGTTGGAATTAATGACTGAAAAAAAATCAAGAATGTCTAGCTTTTTATTCCATTATCAAATCACCTTCTAAAATTACTATCCAACCTTAGAACCACTTGTTATTACCATAAAAAATTCGTACTGTTACTGGGGAAGCTGGTTGAGGCAAAGTGTGCACATCAGAAAGGATGACAAGTTTTTATTTGAACTTAATCTGAATACTAGAGAATTTTTTTGGTTGTTTACATTTTGTTTTGCATATTTTCATGTTCATGTTCATGTTCATGTTCATGTTCTTTGCCTATTTTTCCGGTGCCATACTCCTTTTGTCTATAATTTTAATCGTGTCGCAAGTTTGTATCTCAGCTTCTTGTTTTTATACTTTTATGTACAGTTTTTCAGTATTTGATTTTATTTATATGGCAATATCTCTCTGGGCTTTCTACCATTATCATCTTTCTATTATTGTGACTAAAGGCCTTTAAGAAAAAAATTATACAAGTATTATTCTAAATTTTCTTCCAGAGCTTTTATTTTACATTAAATACTTGACCCTCCTCAAACTTGCATTGGTATAGGATATGAAGTAAGAACCTAATATTTTAAAAATATACAACACAATTTATTGAATAATCCACAGCACTTAATTAAAAATGCTACCTTCATGACAAAAGCAAGAAAGGAATATTCATATATATATACTCATATATTTAAAAATATATGACAGGAGGGAGGGAGACGCAAGAGTGAAGAGATATGGGAACATATGTATATGTATAACTGATTCACTTTGTTATAAAGCAGAAACTAACATACCATTGTAAAGCAATTATACTCCAATAAAGATGTTAAAAATATATATATATATATATGACAGAGATGACATGGTAGATTAATAAATTATTCTGGGACTTTAGGTCATTCAAAGGAAAACAAAATAAAATTAGATTACAATATCACATCATACACACACAAAAAATTTCAATGTAATTGAATGCCTAAATATTAAAAGCAAAACTTAGTACTTCTAGAATAAAAAGAATAGGGAATATCTTTATGATTTGAGGATGGAGGAATGCTACAAACAAGGCACAACAATAACGGGAAACTACAGATACATTCAACTACATTAAAGTTTAAAAAGTTGTATCAACATACATTTAAAAAATAAAAATATAAGCCACAGATTGGAAGATATTTGTCATAAACATAAGTGACAGAGATTTAGAATCCAGAATATATAAAGATCTTTTATTTTTTAATATAGAAATTTAAAATTTATTTACATTTATTATGATTGATATGATTTATGGTTGATTTATTAAAATTACGAATCAATTTGAATTTTTCAATTTGTATTTCTATCATATCTTTAGTATCTTCTACTGTTTCTTTTGTTATTTAAAATTTAGAATTCTTCAAGTTGAATTCTTAAATCCTTCTTTAGTTCTGGACATTTTGCTTCTTCCATTTCTTTTTTTTTTTAATTTTTATTGGAGTATAGTTGATTTACAATGTTGTGTTAGTTTCCAGTGTACAGCAAAGTGAATCAGCTATACATATACATATATCTACTCTTTTTTAGAGTCTTTCCCCATATAGGCCATTATAGATTATTGAGTAGAGTTCCCTGTACTACACAGTAGGTACTTATTGGTTATCTATCTTATATATAGTAGTGTGTACATGTCAGTCCCAATCTCCCAGTTTATCCCTCCCCCCCCAACCCCTGGTAACCATAAGTTTGTTTTCTACATCTGTAACTTTTTCTGTTTTATAGATAAGTTCATTTGTACCCTTTTCTTAGATTCCACATATAAGTGATATCATATATTTGTCTTTCTTTGTCTGACTTACTTCACTCAGTATGACAATCTCTAAGTCCATCCATGTTGCTGCAAATGGCATGATTTCATTCTATTTTATGACTGAGTAATATTCCATTGTATATATGTACCACACCCAGCATATATAAAGATCTTTTAATATCAATAAAAATATGAAGTCACTATAGAAAATGGGGCAAAGTGTTCAACTAGTTAATCCACAGAAGAGGAAACCTCCATGGCCAATAAATATATGAAAAGTTGATCAAACTCCCTAGAAGCCAGGGACACGCAAAGCCAGACCATAATGCATTACCGTTTCTTGTCCTTTAGGTTGACGGAAATTAAAAAAGCCTGCCAATGAGCATGTATAGGTTGTGCAGGGGCACATAGGGAAGCCTCTGTCCCATTGGTGGGGACGTGAGTAAGTGCAGCTGCTGTTCGAGCTGTTCTGAGGACAGCTGGAGATGACCCACCAATACTACTCCTGGACGTGCTCAGAGGCACTGGCTGCCCGGCTGAACGGTGGCCCCCAAATTCACGTCTACCTGGACCCTGTGAAACGGACCTTATTTGGAAACAGGGTCTTTGCAGACGTAATTAAGTTAATCATTCTCAACCACCCAGGTGGCCCCTAAGTCCTTAAGTAGACAGAAAGGGGAAGATGCAGCGAGGAGGGGAAGGCAACGTGGCCACAGAGGCAGAGGCTGGACCGTGTGGCCACAAGCCCGGGAGCACTGGGGCCCCAGGAGTTGGGAGAGAGAAGGCAGGACTCTTGGAGGGGTGCGTCCCTCCAAGCGCGTGACAGCCCACGGGCCGCCTCCATGCGGGACAGGGCGTGTCTGTTGTAAGCCGACCAGTCTGTGGTAACTTGTTGCGGCAGCCCAGCCACCGAGGCAGGGCCTTTAACAGCACAAAGAAATAAATACATTCAAAGAGGAGACAAACGACCCTCAAAAGGAGGACGGATATATCTAGTTTGGTGTAGTATTAAAATTGTATTCTATACAGAACATCAGATAAACTAGATCTACTGTATCAACATGGCAAAATGTGAATAATATTGACAGCAAAAACAAGTTGCATAAAGATATATAGGGTATCACACATTTACATAAACATTTACATAAATGTTATACAAATATTTATATATAAAAATAAAGTAAAATGATATTTGATCTGGGGGGTGGGGTGGCCCTGGGGAAGGCTTATATAGGAAGCTTACTGGAAACTACTTTTTTTCCTTAGGCTGTGTATAGTAAGTCATGGATGTAAAAATTGTTATTCTCAATAGTCTTTGGTATGTCTGAAATATTACAGAACAAAGATTGTTCAGCATAAATTGAATCCTGTACTATTAAATATTTAATATATTAGTGGAAACGTATGACTCCAGCTGTAAAAAAATATGTATATTATGAATAATTACTCCATAAGTTGTCTTTTGTTTAAAATCTGACCTCTCACAGCCAACAACATGTCTTGCGTGAAGAGGTGTAGAAAAGTGAAAAATGTACCCTTATGTTTTACACAAACAAGAGAGCACACACAGCCTCCCCTCCCCCACGCATGTGCGAACGTGTGCGCACACACACACACACACGCACACACATAATTCAAAGGACAGGGATTTGGTGAGTGGCCATACGGTAAATATTCAGTTGTTATTATATGCATTTGTATATCATTGACAATTCTGAAATTTGAATTTTTAGGAACTAACATAAAGTTGCTCTTCATCTTCTCGATCATGTATTTGTTTAAAATCACACTGTCCCATTTTGATGATGGTACTGAGATACTGAAAGGCTGATACTCTTGGTTCTCTACTTTCACTTGCAATGGTGAATATGAAACACAAAGATGAACACAGAAAAATTCTCAGAAGCACATAATTTTTAAATAGGGAAGGAATCTTAAAACATCTATTTAAAATTATGTCAATTTACTAGTGGTCTTTAAACTTTTCCTATTATCAATGCTTTGGTTATACAGCCTGGATTTAGAAGGTCTTAGAAAAAATACAACCTAGAAAAATTCCAAGTTAACATATTTATGTAGATATTTGGGCCTTTAAAGTACATTTTATGGAAGTAGCTGTTAGTCATGACTTGACTAATGTCAGTAGCAGGCTAATGACATACAATTGTTTTTGGTATTCCACAGTGATCAAGAAAAAGTGTACATGGTAGGGGGCATTTCCAAGTTTCCGATATGGTACTGACACAATTGACAGCTTCTGAAAACCACAACTGGTGTGAACAGACTCGATGGGAGCCTGCCTCTTCTCCGCTGGGTCGCTACAAAGGAGGCACCGAGCTGGCGATCAGCAAGGCAACCGGAGCGCAACTAGAAAACCGGCTAACGTGCACCGTCCATTTGTAACGCACGTGCTTTGATACCTGGCGTAGGACTAGATGAGGCCTTTGTTTTCTTAATTTTTGTTGGGATCTAAGATGATGTAACCTTACTCTTTATGGAATGAACAAGTCTCATGCAGGGGGTCTGCTGTGTTAGCTAGTATCCCACATACTCGTGTGCTTCCCGCGTCAGCGGCTGCCCAGAGACAGTAATGGGTGTCGCTTCTACGCCAAGACAGTGGGAAGGAGCGTTTTCTGCACCCTCCCTTTCCTGTCACCGGCTGCCTGAAGGGGTCTCCAGGGTACAGCCGCAGTGGGAGGGATGGAGACCCCTGGATCAGAACACGGGGGAAGGTGCCCACCACAGCTCTTCCCGTGCTAAGAAATCGAGATGTGGGGGCTCGTTGCTGCAGCTGACATAACCCTACTTCTTATGTTTAAAAATTACTTCTCATCTCTCCATGGTATTTGCTGCAGAAGAAAGATGGAGACGTATCTGTAATTTTTATTTTCTAACTTAGGACTAGACTTGTTTTATATACATCCTAATCACTTAATTAGTTTGGGGGGGTAGATAAATGGGTAAAAACACATAAAATATAACATACCATATGCTACTATCTTTCTCTTTGATTACATAGCATTCCTAATAGACTACTTGCAGGTCCTTCTAAAAAAGCAAAGCAGTAGTTTTGCCTTTTTATTAAATGTTAAAATGGATAAAAAGATAGATCTTTGCTGTACCAAGTGCTCCTATTAGCACGTGCCTGAAAACAGCTTCATGTTACAGGGCCCTTCCTCTGCCTTCCTCACTGCGCCCGAGTTACGCCTCTGGCCGTAACCCCCTGGTCACCTGGAGAAGGGGTAGCAGGCAGAGCCCAACGGCAGGTGGGATGCGCACGGCGGGTCAAAGAGGGGATATTAACTGTGGGAGTTATTCACTCTGTGTGGCGCCCTCGGCTGAGGGACAGTCCTGGGGGGAAATGTGAGGAGGTGCAGCCCTCCCTGGAGAAGCTGTCGCTCAGCCCGAGGACGGCGGGCAGCTGCGCTCCGCCAGGCTGGGCTCCCCCTGGGTGCGGCAGGGGCCCGAGTCCTTGGAGCAGTGGGGCCTCTGGCTTCTGAGCGCAGGGGGCTGTGGAGAGGACTCTGAGAGGCCTTCCCGGGCCTCTGGCCAAACGGGCTCGCCAGATGGCCTCTCGCCGCTCGCTGAGCCCTGCCTGCCCCATCCCGAGGGAGCTCGGCGTCAGCCCCTGACAGCAGCCCCACCGCTCCGCCCAGAGCGCGGACCGAAGGGGCGTCGGAGCTCAGAGGCCCCGAGGACTCGGCACAGCCAGCCACTACCTGTTCTCCCGTGGGAACGGCTGGTTGAAAAAAAGGAATCAAAGGAAGAATAGTTTGTGTGAGAACACACTTTCAAAGATGAAATAGGTAACATCCCATCATAGATCAGCATTGATTGCTGAACACTGGTAATCTATCGTGATAAGGGGCGCTAAATAGTGAACTCAAGTTGAAAACGTTCTCCCATAAAGAGAATCACATTCTACCCATCAGTAGACTTGGATTACAAAAGAAGTTCTCAATTATTATTATAATTCAGTTTTCATCAATAAAAATTTGTGGAAGATTGTTTTCTCTCTTGTGTAAATGTCAATACACAGCCTCAGTTTTCCTCGTGGCCCCCAAAGCCTGATATACGGGCTGTCTGGCCCTAGAGGAAAAAAAATGCCAACCTCTGACCTCTTAAAATTCCACTCATTCTTCAAAATCAACTTTAAACACCGCTTCTACTTGAAACCATGAGTAACTTAAATCTTAGACCAGACCTGAGATTTGGCAAGAGCCCCCCACCCCGGGGCCAGCCCTTCCTGGGGCAGCTGAGCAGAGCTTTACCACCTGGGCCGCACAAAACAACGGATGACCCGAGGAGCAAGGAAGACACCTGCCCCCATGTCTTGTGGGAGAGGTCCCAGAGGACCCAGCAGTGCCAAGGTTGCTAACACTGCCTTCGTCTGTCTTGCCAACTGAAAATTGTCACTTGCCATCTGACTCTACAAAGATTAGGTCACTGCAGTCGCTGACCTTTAACACACCCTGAAAGGAGCTCAGGGCGGAGTTCAGGAATGAGGCCCTCTGTGCTCTGGAAAGAACTGGCAGAACAGGCCTTCAGATACTTAGACATTTTCAGGAGAAGATTTTAAGAGCACGGTTTCTCGCATTTTCTCATATCTAGAAAAGCACTAAAATCATCGATAGAGACATCTGCTCCTCGTGACTGGCAGCAAACTTCTGCCAAAATGTGTGCTTGATTATGTGTACCCCCTTCACCGAAATCATGTGTATACGGGCCTCCCCACCCCATCTCTTCAGAGCAGTTCCTCAGCACTATCTGAGAGGCTATCTCCCGGGCTACAGTCCTCATTTCGCCCCAAATAAAACTTAACTCACAACTCTCACATTGTGCATTTTTTTTCCCATCGACAGCCTCCAAGAAGGAGCCAAGAAGTGGAGGTCAGCCCTTTCAGGGTCCTCTCAGCTTCCCCAAGGCTCCACCTTTCCTATTCACACTCACACCTCAGGTCCTGTGACTTGAAGCACCATTTATATCTGATAATCCTCCAAGCTTGATCTATTCTTTAACCTTTCCCTAAATGCCAGACTCACCGTATCAATTACTGATTGGACCTTGAAATCAAGTATTCAAGTAAGCATCTCAAATTAATCACAGTTAGACTTAACTGTGATGCCCTAACCTCCTCTCCAACCTGCTCCCCGAGTTTCCTCTCCAGGTAGGTTTCATCCATCAGGGAACTCACACTCAACACCTGGGCCAACTGGGACTTCCGTATCTCTCTCATTCCCAGTGCCAATCTACCAGCACACCCTACTGGACCTTCACACCCAACAGACCTTCAACACGCTCCGAATCTGATTACATCTCCCCCCCTCCCCTGCCACCAGTCTCGCCCAGGGAATATCCCTTCGGGTGGTGTCTGTTCAGCAGCTTCCTCTGTGGTCTCTGTTTCCAGTCCTGAACACCTACGGTCATTTCTCCAAAGAAATGCGCTAAGTAATATCTCATTGATAACACGCCTCAAAGTTTTCCCACCATGTTCAGTCTACACCATGGCTTTTATCTACCCTGTCTGTCTGTCTATCTGTCTATCTAATCTAATCGTTCTAACCTAATCTCCCTCTCTAGAATGTAAGTGCCATGAGGTTAAGCACATTAACTATTTTATTAACTGTAATATCTCCAACACACACCAAAATAACATACAGTAAGTGCCCAATAAATATTTGTTAAATGAGTAAAGCATTTGTTGCTTTTAGGAATTAAAGATCAAAACCCTGTGAGGAAAGGCTCATTTACCTTAAAATAGTCCTTTCTAGGTTGTCACAGGAAAGGGAGGACAAAACCAAACCAAACCAAACCACAAGCTAAGGAGATCTGAGTGTAAGGAGACCAACAAGCACACTGGTCTAAAAAGCCTCACGCAGCCCCACTGCCGAGTGGCGCTCACCCCACTAGGAGCCCTTCAGCCCAGAAGGCATGGGCGAGCCAGCTCTCTGCTTGCAGGAAGCTCTGCTGTTGTCCCATCAGAGCCGGGTGTCAGGGCCTTGTGAGAGCAGCGGGGGCCAGCTTCAGAACCAATGATAACTGAAGACCCAGAAGCAAGTCTGAGTGGGCAGAGACGGCACACACCTGACGCTTCTTCTCAACACCCGCTCGGAGACGTGACTGAAAACGAGGACTCAACAGAATGCTTACATTTCCGGCACTCGAGTTTGCGATTTGATACTCACACCCGCACAGCTGTCCAGCACTCAGCTGCAATCCTCACAGGCCAGAAGCAGTGCTTTTTACAAAGCTTTGTGCCCCTGCAGAGCCCTCTTCGTATATCCAGATGCTCAGTACATCTCACTGACTTGAATTAATAAACTTCAGTGGAAACTGGTTCCTTTTCCTACTGAACATCTATGCCTCTGGTTTCGGAACCAGCACAGTGTGTCTGTTTCCACTGATGCCGCACCTGAAGGGGACCCATTTGCAGAATCAGACCAAGTGTCCTCCTTGTGCTACAGCAGAGCTTTGTAACCAAGGCTGATCCACATCAGCATCTGACCAAGGGCTTGTGTGGGAGCTGCCGGAACTGCCTCTTTCACAGGCACTTCTGTTCGGACTTGCTGCAAGGTTTTGTCACCACTGGGGAGAGCCTGAGAGCAAAGCCATGCAGAGGAGCGCTTGCCTAGAGCTGGAGAAAGAACCTGGGCTCCGCCGGCTCTGCGTGAGCCCAGGGCTGGGCCACAGCTGGTGCCGCAAGCAGCTCTGGACTCTTCAGTCACGTGGACCAGTGAGACACTCTTCTGCTAGAGCCAGTTTGGGTCAGATTTTCTGGCACGTGCAACTAAAGCTTAGTAAATGATACATAAACCTTACCCCCAAAAGACTTTCTACTTTGAACTCCATCAACCAAGCAGAATTAAACCAGTTAAATAAGCAAATTCCACAGTTGAGAGTTGCTATTGCAAACATCCTGTGTAGGGAAGGTCAGAGCCTCTTTTATAAACATGGGAAGGAAAGCTACTGGACTGGGGAATTCACATGCAGCCCGGGATGCCTGCAGACCACAAAGCTCAATCACTAAGCCTGAGTGCTAGACACAGCCCTGTGTCACTGCGAGCTGGGTGTCACAAGGCTGGTCATGGTGAGGACACCTTCACGTTCAGCTGAATTCCAGAAGAACCTGGCTAATTTGTTTGAATAGTACAGATCCTATTACATTTCTAATAAGAGCATATTGCCAGGTAATAGTTGTATAATGGTGACTTTTTCTGTCAGAGCCAACAAATAATAACAACGATTTAGAGACAAGCCTCAATTCCTGTCCTCAGCATCAAGTCATGGCTCATCCACTTTTCCTCTGCTGTACCATTAGGCAGAGGGGCATGGTCTGGTCAGAATGTTGATATCATTATATTGCTGAAGTTGTGAAGATAAGGTCACTATTAAGTCATGGTTTGCATCTCAACATTCATAAAATTCTTAAGTCTCTTGAATTCCAAGGCAAAGCAAATCATCTATAAATATTTGAGTTTCCTCTTAAGAGAAGGATGGATGCCAAACCTCAAGCCAAGAAAACAGATGTAAAGTTTTCTTTAAAAAGTAACTGAAATATTTGAAAATTTCCATACTAAGACTTTGTTTTTTAATTAAGAGGACTTTTTTTTTTTTAATACTGAGGAGAAAATTTTTACTTTGGAAACCTCAAAAGCTTGAAATGAGCTTAAGATGTAGAAATAATTCCCATATTGGTCATAGGGCAATAAACTCAGGGCTGGGGTGACTGGGGGCCACAGTGACATTAGAATACTATTTGGAGTAAACTGCCACCTGGGGTGAGAAAACTGACTAGCTTCCAGTCTAGCCCTCCAGTCTAGAATGAAAGCAGGGAGAGGAAAGGCCCCCTCCCAATACCTCATCATTTTAAGACTTCAAGGGCTTCCCAAACTTTCCCTCTGTCAACAAGCATCTAATATATTATTTTCCTTAATGGAGTCTCAATTATGAGAGGGTTACCTATAGGAAATTTTTTTATTAATTTTTATTTTGGCTATAAATCTTAGCTAAAATAAAAGAAACTTTATGTATCTATGTAATCTTTTGAAAGCCTTTGAAATATTGAGTTTAGCTTTATTAGGACGTTATCATCTCGGACACTACCACCTGATAACTATGGCCATTGTTTCTTTTTTTTTTTTTAACGTCTTTATTGGAGTATAATTGCTTTACAATGGTGTGTTAGTTTCTGCTGTATAACAAAGTGAATCAGCTATACATATAGATACATCCCCATATCCCCTCCCTCTGTCTCCCTCCCACCCTCCCTATCCCACCCCTTTAGGTAGACACCACTGTTTCTTAAACTAGTTCTTATCTCTCTGTGGCCTGGGTTTAACTGCTTCCTTTGTCTTAAGGAGACAAAGTCTGTCAGTTCTATAAATCAAAACTGGTCTCTCTGGTCAGGTCATTAACCTTCTAATCCAAACTTCAAACTAAACTGATGATTTGAGCCCCAAACATTACCGTGGCCTGTGCCTCTTTTCTTGTTCCCCTGACCACAGGATTCAGACAGGGGACAGAGAGTATGGAGTGACAAGAACCGTAACTTCCAGCATAAGGAGACCCTTGACTTACACCACTTCACCTTTTCTCAAACTGAAGAGTGAGCCTGGCTCAGAGCAGAACTACACATGCCACTTTAGTCTGATCAGTGACTGTGAAAAATGGACTCCCCCCAAAGAAAATAAAAATTCAGTGTGTTTAGGTCTTAAACTGCACAGGATGATGTCTTATCATGACACACTTGCACATAAGGCAACTTGTAGAAAGACGTCTGTGACCACCGGTCACTCAGCGACACGGCAGCAACATCCCCTTGACTTGTCAGCGTTCTCTTTCCAAACACCATATCCTTCTTTCTAAACAGTGAGAAAGCCCCTGAGAAATTTTCCTAAATGGAATAAAAGCATCAAATCACTCTTGATGAGCACAGATTTCTTTTAAATATTATTTTTAATCTTACAAAAGACGAGGGATAGTATTAACTCATTTTAAAGAAACTTTGTTTAAATAGAACACTTGTAAACCAGATAACCAATTCTCCTTAGTTTATGCATGATAAACAGGATGGAAGTAACAACTGATTTTAACCTCCAGCTGGTCACTGCGCAGGTATTCCAATAGCAGGCCACACAAAGAACTAAACAGCACCATGGAGACTTGTTATTTCTCTGAGGTGCGTGTGTGCAGAGTTTCTGACTAACCCATTATTAATTCAGGCATCTCCCACACCTCAATAAACACTCTCCTGAGGACAAAAATGCAGGACACTCCTGTTCCGTATACAAAAGAAAACCTGAAAACCTCCACCCCTTTGGTAGAACATTCTGGGGCCATCAGATTCCTACTCTCTGTGGGCAGGGGTCCCTTGTCTGTGTCATTCTCTGCAACTCAGCCTCAGCAGCAGCAGTGGTGACACAGAACTATTTGTTGAGATGAAGTGAAAATGACACATTTCCAGCTAGCAGGGTAAATCTCATTACCTTATGGTCATCTACCTGTTCAGAGCAGTTTCCTATTTCATTACACAAGGAAAAACCACCACAATAAAGTAAAGAGGTCCAAGGTCCAGCGCTCACAGCACCAGGGAGGCGGCCACTCTGCCCCAAGAGGTTTCCCGGAACTGCGGCTGATCACAGGCAGGGCCAGGTGAGGTGTGAAGGGCCTGGCACTTACACCTGGGGAGCCCGGAAACAATGGCAGCCTTCTGACTCCTGCTGAGCGAGCCAGGCGCAGACTGAGCCCAAACCGTCCAACAAGGTCCAGAATGTCCCCCACTAAAACAGTCGGGAACGAAAACAGATAGTGACTAATAACTTGGCTTTTCAAATATTAGATATTTACAAACGAAGTGAATGATAATCGCTAAAATGAAAAACGAGAAGAGCCATTCGGTGAACTGAATCAACTGGGGCTAAACCTGAATCACAACCGCATTTGTGGAGAGTCCAGGGAGCCGGTTGCTCTTAACTTCTGACAGTTGTGGGATAACTGAGCGTTAATAGATGCGCAACAGCAAAAAAAATCCCAAAGACATCGTTTCTATGTCTTTCACCGAACATTTACCCTCCCCAGCAAAACTTCTGTAAAGCGTAAGGGGTGGTCCCGATTCCAGGTGAGGTTCAGCGGCGTCACCGACACCTGTACTCACTTGCTACCCCGAGCCTGGTCCGTTCCGGCGCCCCTGGAGCTGCGGACACCTACCCAGGAAGAGGAGGGGCCCTCCCCGCTCGGCTCCGCCTCCCAGGGCAGGGACCGGTCTAGCGAGGTGCACACCTGAGACAGGTGAGGGAGCAGGTAAACACCCGCTTTTCCAGGGCAAAGCACCTAGTTTACACATATTCGCAGGACAAAAACAGCAGCTAAGGGAGGTGTGCGCTCGCCCTCACCGGTCCCAGGGCGGCTGCTGAAGCAGCCCATCTTCGACGACTGGGCAGCCCAGCGGCCGTCCTGCCGCAGAGCGGACCTTGCGCAGCGGTTCCGACCCGGGCACCGGGGACGGGGGTCTCGGGGTACCAGGAGGTGCCCGTGCGGACCCCGCCCAGCCCCTGATCGCGGGCCTCACCTTCGGCCGCGCGGCCCAGGTGACGGGCGCTCACCTGAACCCCAGGACTGACTCCCTACTCTCCGAGGACACTCGGGGACCCCTCAGGCCCCGTCTCTCTGGCTTCAGTCTGTGGCCCCCAAAACCCCGGGGCTCGGGGCTACGCCCTCTCCTGCCCTCGGGTGGTCACTCCGCAGAGTCGCGTGACCCCAGCTCTCCCCCATTGGGCCCCTCCCCTTCCAGGTGGCTCTTGGTCCCGCCCCATCCCTCCCCTCCCCGCGCCCCACCTCCTGCCCTCGGGGTGGCTCTCGGCTCCGCCTCCCGCGGGCGGCTCTGGGGCCAGACTGCGCAAGCGCGAGACTGCACGCTCGCTCCGGGTGGGGCCGGGGCAGGACTACGCGGGCGCGCGGAGCGGGCCCCTCGCGGTGCGCATGCGCCGCGCCAGAAACGTTCCGACGTGATTAGTGGGCGCCTGTATGAGCGCGGGAAGATGGCCGAACAGGTGACCAAGTCAGTGCTGTTCGTGTGTCTGGGTGAGACAGCGCCGATCTAGCCCCACTTTGACTTTCCTGGAGGGCTGGGGAGGGCTTCGTGCGCTCTGGGCCGCGCCGCTGGACCAGGAACGGTGATGCGGAGGAGGCCGGAGAGGGGAGACCCGAGGGTGGCATGGGGCGCCGCGCTCTCCGTCAGCGTGGCGCAGTTGCCCGGGCAGCTCTGCAGGCGGGGTGTCCTTGACGGGCCCGGTTCTCTCTCCAAGCGGGGTCCCCTGTTCAGTCCTGTCTCCGAGTCGGATCCCCTGTCACCTGCCGAAGTCCTCGATGCATGCCTGGACCTCTAGCTTCTGTACAGTCCTTTCTCCAAGCCCGGTTCCCTTCTCACCTGCAGCACCTGTACTCCAAGCCAGGGTTCCTGGCATTGCACTTGCCTAGAATCCCTTTTTCCCCTTCATCAGGTAGACTCGAGGCCACTGGACTGATCTGTCCTTTAAGGGCCTCCTGATGCGCCGAAACCCATGACAACACCGGTTTGCTGGCTTGTTTCCTTGGCCCATGGTCACAAATGGATCTGACCTAAAGGCAGGGGAAGTGCAAAGGTTTAGGATTTCTTGATTGTAAAAGCCAAACCAGGGAGACCTGATTCCCTAGTTCGCTATGTAACAGCCCCATGTGCCAATATTCCTCTACATGAAAATGAAGGTATTTTTTATTTTTAATTCTTCAGGTGCCTTCCAG
This sequence comes from Balaenoptera acutorostrata, assembly GCF_949987535.1. NCBI lineage: Eukaryota > Metazoa > Chordata > Mammalia > Artiodactyla > Balaenopteridae > Balaenoptera > Balaenoptera acutorostrata. The sequence continues at coordinate 94,280,365 of NC_080075.1, read as the reverse complement.
CTCAGAATTATTTTCATTTTTAGGATTTCAACAGTTAGCCTCCCTTACTTAAAATAGAGTTCACTTTCCCTTTAGCTTTCTGGATTTTTCCTTTGATAGGGCACCTCAGTGCTTCCAGCCCATCTCCTTAATTCCCCAGAGAGGAAGGCTTACATGGTCAATAGCCCAGTGACTTAAAACCTTCCGATGAGTCTGCATTTCCTGCATTTCCTTCCTCTCCTCTTTAGGTGCACCCTTAAAGAAGACCACAGAAGTGTGCTCAGCGTTTCCCACTTTATCCCCTTTACCGTTTCCTACCCACACACCCTCTGGACTGCCTGTTCCCCAGTACTTCAGATGCTCAGTGTGCCTTCCATTGTGTGCTTCTTTCTGGGAACCCATTTTGCATTTTGCCTGGAAAGCCTTTCTAAAATGTCAGACCCAAGTATTCCCTTCGTTACTTTTTCCAGACCCTCTAGGTAGAGGTAGTTGTTCCCATGACCCTTTATAGACACCTTTCCTCACACAAATTTTATTATAATTACTTGATAGCCTCCTGAGATTACAGCTAGACTTAGCCCTCTTGAAGGCAATAACTGTGACTTATTTCTCTTTGTATTTCCAGCTTTAGGACAAAATACGATGCACACTAGGTATTTGCAGAATTGAATTTCTATGAGGGGAAAAGTAAAAGGCCTCCTTGTTTCACTTTGACAGTAGGCATCATTTGATTTTTAAGCTCTCCACTGAAGGCTGACTGATGGCTTCAGCACATTTTTTTAAAGGGCAGTTCAGCTCAGGTTGGGCATTTAACAGGATTCCATTGCCTTGTTTATTTCACTTAGTATTGTTGATTAGGCTGACATAATGCAGTATGGTGGTTCTTAATGGGAGATGTCTGCTTGTAAGTATTTATCGTCAGTACTTTTTTTTTTTTTTTTTAAAGCAACTGCCATGGTACCAGGCACTGTTCTGAGTGCTAGGGATATAGTGGTGAGGAAAACAGACAAAAATCCCTGCCTCTCTAGAGCTCACATTCCGTCATCAACAATCAAGTATTTGGTTAAGACAGTAAGGCAGGAAGAAAGGGGGAGCGGAAGGGGAGTGCAGCTGTAAGTAGGCTGTTCAGGGGAGGCCTTACCGAGAAGGTGACATTTGAGCAAAGACTTGAAGGAGGTGCGGAAGCAAGCGTAGGGTATTTTGGAAAAGCACCCTGGATCCAGAGGAAGGCAGGTGAAAGGTTTTGAAGTGGGGGTGCTGGCCATGTTCAAGAAACGGCCGGGAAGCTGAAGTTCTGGGCCTGGTGACCTAGTACCTTCTCAGTCAGACAATCCTCTGTACCTGAGGACTCAGAGATAATGTGAGTGTTTTCTCAGTTCCCAGTGGATACATAAGTAGTACTGTTCTTGGTGCACAGGGGAGAAGTTACTTCCTCACATACAGTGAGTGTTCTGGGGCAGGAGTCTGCAAACTCTTTATGTAAAGAGCCAGAGAAATATTTTGTGCTTTGTAGGTCATACCAGAGGTGTAGTGCAAAAGCAGCCCTAGCCAATACATAAATGATCATGCTTGGCTGTAATTGTGTATGGACACTGGGATTTGAATTCTATGTAATATTCTCAAGATATTCTACTTCTGAGTTTTTTTCAACTGTTGAAAAATGTAAAAAATTATTTTTAGCATTGAGAACTATATACAAAGCTGGTGGGTCCTGAGCCCTAGTTTTCAGACCCACATTTAGATTCTGTGGTGGACAGATCTGGTGAGGCCGTGTGAGGACTTGGGCTCACTGAGCAAGTTAAGCCATTGGAGGATTTTGAGCAGAGGTGGGAGGTTTAAAAAGAAGCCTTCAGCTGTTATGTTGAGATTGGACTGAGAAGGGGTGAGGGCCACAGGAGGGAGACCCACAGTTCAGAGAGAGTTTGTGTGTTGGACCAGAGCTTTGCCGGTGGAGGGGGTGAGATGTGGAGTTCTGGGGGGATTTGAGGTTGCTGTTTGCCATTTCACTTGGCAGCCTGTATGCAGGGCAGTAACAACAGTGCACTTCTGAAAGATGCAAGTTTTATTCCTTCAAAGCGTTTATTTGGACATTTTTCAGACTGAAGTGCAAGAAAGTGTCAGATGTATACCATTGGTAAGGGTAATAGCAGAAAAGAACGGAACTCCTTATTTTGGCAAGATTATTAAGTGTTTAATGTTTTAAAGGTCTAAAGAATGTGTGCTGTTAATTGTGTCCCAGCCAGCACAGTGGAAGATGAGAGAGAACATAGTGGTGTCAGATTACCTTTTTCCTACAATTAACCAGTATTTAAATACTCTTCATCCTTTAAAGACCAGCCCTAATTGTTCTTTCTTTTTTTCTCATAAGAAACTTTCTTATTCTTTATGCTTTTTAGAATCTTTTCCTGTGCTCCTGTAGTATATTGCTTGTCTATCAACATTTGTTTTCTTGTTTTTATTATAGCTAATTCCATATCTCCCATAAATACATTGCTTGGCACGTGGTAGAAATATTTTGAGGGAAGATTTTCTGTCTTTTATCTTTCTTCCCCTGTGTAGAAAGGAATTTGACCCCATTTCATGAGAGGTCTTGCCTCTATCCTGGCTTCTGGGAGGTAACCTTCAAACCCCTTGGAATTCCCTTGGAGTGATAGGAGAGTTTTGTGATTCAGGGATGGCCCTACACAGCTTTTCCTGAGGAGGTAACTCGGGGCGGAGGCTGCGAGCCACACGTGGGAGGGGAAGGGGCTGGACACTGAGTTCAGCCACAGGCCAGTAATTCAATCAGTTAGGCTTATTTATGAAACGCCAATAAATCCTTGGCACTGGAGCTCTGCGAGGCGTCCTGGATTGGCAGTACTCTGAGTACTGTCACACATGGGTGACGGGAATGTGACACGTCCCCGAGGACCAGAAAGTTTCCTATTTGGAACTCTTCCAGAATCTTTGCTGTGCTCTCTGACTTTGGCTGGTTCTGCTCTGTATCTTTTTGTGATAATAAAACTATAATCATAAGTATAGCATTTTCCTGAATTCTGCAATCCTTCTGGAGAAATACTGAACCTGTAAGGTTCAGCTGGTTTGAAGTGGCCAGCTGGTTTGAAGTGAGAGTGGCTCTGGGGATCTGTGAACTTGCAGCTGATGTAAGTTCTGGGCAGACTGGACAGCCTGGAGGACCATCCCTGCCCCAGCTGGCTGGCTTCTGGGTCCACAGCACTCCAGCAAGGGCTCTGCACGGGTCCTGCGGTAGAAGTCTGTGTGGAACTACTCTTAGGCCTAAACACATTTGCTTGTGTATTTTATGAAACAATATTCGTCTGTATTATGTGCAGTATGCTTGAAAATACGTATTTTAAACTCTATTCTGTTGTATTTCATTTTAAAATAGACTGGTTGCCACCCACTGCGTTGACTTCCCGACTCGCTTCTGGGTCAGTGATAGCAACCTGAAAAACGATGATTTTGGTCATAACTGTTCTGATTTCTGAGGTCTTCGTCATTTGTACTTTGAGTACATGGACAGTCGGTGTGAAATCATTCAGCGGGGTTGGCTCAGCTGTTCCCCCAGGTTCTGCCAGGTGCTGGCAGGACGGTCACCTCAGAGAAGAGTGCCTTGCTTCCCTCAAACCAGACGCTCACTCTGCCCCCTCCTTTTTTTTAAGGTAACATCTGTCGCTCACCCATCGCAGAAGCAGTTTTCAGGAAACTTGTAACTGATCAAAACATTTCAGATACTGTAAGTACTGTTCACTACCTTAAAGAGGCCAACCTGAATGGCTTTGGGGCAGAAAATTGTGAAAAAAATTCTTTTTTTCTCCTGCAGTGGAGGATAGACAGTGCAGCAACGTCCACGTATGAACTAGGAAACCCTCCTGATTATCGGGGGCAGGCTTGCATGAAGAAGCATGGTATCCCCATGAGTCACGTTGCCCGGCAGGTACCGTACTTGACCTTGAAGGTGCACTTGTGTGTTTTGTGTTGCAGTGGGTCATTGACAGTGGCGCTGTTTCTGACTGGAACGTGGGCCGGTCGCCAGATCCAAGAGCTGTGAGCTGCCTAAGAGATCATGGCATTAACACAGCCCATAAAGCAAGACAGGTAGAAGAGACCTTGTTTAATTTCTAAGACGTTGATCTGGTAACCTGAGAGGTTGTGAGAGGCTTAACCAGACATTTATGTACAATGAGTGTGTTTATTTAGGGTCGGCCTAACCAGCCACAATACACCCATTCTGGTTCCACAGTTCTGAAAGGTTTGCGTGGTCTTGGAATTGACTTATTAAAATGCATGGTCGAGAGAGCCCTGCTTAAGAGCTGGAAGACCTGAGCTGTCATCTCCTTTTTTTTCGATCTGTGAGGTCTTTAAACATTGAAGCCATAGTGACTTAGTCTGCTTCCATTACTAGGTTGTTGCTAGAATGAATTTCTGTTATGGATACAGAAACGTATTGCCAGCTGTGAAGTGCCTTAGAAATACAGGGTAATGCTGATATTATTATGGGGGTGTGTCCTGTGCACCAGCAGTAGTACTTCTGGGTTTTGGTTCTGGAGTGCGGCCCAGCAGAACGTCCTGCGAGGAGGGTGGTGTGCCTTATCTGCTCTCCAGGGTGGAAGCCACCAGCTGCATGTGGCTCTTGCGCTTTTGAGATATGGCCAGTGTGATGGAGGCTGAATTTTAAATTGTAACTCATTTAAATAGCCACTTGGTCTGGTGGGCACGTTATTGGGCTACAGGGTTCTAGACTCCCGTGGAACCGCGGGAGGTGGGGTGCTGAGGTTTTCATGGCAGCATTTGTGGCGAGACGTTGGGGTCCGTAGGTGGCCTGTCCAGTCCCTCCCAGTCTAGGAGCTGCTGTGGGTGCTGGTGCTGCACCTTCTGTAACCCCAGGGACCAGCTGCCGCAGAAACACACTTCATTTCTGACTAGCGTGTTGTCCTAAAGGGACTGCTATTTTTATCAATATGATTATTTTGTGGAGATTCAGTTGGAGTTTTTAAAAACCTCTCTAAAATCTGCTAACTTCCTTTTGTATCCATCCTAACAAAACGTAGGCTCTATAGGCCAAGAAAGGTCATGGCTTGGTGTCAGATGAGCTTTTGAGGCCTTTAAAGTGAGAAGCCAAATATTTTGAAAATCAGTTGTCAAATATATTGCATGTTTGTACGTATGGATGGCAGTGTGAGAACTATAATTTAGTATTAGTGCTTGGATCAGAACTTTTTGTAAGACTGGATAAAGATTCCTTAGTCATTGGTATACTAAATTTTGTCTCTATTTAAAACTTTGCAGATTGCTTTGCCATATAACATCGTATTTTAAATTTTGGCCGTTCTCAATTTTTATCAGTTACAGAGAGGAGTGGTTGGTAAACACGTTTTGCAGATCAAGAAACAGTTCTGGAGAGAAAATAAATGACTTATTGAAGGTTACGCAGCTGCAAAGTGGTAGAACTTGGATTTAATTACAGGTTTATTTGTTGAGGTGTGAGCCAGAAAATTCACAAAACAAAACTTCTATAGAAACACTTTTAATATGTTAATAATGTCTCAGAAATTAGTAATACACACATTATTTTTGACTTAGATAACTGAGACCTGTGAACTAGTTTCTGGCTACATCAGTTGACTCTGCATGTTAACAATTTACTATTTAAATTAACTATTTTAAGGACCCTTTCTTAAGTGGAATTTTCATTGGAGATTAAACATTTTTTATATCATTTGTCCATTCTAATCTCTTCAGGGTTTTGCATACCTTGCCAATTTCTACTCTCTGTTTTTTAAATAATGTAGATTTATTTTGAGTAGACCTTCAGAATTATGAGCAATCATACTTCCATGTTTTCTATTTTTAAGATCAGATTATTTTTCATATGCTAAGTTTATAATAAAAGTGGGTACAAATGAAATATTTTAAATACACATGCCTTAAAAAAACAAAGCTAGAAAGTTACTGCTTATGAAATTATTACCAGTTTTAGAAGTAGTATTTCCACATGATCTATTTTCTTTTTCTTTTTCCTGTTGCTTTTAAGAAAATTTTCTCAACAATGATTTTTTTAAAAATTTGAAAGTCCTAGTAGGATATGTCAGTATCACGTCAGATCTTTGTTATTTTTTAGCATTTTCTAATGTTTACAGATTTCATCTTTAGTGAGTATCACAATTTGTATGAGAACTATTCTAACATTTCTATTAAACCTGGGTTTTATAGACAAAATACATTTAGGTTATTTTTTCTTTTTAGCGCGTGTAATCATTTCCCTGGGGTATGTGAACTCTCACATCCGGTTAGTTCTGTGGGGATGTTTACTTTATCATACATTCTTTCCCTTTTCAGTAAACTTTATTTGACACATACACAGATGTCAGGGAGCTCAGTGCATCTTACGGCACGACCAGCTCTACTTCCTCTACTCCAGAGGTCACCACTCAAAATGCCGTCTACCTTTTTAACTTTATGGCAGTGGAATCCTATAGTGTGTATACTTCTGTCAGCATTTTCCTTTGTGAGATTCTCCATATTGTTGCTCATAGCAAAGCTTCAGTCATCTTCATTTGTGGACTCAGTATCATTTTACAGTTAGGCTACAGTTTATGTATCAGTTCCACTCTTGATGAACACTCGGGTTGTTTCTAGTTTGGGGCTGAGTTCCACTGAATATTTTTGTATGTGTGCAGTTCTGTTGGATACACACCCTGCATCACACACTGTGTCAGGGGTGGATACACACCTGGCATCACACACTGTGTCAGGGTCGAGCAGCCTCATAAAACAAGTTAGCTAATGTTTTTTTTCTCTTCTGTTAAAAAACTTTTGTCAAACAATGATGGTATTTCTACTTTAACTGTTTGGAAGGATTCATCTAATCCATTGTCTTTTTGTTGTTTCCTGCAGTTGCTGTCATTTTCTTCTGCTGTCTTTAGTTTTTCTTCGGTGTATAGTTACCAGCAGTTTTATGTGGTCAAATTCACTTCCTGAATTTGTGTCTTGATGGTTTTCATCAGTGCTGGAAGATTCTGGGCTGTTATCTTTGTATATTTTTCTTCCCCTCATTCTTCTGAGATTCAGCCTAAATGTATTTTGAGCATAAATTTCTTGTGCTTTTTCTACTTTCTCCATCATTTTCACTCTGTTTTTCAGTCTGAGATTTTCCTACTGACCTGTTTTGTGATGTACAAATCTTTCTATGTTTTCAAACAGTCCATAAGCCTCTGTTTATTGAATATTTAGTGTCTGTTACTTTCTTTAATTCTTTAAGTGTTATTTGATTTTTTAAATTGATTCCATCTCTCTGGTGAAATTCTGCATCTTGCCCTATATTTTCTTGAACAATTCTGATCACAGTTATTTTAAATAAAGTCTAGTAACTAATACCTGGGTCATCTTTGGGTCTGCTTTTCTTTTCTTTTCCTCTTTGTTGTATTGCTTGGTAGGCTTGCTAGTTTGGATTAAATGCTGAGCATGATGTATAAACAATGTAGAAGCTTTGGGTGAAGGTCCTTTGCCCCCAGATGGCTCCGCTTGGGTAGGGCAGGGATTGGTTTGGAGCTGACTGGTTGCTGGACCTGCCTCGCGGGGCTCGGGCTGTGCTGGACGGGCCCCTCTCAGGTGAACCTCCAGGAGCCCCACCTGCTGGGGAGGTGTTCGGCACACAGGGCTGCCCCTGTTTGGCAGCTTCTGAGGTAGTTCTTCTTCCTTCCTCGCTGAGTCTGCTGCGTGCGGCCTTCCACTTGTTCTCTTGGCTTCTTTCTCTGAATGGTTTAGGAACTTGGCAGATGCTCTGAGGAGAAGACGTGTGGGCGCCAGCTTCACCTCCAGCATCTCCAGCCGGTGAGGTTGCCCACTGGCCCTTTGATGCTTCTGCCTTCCATCAGCGGCCTTCTGCCCAGGCTTCTCGTGACCTGGGAGGCTGGATGGTTCGACCCACACGATGCTGAGCACCCCTTTCGTCCCCCATCGTGACAATCACGATGTCCTCAGACATTGCTAACAGCCCCTCCTGCAAGAGTCTAAAGCACAGTCCCCAAAGTGGGTTCCAGGGACCCCTAGGCCCGTGAGGTCAAAATGTGTGAGTCAGGGATCCATTCAAAGGGTCAGACTAACCATAACCAGTGAGCTTGGACAGAGTAGGAAGAGTTTGCTCGTATGTTTTCATGTTCTGCATTGCAAATAACCTGTAAGAAACCACTGCTAATGAGCTTTGGTGTTGCATCAGAGAATATCCACAGTTACACAATGGTTGGTAAAATACTGCTTTTCGGCTACGTACTTGTGTGCGGCTGGGTTTGCATATTTCAGCAGATCAAATGGAGAAGCGCACAGGAGAAGCGTCTGCCTTGAGTAAGCAGACATTAAAGAGGTTTGCAAAAATGTAAAGCAGCGCCACTTTCCTCCCCAAGTTTCCGTGTGGAAAGTAGAGCTGCTTTTCATTTATAAAAATGTTATAGTAGCAGGTAATGAATTTTTATTATTTTTAAGTGAATAATAAGTGTTATAAAAATTTCACTTTTAATAGCTTTGGTGAATATTGGTACAATAGATATAACCCTAAGTAACAAGTTGTTTAGAGGGAAGGCCTAAATAATTTTTAAGAGTTAAAAATTTCTGCATCCAGGAAGTTTGAGATCTCTCTTCCGAGCTCTAGCCAGGGCCCAGGGTCAGCAAGTCCTCTTGAGGGCGGGAGCAAGATGCCAGCTGCCCTTTGTGGCCGGTCAGCCCTCTCAGGCAGCCAGGCTTATCTGTAGCAGCAGAGGGCCCGCCAATTTGCATACCTGGTCCTGTGCACGCGGTTGAGATTTTGGCCTTTCTGAGCCTGGCTGTCATGGGAGCACGTTAATGATTGTGCAGAAGTGTTTAGTTTTGATGGGCGTTTTCTACTTTTTTTCTGGCAATAAGGTTGTTTTGCCACAAGCTATTTCATTTATAGCTGCAAGCGGAAATCCTTTACCATGCATTCTTTATAAGATGTTAATTATAGCTGTTCCTCTTCTTCCACAGTCATTTTAACATCTAAACATCATGTAGCTACATGTAGCTGTCACTTACTAAGTCTTTCTTAGGATCTGCAATTGCAGTCATTCCAAAATTAAAAACAATGTTTAATATTTAATCCCAGGACATTTCTCAGACAACTAATTTGGGGAAATAACTTGTAATGTTTGCTCTAATAGATTTAAAAATAAGCTAGTACCTTGGGAATGTTAGCAAAATTTGGTCCCAGTACTTTATTAATGTGCTACACTAAAAATTAATGCAAGTGCATACTAAGAGCCAAAATTTATTATTTTTAACAGAATAGTGAGTATATTTATGGTTCTTTCGCAACACTGATTATAGTAGAGTGTCACTACTCTGTTTAACCAGGAATTCAAAATCTTTGTAGTTTCATTGTACCACTATATTTTAGAGGATTTTTTTAGTGATGAAGATGAGTATTGAAAGCATTCTTAGAAATTATTTCCATCCTTGATTACGGCATGTTTCCCTTCCTTCCTTCCTTCCTACCTGCCTACCATTTTTTTAATTGAAGTATAGTTAATTTACAATGCTGTGTTAGTTTCAGGTGTACAGCAGAGTGATTCAGTTTTATATATATATATATATATATATATTCTTTTTCCGATTCTTTTCCCTTATAGGTTATTAAAATTGAATATAGTTGTTCCTTTCTTATTCTGTCATTATTTATACTACTAAAAAATCATAAGAGTTTTTGTTTATATTTTAGTGAGCTTATGTTTATGAATTATGTCAGAAAACAGTGCAAAGTTTAGGTTAGAATTAGTAAAAATACTGAGTGGCACTCTCTTCTGTGTCATGTCCAAGTTATGGATATTTAGTCAGAATAGAGAAGATCCAGAGATTCAGTTACTCATGTGTTTCTTTCTAGTGAGCCTGACCACCCTACTTAAAATGTTGTCTTCCTCTCTGCCCTCTTCTCTGCTTTGTTTTTCTGTGAGGCATTGTCACTCCTGAGAGCTGCCCACCCTGCATAGGAGGGAAGCCCCACGAGGACAGCCGTCAGTGCTGCAGTTGATACGTGTCACTGGGGCTGAGGATGAGTACTTGTAGAATGAAAACTAGGGCTCAGATACAGAACATTTTAATAAGTTAACTGAATTATACTTTGTTTCTAAGAAGTCGAAGATGAAGTATAAACTTTGCATCCACATATTATACTACTTAATGATTATTCTAGGGAACTGTATAAAATAAAATTTATTTGCAATACAATTTTAGGAAATCAGGTTAACAGTTTTAACTTTAAAGTACCTTAATTGATTTATAACTTAATTAGTGAGTAGCAGATTCAAGTATAGCCTTTTTTTTTTTTTTTTTTTTTTTTTAAGGTTCTGTTTTGGATCCTCTAGGCTTGATTGGTCTAAACGTAAACATTATGTTTTCACTTCTCATTTACTTTTAGGTTACCAAAGAAGACTTTGCCACTTTTGATTATATGCTATGTATGGATGAAAGCAACCTGAGGTAATTGTATTTTTAAAGGGTATTTCTCTTCAACTCAGTTTAGTAATAGGCTAAGCAGTTTGTTGTCCAAAATGACTTTTCTAGTACCTTAAACTTTTAATATATAGTGATGGTCACAACATGTAGAAGTACTTATTTAGAATAGTAAGAAATCCAGAGAATAATTTAGAATTGAAGTCTCATACATCTGTTTATACTGAGACACACCCTTTGATAAGGAAAAGCCTGATATATAAGGTGATGCTTTGTTTTGCAGGAGAATGAGTTTGTTATTGCTATAATGATTCAGGGCCAGCATGGTGTTTTATTGTGTTTCTCATCTTATTCCCCCTTACAGCTGCCCCACACCAACCCCCAAAAAAAGACTAACAAAAAAGAAGACTTTTTAGTTCATTTAAATTGTTGATTGCCTTAATCAATTTAAAAAACAAAAACTGTCAGATTAAGGTATTAGATAAAAATGGCTACACATGGTGCGTATCATGTGCTGTGCATGCCAAAGCGCGTCCTCTGAAGGTCTGCACTGTTGCTCCGTCTTATCAAAGAGGAATTCGAGGCACAGAGAGGTTACGTTACTTGCCCAAGTTCACAGATTCAGCGGTGGGTGTGTTGGAATTTTAGCCTAGGCTCTGTGAGGCATGAGTCACACTCACCACCGTGCCCTATCGCCTCACATGTGCGTTTGACCTCAGGGGATATGGATCTGGGCAACAAGGAACTTGGTGTGGCATTTCTTCAGCCAGGCATTGGTAACCAATGATGAGAGCATTTTCCTGGGCCTCTCCTCGTGAAGTCTGAGGTGGGCTTACATGTATTACGGGCGTCATGTATTAAAATTAAACCTAACAAACAGTATGATACAGTGTGACCATGCAAAGATAAATGAATACGATATATTTTACAAATACAGAGGCAGACTCGGGCTAAGTGACCGACGGGAACACGTGAGCAGACCGTGCGCCAGGTGCACGACGGGCACCGTGCTGCCTGGCACACAGTAGGTCTTGCCGAGTGAGATGCCTCAGCAGTCCGCCTGCAGGGCCCTTGGTGTCTGCCCTCACCGGGAGGACCGAGCTGAGCCCTCGGTGTGAGCACAGGACCACACTGCCTTGCTTCACTGCTAACCCGTAAAGGTTGCACGTGTTTGATTCACAGAAACTCTTTCCTTTAGTCACTGCTGTAGGTGGACAGGTACGGATGCAACAGGCTTACCTAGGTTTTCATTAATGACGAACTGCGTTAAAAAGCATAGATTTTCTGTTTTTGTTTTTCGCTGGTGAGTTTTGTTTTGTCCTCATTTTTCTCACAGAATAGCTCATGAGTAGCCTCAGCAGTGTCCTGTTAGAGAACTCCGTGTCGCACCCTGTCTGTTAATGAAATGTCCAGACGTGGTTGGCACTTGGTGGTGCAGCCCGAGCCACCCCTGCGCCCACCTGCCCGTCACGTTTCAGCCGCAGTGGCTTCCTGGGGAGGGTCTGTGCTCCGAGGCGTCGCGGGTTTCCCGTTAGACTCTGTTGTCCCCCATAGAGATTTGGTAACCTAACGCGGAAACAGTGCACACGAAGCTCAGTGAGAAAGCGGAGGTGGGAGGTGGGAGCGGAGCCCCCCTAGGCAGTGGAGTGGGTGCAAGGACCACCGTCAGGACACCTTAGCGTGGAACCTCCCACCCTCTGGGACTTGGTTCTCAAGGCTTTTTGCGTTCCATTCTGTCACCTCCTCAGGAGAATGCTGATTACTGTCTGACTCGAAGCTGTACGTTTAGTGTAAATCCCTTGCTGTTGCGAGCTCCCTTGCCTGAGAGACAGAGCCCCATGACCGCAGCCCCACGGAGGGCTGTACAGAGCTGCCGAGTGTTTGATTTCCCCTTTAAATCAGGTCACTTTTGCTGGATTTTGACATGGATGCTTCATAAAACCCTAGCCGATGTCCCAGTTTACCTTGAAGCCATAGATCTGAAAACGAAGTTCATGTTTCAACTTTACAGAGATTTGAATAGGAAAAGTAATCAAGTTAGAAACTGCAGAGCGAAAATCGAACTGCTTGGGAGCTACGACCCACAGAAACAGTTCATCATTGAAGACCCTTATTATGTAAGTACGGCTTACAGGCTTCCATCCTGCGGTTCAGGGCAGGGGTAACGCAAGGATCAGCCTGTCTGTGGGCCCTAACGTCCGGAGTCGGAGGCAGCCTCCCGAAGGGCCTCTTCCTTACGCAGGCTTCGTTCCTCTTCCTTTTCCCTGTCTTTTCAGGGTAATGACGCTGACTTTGAGGCCGTCTACCAGCAGTGTGTGCGGTGCTGCAGAGCCTTCCTGGAGAAGGTTCGCTGACCCGGGCCCAGTCCTGCTGCGGCCCAGGCTCGTCCCCGCGGGCCCGCGTTCTCAGGTGTCACAGTGTCGCCATTCCCTAGCCAGGGCCGCAGCCCTTTCTTCAGTTGACTCACTGTTTCTTACCTTAAAAAATAATTGTAGATGGAAATCAGTTGTTGCGTTTGGTGGAAGAACAAATAAAAAATTTTGATTCAGAAAGTTTATGGGGTAAATGTTCTTAGACTAGTTGAACCTCCCACTTTGCCCCAGTTACAAAAATAGTGGAACAAACAAAATAGTAGAGCAGCAAAATAGAACATAATGAAGTAAAACATTACTGTAAGGCCCGTCAGCATCTGAGCCCATCAGCGCTTCCAAGATCTGCACTACCTCTTCCCTCTGTGTGGACGGGGCCCCTGCCCTGCACTACCTCTTGATGCCAGGGCCCGGTGTCCCGTGATGCTGGCGAGAAGCGTTCACACTTGTGCATTTACAGGACAGGAAGGCGGCAGATTTGTGCGACTCATCTTCAGCACCTTCACTCCTTAGTTTGTGTCTGTCTAGTTGATTTCATAAGGAAGTCAGCTTACGTGTTCCCGTTTGAACCACTTTGCCTCTGGACACGTAATTATGTCTGGGAAGAAGGACACTTGTGTGTTGGTTTACCTTAGGGTCAGTTTGGGGACCACGTCTGCTTTTACATGCATGTGATTAACCTGAATGTCAAATATAGGTCAGCTTAGGTGGGAAAAAAATAGTAAGTGGGAAAAAGTCCTTTTATGTTGGAATGCTTAAGTATTGATAAGTATTCTTTTATCAGTGCTTAGTTTATAGGCAAATATAGGTAATTTCTGTGCACTTGGAGATAACTGATCTAAAATTCATATGAATATATGTCAGAAAAGATTGTTTTCAAATAAACTGGGGAAATTACAAAAATACAACTAAGTACAAGTGTGGTGTCTGCCTGTTTTTTTACTGACAGGTGGAGAAGAATCAGAAAGCATTGCCTCCACTGTCCCTTTTGGATGGTGTGTGATGTGTGCCTGTCTGCTCAGTGCCGGGCAGTGCCCTGAGGAGCCCAAGTGCCTAAGTAAGCACATTGCTTCCACTTGAGTGATCAGTTCATGGAAGAAGCTGGCAGCCCCGCAGCCACAGTGGCCTTGCCTCTGCCCCCATCTTCAGTGGAGTGTGGGTTCTCCTCCTTGGGGCCAGCACCCCAAAGCAGACCCCTGTGGATGGCTAGATGAGGGACAGCTTTTCTCCACTCCCGGTCTTCACCCCAGGTCATCGTCGATGACCCGAAATCCTGGGAGGACTCTGAGGCCCAGATCAGTGCGAGTGACGGTCGCTCAGAAGCAGGGAGAGTTCAGAGGAACGGCCTCTAGTATCACAGGCGTCCCAGATGGGGGACCTTCAGTCCTGAACTCACTCGGGCCTGAGGGATGAGCAAGGCAGCTTTCCCACCAGGCCACCGCGGGCGGCAGACTCAGGGACACTGGGGAGGCCACGGCAAGACGACTGGCCAGGCGTGTGTGTGGCGGCCTGCGGGATTGCTCCAGGAGGGCTTATCCTGAAACATGGGAGGTTGGGTGGATTGAGAATTTGATAATGGTAGCTCTAAAAAGTAAAGAATTGAGGGAAAAAGTCTACCTGCAACTAGCAAACAGGAAAGTAAAGCACTTCAAAAATTACACCCTAGTGCCCTAATCGTTCAGTAATTGCTTAATACTCTCAAACTAAGGAAATTTCTTACTCTCTTCTGTTCCTTTATGTTGATCAATAAATCTCTATAGTTTGTTTTCTTTAATATTTACATATATGTCTTAAATACAGATCCTCAGACAAATCCTAGGATTCCTAAGTTGACTTTGTCCTTAGGCTGTATCCAGACTAGGGGTCATATGAACAGAAAACCTCACTGCTGAATTCACTTGTCTTAAAAAATTAGATCCAGTCGGATTTGTTCAAAATATATCTACCTGTAAAAATCTGGAGCTTCTTGGAAGTCTTAAGGTCCCTCTTAGTTTAGCGTTTCCATTACAGAGTCATACAGGAAATACAGAGTTTAGTGTTTCCATACAAAGTCATACAGGAAATATGGATGCAACCTTATTTGAAATATTCGCTACCAAATCACGTACATTAAGAAATATGTCGCCAATATATAGTGCCACTCTCTTTAAAAAATGCTGATGTCCTTTACAAGAATTCATAGCTTTCTCGTTTTATTTATTTTTGCCTTTTATATTCTGTGATATCCTGCCAGTATTTCAGTCTTTTCAAAAGATCTGTAAATCATGAATTCCCAACGATGAACTTGTTCAGAAGTAAAGAGTCGCTTTGAAGACTTCATTATAACAAACACTTCATTTATTACTTGCGTTTTATTTACGGTATTTACATATTGCACAGTATCTGGATACTATTTTACATTTATTATACAAAGGACAAATGAAATTAGCCTGAGCATGTACACAGATTTACACTACAATGTCTCCACAACTGAAGTTCTTTTCTCTCTCTCTCTCTTTTTTTTTTTTTTTTAATTCTTCATGCAATTCCAAATGATACTCTGGGAATTTAATTGTAAAAGTAATAAAATATTAAATAATACCATATGCTATATGAAAATATAGTTTTAGATTCTGCTGACTCTGCTTATGCTTCTAAAGAAATATTTGCGATGTCACCTCATCAGGAAAATGAGATATCTCTCTGCCATTTCACAGCATGACACATCAAATGTGGAGCACTCTCCGGTTTTCTAAAATGACCAGCGGCAAGCGTTACTGTCGGGCACACCTATTTACGGACTCTGTGTCCACAGACCGTGTCAGCACACAGAACTCAAGGTAAAGGAATTACGGAAGCGTCTGTCTGCAAAAATAAAGCTCTGTTCACGGGGTGTGTCCAGAAGGCAGTGGGTTCTGTCCTTTGGTCTCCAAGGCACTTCTCGTGGTTCCTGGGCCGTTGCTCCTGCACAGTGCTCTCTGCTCACTGCGAAACAAACACGTTTGGTTTCAAAGAATGATTCACGGTTGCTTAGTGATTCTGGAAGACCTATACATTAAATTACGTGCAACGTAATGTGTGCCTAGGTATGAGGAATTACAGTGTGCATGTTGCCCTGTGTTCCAAAATGTGTGTCTGTTTTATTCTGGAAAGTAACTCAGTCCTCAGTCATCACGGGCCTGCGGTGCTAAAGGGATGAAAATCATCACAGACGAAGAGAATGCTCGTTAGGATCTGAAGAACAGCGCTCAGTGTCGACGCGTCTGCCGTCAAGTCCTCGGTAGTTCCGTCCACGCTGATTTGGGGGCAATCCTGGGCTGCTCAGGTGAGGCTGCATTTTGTAGGATGAGCTGGATACTTGTTACTCAAAACTCCGTTTCTCTGAAAATATTCCAGGGCTCAGACTTCTAACTTAACTCGAGCGGCAAGTCCAGGTAATGAAGGGGTGTGTTTGGGAGGCTGTCTTGCTGTGTGGGAGGATGGCTGGGAAGCTACAGCTTCTCTTTGGCTCAGAGGAGATCAGGTCATGAGTTTCAGCAAGAAGGAGCGAAGGGCTCGGGCTCTGGCTCTGCTCTGAGACCACAAGTGTGGAGGGTCCCTGTGCTCGGACCCCTCTAAAGACGTACCTCTTTCACACTTAGCCTTTAAGAAGTTGAGGTTATGGTCTGGAGTAGGAAGAGGAATCTTACTCTGCAGCTTTGTCCTGACATCTTCACGTGTTAGGGCAGCAGAAGAAAGGGATGTGGACACAGCTTATGCCACTTAAGGAAAACCTGCTGCTAACGCAGGATGTGTGCTCTGCCCCCTGGGATGTCAGGGTACACAGAAACCCTTGACTGTCTGCATCGTCACCAACCAGTGAAGAGTTTGCTACTGCGGTTTAGAACTTCTGGACTTGGAAGAAGTTAATCTTTTAAAATGTTATAAAATTATTTTAGCAGAAGTATCTGTATTTTAAACTACCCATTTCTTGGCCAAAGTGAACACGGTTACTGACAGTGGTGACCAGTGTGATGTGGGTCTCCGCGTTGTGTTGGGAAAGCCCTGGTGTGCCCGTCCTGAGACGGTGCAGAGGTAGGCCCACGCTCGGGAGCAGTTCCACGCAAGCGTAGGCTCCTGGGTACCCGTACTCTCGACTTTTCGCTCCGGGGAGCTGTCTCTGCAGGAGAGCAGTCTTTGGGGACCCGCTGTGGGGAAGCACGGGGTTAGCGCGCAGGCACAGAGACAGGAAGCCTGTGGCCTGAGCGGTTCTTCCGGTGGATGTGGGCGCTGGGCATCTGGCCTCCCCACTTGTAAGTAGATGGCAGTTGTTTTCCAAGGATGTGCCTGGTTCATCTTTGGAAATAGCGATGCTTTAACTACAAAGAAATGCTTAATAAAGACAAGATTCTCATCTCCCCGGGCAGGTACTTCGGGAGACTTGCAAGAATCCATTCCTTGCTTTAAAAATAAGAAGTTTTCTGTTGGCCACGTGGGCAGTGGAAGAGAGACTGGACAGCATTCAGATGAGAAGTGAAGGTGGAGGAATGTCTCAGCTTTGGCATTAAAAACTGTGCTTTCACTTCCCCCACATAGAAAGTGTTGTACAAGTTTCAGTGAGCTTGTGGAAAATGTGGGATGATACCCTCCACTAACCACTTGTTTCACTGAACCCCCATTTGCTAGTGGGACTTCTGATGGGAAGAAGCAGCGCTAAGGACGCAGCTCAGGGCAGCACCCACTGCCCGGCTGACCCCGAGCATCTGTGCAGACGTTGTTCAGCGCAGCCTTCACCATGGTGAGCACCCCTCCTCCACTTACAGGAGACGAAGGGACAGCCATCTGACTGCGAGGTAGACCCAGCATCTGGCCGTGCCTAGCACACAAGACACACAGCTAGGGTCCAGTTGTGAAGTTATAGTTTGTGGCTGAAATCGATGGCATTTGTCTCAGGAAAATAAAACCTTTCAGCCCATCCCTTGACTCTTGCTGACAGTTAGTGTTTATGTGTTACATGTCAGCCCTCAAGAGGCCAAGGTAAAAAGTTTAGCTCATAAACTCAATGTGTATTTATATTTTTACCATCAGAGGCTTTGAAAAAATAACTTTTTGATAGAAACATTTAAGGAGGATACCTATTCTTAGCTATTCTTTATAAGCGTATTGGTATAATGATAGAATTCAACGCAAACATTTGCCAGACACGTCGCTAAAATTTGCATGGATATGGTTGGTCATATACTTATTTATGAATGTTTGAGTGAAAGCCTAGAAGTGGGTGGGCAGATACACACCGTGTCACGCACTGAAGTCAGTAGCCAGTGGGCTGTGTGCAGGTTAAGGTGAGCTCGGCCAGCATGTCCTCCTGCGACAGGTCTCAGTGGCTTCCTGGGGTGCTGTGTGTTTACCGCTGGCCAGTATCTAGAGCTGTTTTGAGTGTTCTGTCAACCTTACTCGGAGTAAGGCTACTTTACCTAAGGAATGACTGTCTCTGAACTCCCATGAAGTTTTCATGTCCCAAATGCATCCAGTCTTTGGTGTGTGGGCCACAGCGACAGGGCTGTCAGCTTACCTTATCCCTCCATGCACGTCGGACTGACAGCCAGCCGGGTGAGAAGCCGGGCGCATCTCTTATAGTCTACAAGGGAAGTAAATCACAGACCCTCGTCAGCTACCTCAACAACTTAAATGAATAGCATTCATTTTAAACAAGCATAGCAACTGCTAAAGCCATTCATTCCTTTAAATATTCTGAATTCCTTGAAAACAATACATAGACTGTCATCTGCAATCGTGGCTCGAAGTTGTTGACTTAATAATCTGTGGTGCCTCGGGGCCTTTAGCATCACGTGACAGAAGTTAAATGGTGTAACTGGGAGGCTGTGGGAAGTGGGGATGCAGAGTCTCCCACGCGGCTGCTCTCTGCCTGTTTTCTTCTCGCGGTAGCTGCTGGGCTCATTAAAACAGCTTTCGTTTTGCTTCCTAGAGTACGGTCTTCCTGTGCCCTGTGTTACTTAACTTTTAGGTCACGTGCAGGCCGAGTCCCCTCTTGAGTTAATCATAACACAAAGCCTTCCGCACAGAAATTCTAAAGGCAGTGGGTCAACAGCCAAGTACCAGAGCAAAAAAACCTGGCTGGACGATGGAGGGAAGCGAGAGCTGATTTCTGAGAGCAGACTGGTTTTCCTAGGCGTCTCATGGTTTCCTGTTTCATTAGTCTCACAGGTGCTGCCTCAGAGGAGACAGCAATCACGCCCATAAAGGGATTCCTCAATATGAAGTTCACGTCTCAAGAGTCACAAAATCCTCCTTAAAGATGGAAGAATTCATACTCTTAGCTGAAATTCTGAGTGAATGAGTAGATTGACAGCAATAAATATGCACAGCATGTTAGGCAAGCACCTAAAAGTCTTCTAAAAACACACCCGCTAAATATCTAGAGGACATAATAATTTGGGCTCAAAGGAAAACATTATCTGACAGCTGGAAGCAGGGTCATCAGGATTCCTGGCTCTTCTGCTCTTCTTCAGAGGCACCATGTTTTTTAGGATGTGGTTTTCCTAAAGAGACCACATGTGGAAGCAGCGGACTGTAGGAGCCCAAAGGAGATACTGGCGTTTGCCACACACCCTGAGATCCTGAGGGCGACCGCGACCCCGCTGGGCCACATGTTCTCCACCCTGATGTCCACCTGGGGTCCCCTTAAGGCGCAGACTTTGCTCAGCAGGTGCGGTGGACTCAGGAGTCCTGCTCTTCCCAGGAGCTCACCCCAGGGCCACGCCTTGAGTGAGAAGGTCTGTGGCTTCCGCGTAGCCGGCCGGGACTCCGGGCACTGGCGTAACGCAGCCCTGAGCAGCACAGGAGGGGCCAGGTTGCCTCTGCAGCTCTTCATGGGCTGAGAGAGGTGGGACCCAACGAGCAGCCACTTGTTCAGGGCACACATCTGCTTCCAGGCCCAGGGGCATTTCTGACCGGTCCTGGTCCCACCGCCTCACCTTATGGGTGACTAGGAGCTTGGTGGCGGCCCACTCAGCAAAGGAGGCGGCAATGTGGGTGGCACCTGTGGCGTCTGCGATGGGGCACACGCAGCCTAAGTGCCTTGTCTGTCTCCTTGCTCGTGAATGAAAGGAGTCAAGCAATGACCCTAAGGGTCACTTTCAAATTTAGAATCTATGATCCTATTATTGTAAAACAAGGTTTAATATAAAAATATATGCACATTGAAACAAAATGAGAAGGTTTTCTGACCCCTAGAAGCAGGTTAGTAATTCTCAAACAGAAGGTGATTCCATTTCAGAGGAAGGAAAGAGGGAGGTGAGGTGTCCCAGGTCCACGTGGCCTCGATGAGAGGGTGAGACTGGAGCATGGGGCTGCTGGGACACGGGTGCCGCCCGCTGACTTGTGCTACTGTCCCTGTGACAGCTTCGACCGGGACCACCTCAGCTCCCTCCTGAAGGCGCTGCCCGTCTTCCTGCCATGTCTGGGGACGTGCGAGACGAGGAGCCCCATGACGTGATGCTGCGGCCTGCACAGAGCGGCTTCCCCTTCATGGAAAGGAGCTTGTTGTTTTGAGCAGGACGGGCAGGTCTGGTCCGCTGCCCCTTGGGACAGTCCTGAAAGCAGCTCCTAAGATACCTGGCTCATTTGTACAACCGCCCTCCTGTGAGCCTTCAATGGAAGGAAAGTTGTGGTCCCTACACACAAAAAAATTGGTGTAGGGCTCTAGCAGATGTCACTCTAGCGAATAAGTTACTTGTCATCATTGTATGTTTTGTGAGGAGCACAGGGAACCACTTTTGGGGGAATGAAGTACACTTGGTTGTGGACAAACCAGGGAGTTACAGCAGAGAGCCAGACAGAAGAGGGCACCTGCATTGCTGCATTAGTGATGAAGCCAAGCAGAAGAGCAGGATTTTGAAATAGCAGCAAAATTCCTGGGTGATGGGGTTACAACTACTGGTGGAAACAAAAAGTCTCTGGCCAGGGTGGTGGGGACGGCCCAGGGCCAACCATAGTTACCTTACACCCTGCAGTAGTCATTTTAGCAACTCATTTGAAACATTTGTTCCACTGTCAGAGTTGAGTGGATACAAGGACAGGCATCAGACCAGAATTTGAGAACATGCATGGAAGAGTCCAGCCCCTTCCAAGAGCCGATTCATTCCAGTGACTGTAAACCATGTTCCGTTTGGCACTAGCTGCTGCTGCCTGTACTTATCTTCTTAAGTGGTCTACTCACCCCAGCCCCTGACTGCATAGTCAACAGGGAGTAAATATTAGCAAACCCGGGTTACAGAAGGCAGGGGCCTGTTCACCTAGGTGGAGGGGCCTGAAGTCGCGTCTACCCTGTACTGGCATTTCTAAAGCGAGTTGGATGCGGTCACTTACAGGCGGGGATGGTGCAGTCTCGGGTGTTGTGGTAAAGTCTGTGGAAGTGTTTGCTGCACTTTGGGCTGAAATAAAGAGGACCTGGAACGTGGAAGAAGAAACAGATTGTGAGGGCTGCGGGATGCCAGGAGCTGGGGAGCAGCGAAGTAATGTGTGGAAAGCTTACCTGTAAGATGTTTCAGAAACTTGTCTTTCATCCTTAGATCTCGAGGAACAATTTCTGTTTGAGGGAAAGTAAATTAATTATTAAATTGCCGGAAAGAAGCATGTTTTCATGTGATCCGAAGTGAATGTTTAAAGTTACTGGAAATTCTGCCCTGAACACAGCAGCCCCGTGATTGCAGTACGTGACAATGTGAAGACGGGTGATAGGGCACATTTTCCTCAAATCGTATTAACTGCTCTCCAAGCTCCGGTATTAATGCCCAGTCTCCACCACTAGGATAGAGGCAGGGACTGTAAAGCTATAGGAAGAGAAAGGGGTGTGTATGTGTGACAGTTATCTTCCAGTGAATAAACCACTCGTAGACACTTCCATCTTGAAGAGCTTGGGAATCATATTCCACAACCTCTCAAAGTTTAGGAAGAAAACCTGATCTCATACTTCAAACAAAATATTTGCTATAGGTATATATTCTTGTAGGTATATATTTAGAAAAAGGGTTAGTTGCTGTCAAAACCACTTGTTATGAAGGCTGGTGTGAATGCATGGAAACAGACATTAACCTGGTTGGATGAGATAAAGGTGCAGTTCCCAGGGAAAGACAGTACCGGCACAGCGCCTAGGTAGTGTTGGTAACTAACCTGACTGACATTCTTTCTGATTTCAGCCTTGTTTTTGCTTTTTTTTTTTTTTTTTACAGTCATCTGGATTCATTTTCACTCACCTGTTCTGCACTAGTAATGCGATGGCATGTGGTCACACTACCACCAGTTCTCCTCATCTGAAGAGGGAACATTTCCATAAGAATCTTACTTGCAAGGTTCAGACATCTCCTAAATGTCAGTCTTCATTTACAACTAACTTTAGTCAGTCTATATAAAATTGACCTTATCATATTTGACCTAATTGTGTCATGAAAGCATTAAAAGCTTGCATGCTTTCCTTGGTAATTTCCCAAGGGGCAGCCGCTCTGGGAAGGCTCTGCCATGGGGAGGGGGGGGGCGGGGAATGGGAATTTGTGTCTCAGTTGAAACTGCTTTGCTGAAAATATTTCCATTTCCAAAATAACAGATGACAGTTCTATGCTGAAATTACTGACCTAGGTGACAACTCACACGTCTTAGAAGTGGATGAGGGATAGTTATGCTATCTGCCAGGCATCATTCATGGAATTCCTATTTCCTTCTCTAAAAAAAATATTTCCCAGTTTTTTTAACAGTCAAAATGTATTTATATTTTAAAAATACGTATGTGTTCTCAAAGACAATTCTATTTGCAAGCAAGTACTAGCTCTTCCAGCGTCTCCCGAGACAGGACAGGCGGACGCGCCGCCAACACCGCACACACCCGAGAGGCCCTGGGAAGCGGCCCGCTCCGTCTGCACAGCCACGCGGGCGGGGACACTCACCCACTCTCTGCTCCTCCGGGTAAGCCCCGTAGTCCGAGACCGCCCTGCGGCCCAGGCTGTAGTCCTGCCGGCCCGAGAGCTGCAGCCTCTTGGACTCCCCCGAGTGGTACTTCCTGAGCTCCTGGACGATCTCCACGATGAGCTGCAGCAGCGTCTGCCTGTCTGCCGCCTCCCGGGTCTCCGCGAGCCCCCGGCCGGGCCCCGCCGCCCCCAGCACGAGCAGCAGCCCCAGGAGGAGGGGGCGCCCGGGTCCGCGCATCCTGCGCTCGGCCAGGCGGGGCGGATCCGACGCGCGCCCGGAGCTCGGCTCGCTGCAGGGACAGGGGTGCGGGGAGACCCGGACAGCCAGTCGGCGGGGCGAGCGGGGAGGGCGGCAGAGGCCACTCCCCTCGGGCCGCGCGCCCCGGCCCTGCGGACCCAGAGGCCGCCCGCCCACCCAGTGGAGGGACGCCCCGCGCCGCCCCGGGCCTGGAGGGCGGGCAGGGGCCCGGCGGCGGGAGGCCGGGCCGCGGTCTCCACGAGGACGCGCCCTCCCCGAGGTGCCACGCGCTGATGCTGGGAGCAGCCTTGGGTGCGCCCGCCCTCCGCGCGCGGGCGACACGGGCCCTGGCGGCCCTGCGCCCGCGTCCCGCCCCCGCCGCCGGCCTCCGAACTTTCCGTCCCTTTAGACGCCGAGCGGGGCGGCGGCGGCCGCTCGGAGGGTCGGGCCCACACCCATCTCCCTCGGGGAGCGGCCGCGCTCAAGTTTCCAGCAGCGCCTTTGTGTGGCGGTCGCCCCCTCCTCCCGCTGTCCCCGATCCCCCCCGAGGAGCTCCCGCGCCGGGACCCTCGCCCCGGCCGCCCGCTGGGCCAGGCTCTGGAAGACCCTTGGCCCCCGGGGACGGGGCCCGGCCCACACCTGCCCGGCGCCGCCCGCGGGGCCACCTGCGCGCAGGAGCCCGGCCGGGTTACCTGTCCCCGCGCCCCGCAGCCGCGGGCGTCCCCTGGCGTCTGTCCCGGCGTCCGTCCGCGCGCCCCGCTCGCTACTCCATGCCCGGCGGCGCCCGGGCCGGCGGAGCGCACTGGACGCGCGGGGACGCGGACGCCGTGCCTCGGCAGCTCCGAGCTGGGAGCCCGCGGTTGCCCGGAGTGCGCGCCGGCAGAGTCCGGCCTCGGACCTCGGGGCGCCTCTTATCCCCGCGGCCGCCGACGTCAGGCGGGTCCCCGAGGGCCCGGCGCGGGGCTTTAATTAGAAGCCGCTGAAGTGTTCGTATCCCCGCGCGGATCTTCGTCAGACACCCCCCCGCCCCCCCGCCAACAACTCCTCCCATGTCGCCCTATCCCGTCTGTCTCCCCCTCTCCCCACCCCCTCCATCGCCCCCTCCGCGTCTCCCCCGTCTCCTCCTCCATCTCCCCCATTTCCCCCCTCTCCCCCTCTCCCCATCCCCCTCCAGCTCCCCTCCTCCCGCCTCCTCGCCTCTCCCATCCCCCCTCCTGCATCCCCGCATCTCCCCCATTTCCTCTCTCCTCCATCTCTACCCGCCCTGTCGGTCTCCCTTACCCTCTTCGCCCTCCCCTTCCCCACCTCCCCCATTTCCCCCTCTCCTGCCTCTTCCCCCTTCATCCCACCTCCCTCGTCCTCCCCTTTGTCCCTCCCCTTCACCCCCCCTTCTCTCCTTCAGTCTATTTCCCTCCGTTCCTGTCACTTGTGACAGGATGAGAAGAAACGCCTTTACCAGGAACTCGGATCTGTTTTTGTCTAAATGTAGATCTTGGGCTATTAAAAAAGGAGCTGCCTGATTGCCTCGACATTTAATAAGTCAACTGGAGTCTGTGCGTTTTGGGGGGATCTGCCGGCGAGGCTGGGGACCACTCTGGGGCCGAGGTCCCAGGCGGGCAGCCCGGAGGGCAGGGGCTGGGTTAGGGCTGGGCACCTCGGGGCACAGCTGCCGGGCAGGACACCGGCAGCACCCCTCCCCCGCCACCCCCACCCCCCCCCCAGTCCGCGGACCCACGCACGAGGACAGCGCTCTGGACCGTCAGCGCCCACCCGCTCCCCGGTTCCTCTCGCTCCCTTTCCCCGGAAACGCCCGCGGGAGCGCTCCCGGGTCACCTCCCTCCAGGCCCGACTCTTTCAGAAAGTTTTGGTTCTTTGGATGTAGGCAGGCATATTTGTGAGAGTTCAGCAATTTATCTCCTTTAATTTTTTTTTCTTGTAAAATGTATTATCAATCAATTGCGCACTTTCCCATTTTATTGGCGCTTTCTGGGCAGGAGCTGGACATCCTCCAAGTCGGCGATCTGGCTGAGAAAGGTGTTCTCAGTTCAATACCCGAAAGGCAGCGTGGGGACCAGAATTAAAAGCCTCAGCCATTAGCCGGGCAGCGCACAGCGGGTGGACGGGATGGCCGGCGAGGATGCTGCGGGCGCGGCCCGGGCGGCCTCGACGCCCCCGGCAGGGCCCGCGCCGCGCCTCTGCCTCTCCCTCCCTTCCCTCAGTCTGTTTCCTCAGGAAGACGAGAGAGTTTGGCAGAGTCCGGTGGGGTAAACAGAACAGAGAGGAAAGATACTGAGCTGTGAGCATCTAAGTCCAGCCCCTTCCGCACACGCACCTTTTAAGGGTATGTGTTTAACGGAGATGGTTTGATTTCTCAGTGAGGTTCCCACCCCCCCCCCCAAGCAATATGAGTAAAATGTGAATGTTTCTGTCAAGATATACTCTAGAAACAGTAAAAATTCATATCAAACTGCTCTGAAGCAGATAAAATGAGGTATTTTTCCTTTTTCCCTTTCCCCTTTCTGTGTGTAAATGGAAGTTTAAGCTCCTCTTGGGAGAGCACCGCCTAGCGACGTCTTTCTCCGCCAGCACTCACCAGCATCCCGCAGGCAGCCCGGGTACTGTCTGCGCCGGACTCCTTTCCGGCATAATGGAAGCATGTTACGCTGCTATTGTCAAATATTTTGGTGTGAATCTGTTTTTGGAAAAACATCTTGCTGCAGTGAAAAAAGAAAAGAAATTAGCCCAATCACATATTATTTTAAATTTCCAAATAATCTTTCTTTCTAAATAGTATCTTACCATATCAAAAGCTAGATATTTTTCATAAAAAATACCAGTAAGAACTATCTTCCACTGCCCCACCAACCGAAGAAGTCTTGTTAGTAATCACTATTATCCTTTTTCTTATTTTGCAGTTTTTAACGGGACAAACAAATGGATTCCTTGAATGACTCCTTCTACCACCCAATTATAGATATGCCAACACTTCAGCCCAGCTTATTAGATATTTAGATGTATAAACAACAGCGACAAAACTGGTACTTGGTCAGTCTTTAGATTCATGAGATCTGGCATTTGAGGATCAGACAGTTCATGTGTTAGTTCATCCGTTTTTGCAAAGCTCTGTGCTGAAATGACGGTAGGTGCCCTCAGTTTGAGACTTTTTTACAGACTTTTTCAACTTAATAAAAGAGTGCACTGATTTAGAATCTCTACTGAGCTTTTCCATTTGTGGTATTGTCAGAATGAACTTTTTGGAGCTCTCCAATCACCAGAAATATGTGCATTGTGCAGATTGCTAGCACACTTGATTGGCTAAATTAAGTTGTGCTGGTGAAGGCAGAGCGGACTGTAAACCGGTTCACATGGAAATGTGAAGTTGTAGCTGCAAATCGCTTAGACTCTCCGCTATCTTTTGTGCAAAATGGTGGTTGGACTGGATGATTTCTGAAGTCTAAAGCTATATAATTCTATGATTGTTACCAACAAAGTTTAAAAACAGCATAATGCAAGTTTCCTACAAAAAGCTGAAGGTAATTCACTGAAATAATCACTATGAGTTTCACATCTGTTTTCAGGCAAGAGGAAGTGATATATTCATATTAAGTAATTTAATTCCCTCCTTTAGAAAGTGAACAACTTTCTACTATGAAGTGCCCAAAAAAGATAAATGAGAAAATTACACAACAAACTATATTCTAGCATTATTGGTAAAAAATAACTAATGTTTTATTTTTCTAGATTTGATTTAGTATTTTGAGAAAACTATATTGGATCATAGAAAGAAAACTAACCAAAGAGGGGATAGCTGTGTTTAACTTACTTTTACTGTAGGTCTATGTTGTCAGATGAAAAAGTTTTTGTTTTTTTTTAATTTATAAATACTGTAAAATTCCAATGTTTCAACTACAATCAATTTTCTCTTTCCCCCCCAAAAGGAATAAATTTTATTTGAGATGACTATTAACTGACTTCAAAGACTTCTAAAGTAGATATATATTAATGAACTATAATTTTTAAAATGGTAAAGCAGTTATACTCCAATAAAGATGTTTAAAAAAATTTAAAAAATAAAACGAATTGTTACATTTGTTCAACCATTATGTTGATCATTTAATAATCTAACTAAACTCTTACTAGAGAGAAAACAATTACCTTTCATAAAGGATAATGTTATGTGCTATAAAGAAATATTGCTTAATGTTTAACTTTTATCAGCTCTGTTATTTTCACTATTAATATAGGTTAGTATGCTAAGAATGTCCCAGAAACTGTATAAAGCATTTAGGAAGACAAGCTTTCTAACAGGACTGACCTTCTCAGTATAAATGTATCAATAACACATGTAACCCTTTATAAGTAACAACGCTACCTAGTAGTGTATTCTGGATTAGCGAAATACAGCTTTTACCTAGTTCTTTCCCTCAGATATGAGAGGGAGCACGCTATTCTAAGGATATGTAGCTCATCCACCCCCTTTTCACTCCTCGATACACGCTTTTGAATTTGCAGAACCACGTTGCACGCTGGTCCAGAAACGATAGAGGCCGAAGGCTGTGCACAGGCTGGGGACACGCTGAGCATGACCTAACTCTCGCTCAGATTTTTGCCCCAGGGCCAAGCTGAAGAGGACTCTGCAGAGGCGAAATGCTTAAAGGGAGCGTGGACCTTACCTTGTTCCTTGGAACTGGTTCAGTTATAAAATCCAACTGGGGCAGATGTCTTGAGGCTTGGTGACACTCATCTGTCCTTCGAGGCTCCAGTCTGGCACCTTTGATGGCAACAACGAGAGTAAATTGAAACGTACACACCCCGCATCAACACATAAAAAAAAGACCCTCCCATTTGGTAAAAAGCCCATCTCAAATTTATAAACAGTCAGATTTGCCCATGGGAGTATCATACAAAGTGTAGTCATGCTGAGGAGCAATACGACATACCCGCATCAATATATTTTCTGGATTTTTTTTTTTTTTTTTCTGCAGGAGATCAAATATCCTGCTCAAAGGAGACACATGTACTGATTGGGGTCATGTAAGCACTTCCCAATGTGCCAAAAAGGTGCCACATTCCCAAGATATCCCCAACCAGGCAGTGCTTTTTAGGGTACGATAACCCCTCCAACAAACAGTCCATACAGTTTAGAGGCTTAATGCAATAAAACTTTATTGCTCTCAAGTCCTGGTCTGATATGTGGCGGGGAGTGGTCTCTTCCTGCTGTCACTCAGGCTCTGTCTTTCTTGGGATCCAAGGTCCCCACTGGGTTCTCTGCATCTGGCCCGGGAGAAGTGGCGGAGCACGCCGGGAGCTGGAACACGGCACCCCTGCCCAGTTCCCGTGGTCAGCACCCCGCCAAACACCCAGCTTGTCCTCTCGCAAGGGGTGGGTTCAGATCAGTGTGAGGAGGAGGGGCAGGCTCTCTTCAGAAAACTAATACATGTTATGCTTTCTTTCCCTTAAGCAATTCAGGAAGAAACAACTCCTAACCCCTGGCCAAGGGTCTGGGGCCCTGGCCCCCCTTGTGGGCAGCGGGACGGGGGGAGTGTGTGCTGGCAACCAGCCCTGTGCAGCCAAGTGCCAGGCTTGGGGCAGACAGCCAGGACTGCGAGGCCCGCTGGCCTCCATGAAGGGAGCCCCAGTCTCAAGATCTGTGCTTCGGCCATGCGGAGCTGTTCACAAATTCTTGCCCCCTGGACCATCACCCAAACTGCTCTTTTTGTCCAGAACCACATCCTTCTACTCCTTGCTTTCACTGAATAACTCATCCTTACTCCCAACTCAGACACCAGGTCCTCTGGGAACACCCTGCCCCCCCCCTCCCTGAGGCTTGCATCCTTGCTTCTTCCTATCACGGCACCGACCTCACTCACTCCATTTAGTTTCCGAGATATCCTGCATTACTTTTCTGTATCTTCCATTAGACGAGCATATTTTTGCAGCCAGGAGCTATTTTATATCGCCAGTGCTTAGTATCATGCAGGGAACATTGTGCAGGCAAAGTAAAATTTTTGAAAAGACAAATAAAGATATTATTTTATGTATTTTTTCTGACAGATGCTCATAAAACATCACTTAAATACTTAGGCACCTATTCTATGAAAACCAGTGTTGTAGAATTACAAAGACGACTTGAACATGGACCATCTCTTTAGAAAGTATCTGATCATACGGTAAAGTCATGACCAACATACTGTTAATAAGAAAAGATGATATCCAATTGAAGCTGTCTCATAAGACTTTGTAGGCAAAGTGATATTTGAAATGCTCTTGAATGATGGGGGGTGGTCTTGTTGGGATGAGAGATGTGCATATGCAAGTCCAAGGTGGGAGCACAGAGCCATGGGAGTCTGGACCGTAAGAAAGTAGGTGAGAGCAGCTCTGCTGACCAAAGAGCCAAGGAGGGTGGAGGAGAACATGGGCTCAGGTCTGATTTCCATTCCCCAGTGTGTGAACCTGGGTGAGATTCCCCTTTGAACCCCACTTCTTCATGTCTAAAAGGGACATGACAAGAATCTGTTACTGCAGGAGTTTTGTGAGTATTAAAACAAGATAATGTATGTTAACCTTTTAGTACAGTGTCTAAAATTTTTTTTAAAAACTGATAAAAAATGTCTAAGTCTTTCCTAGCGTGTACTGTCCTAAAAGTCTTTTTTTCTATATTTCATCATTTCTTACAATATGCCGTGAAAGAGAGCATCATCGAAATCCTACAGAGTGTCTGGGGCAGCAGCATTTTGTGACTTGTTCACAGCTGCATGGAAAATCTATAGTTAGAAAGTGGACTGAAATATCCTGAAGTATTAACTGTCCATGTGACCAGCCAGCACTCAGACCACTGGGTGAGGGCTACTGCGGAATCCGAGGCAGCACACAGTCCGCTCCTAAGTGAAGGTGATAGACATGTACGGTTGGCTAAGGATATGAATTGTTAAGAATGATCTATGTTTTGCTCACCTGACCCTTACTTATAATCATGGGGACATTTGAACATGGCAGTACTGCTTTCTCTAATATTTTTGCCACTTTTATAATGCAATCCATTAGACAAAGAGGATTTGGTATACTCAGTACCCATCATATACAGGCTGATTCCTGGTCCTGATAGAACTCAGTTTCAGTGACATCAAACAGAAACAGTTCTATACTTCTGCCAGGGAAGGGTGAGTTCATGCAGAGAAACTTGAACACACACATTCAGCTGCGGCTGTTGTGAGTCGGTAGATGCGCAGGATGCACAGGTGAGGATTTCTGCCTCTAAGACTCGGTGTTTGTTGGGGTGACGAGCATGTCAGTGAGACCAGGGCGGATGGAGTGCATGTGTCGGGCTGGAGCCAGGTGGTCTATGGAGGGAGGGGGATAAGGAGGGAGAGGGTATCTCAGTGTAAAAGATCATCACGTATATGGAACATCTGAGGAGTTCCTCTCTGGAGCAGAGCGTAAGGGAGAAACAAGAAGAGAAGAGGCCATTCTGAGTTCTGTGGACTCTCTCCTGTGATCTGTAATAAGTGACCATGGGTGCTCAGATTTGTACTTTACGTAGATAGCTCTGGAGGTGGATGTGGAGAATGGGCCCAGAGGGTTTGCCAGCGGCAGATGGACCAGTGAGGGGGCCTAAAATTCACTCCCTCACTCCCCCCTCCCTCCAGGCAGCTGCCGTCCTTCCACGGAGCCGTGGACCTTCTGTGTGTGTCAAGCGCTGCACCAGGTCCCTGCCCAGTGACGTTCTCACGCCAGCTAATAGAGGACTGAATAAAAACTAGCAAGTTACAAAGAATGCAGAAGAAGGGAAGAAAGAATTGCTGAGAGAGAGATGGGATGACAAGGGGTAGAGGGGAACCTACATTTCACTAGGTGGCTGGAGAAGTCTTCTCCGAAGAGGTGTCATTTGAACTGAAATCTGAAGAACGGAAGCAGCCATTTTGCAGTAATAGTGAAAAAAGGAAGAAGCCCAGAGAGAGGACATGGAGATGAGGTTGGAGAGGAGAGAAAGTTGCCACTGCCTGAGAGAACTGTCTCTTTTTCTTGAATGTTTCACCCTGAGATCAGTATTCCCAGTGAGGCAAGGTTCCATGTGTGCATTCAAAAATACAGTGAAAGAAAAAAGAAAAAAAAATACAGTGAAAAGAGCAAACGTAAACTTTAACTTCCATAAAGTAATTCATCCGTCCATTCAGCAAATACTGGTCTTGCGCCCACCACGTGCCGACATAGTTCTCAGCAGATTTAGGAATACCGACCGCAGTGTGCAAAGTAAGTTCTCATTACTTGGCTTAAGAGGTAATGTTAGGTGGGAGGGAGGGAGACGCAGAGGGAAGAGATATGGGAACATATGTATATGTATAACTGATTCACTTTGTTATACAGCAGAAACTAACACACCATTGTAAAGCAATTATACTCCAATAAAGATTTAAAAAAAAAAAAGAGGTAATGTTAGATTACTTAGAAAAAATAGGCAAAATAAAACAAATGCAAAACAAAAGTTTAAATCAAAGCTTTCTCCTGCCTTTACCCTCCTCTGTGTGGGGCAGAGGACACGGCCGCACACCTGACCGCTTTGTGCTGCTGGGCCTGTGGACGCAGCTCACCTCCGAGGCGCGCCTGTGGCTGAGGACCTGTGCGCAGGTGGATGGCACTGGGTGTGGCCCGGTCCACCTGTGCGCCAGGTGCAGAGCTTTGCACCGAGAGCACAAAACTGGAACCCCCGAGAAGGACTCCAGATCCTTCCAGCTCTGCGTTCTGGGGAACCGTTGGGAAGGCTCGGAGATGCCAAACTCAGGTTGTCCTCTGACATCCTGATTTTGCTGTGTCATCCCTGAGGTTGTTTATAAATGTTGGAGTGACTCCTCACAGATGCCTTTGGACACGTTTATGTCTATAGTTTATGCTGCATTTTGTGGCAGTGAGTTCCATAAGTTTGCTTTTCATTAAAATACTTTCTTTAGTTCGACATAAGCGTGATTCCGAGACGCCCAAACGTGCCTATCTTTGTCCTCTTCTGCTGGAATCTAGCGCGAGGCACCGCGGGGCGGCTTTGGAGTCACAGGACATCAAGCAGCCAGCGGAGCTGCTCTCACTCTGGCACAGTCGCTGAGGCCAAGGCTAGTCCCTTAAATTCTTGGCTCTTAATCCGTCATCTGCAAATCTTTTTAGACAAAGGATACAGACGTGTCTGTAACTAAGCAGGAGGCCGTATTGGGTTTTCACACGATTCGTGATTCGGTTGCCTTTGACCAAATACTCACCTGGCCTCTGTCCTTTCTGAATCCTACTTTTGTCCTTATATGACAATGTTTTTTGTTGTCTGTCTGAGAACCTGTCATAGTGGAGTGGCCACGACAACTTTGTCAAAGCATCATCACTGCACCTGCCACCCTCCTGCTGACTATGGTGTCGGACCGAGTTTAGCTGTCACCTCTGCCCCCTAAGTGCGCGGGTCCCCCTCTCTCAGGACCCAGGTTCTGCTGCTGAGTAGCTAAAAATTGATGATTTGCATCAGGCACACTTTGGCTTACTTTCCCTCTGTATCTGTTCAAATTGAAATTCACTATTTTTTCTTCACAGTTTTGAGTGGTATTGGTGGATATTTCTTGAACGGTTTAGTATTTTACAATCCGTCGTACTCATGTCACTGGCGGACTTCACGTTTACTCTTCCATTGCTGGCAGCACGTGGATTCAGAATTTTTGTAACCCGTGTGCTGGTCCCACTTAGCCTACACTCGCATATCCAGAAAAGATCCATTTTATTCCTATCTTTTTTCCTCTATCTATAAACGAATGACCACAGTCATGTAATTATTATGCCCTATTATGGATCCTTTTCAGAGGCTTTAAAGACCTGAAGAGGCTGAGGTCTCCTGGTTTCGTTCTCACCTCCTCAATGCCGAGTCCTTATCTGGCGTGATACCCCTTCCCCGTTGTCCTGCCTCTTCTTTACTCCTGGGCATTACTGAAAAGCTGCATGTTTCAGGTATGAGTCCTGCTAATGTATCATATGGTTTTATTTCATAGGTAACCATTCTGCATATTTACAAAAACACACATTAAAAATGAGCAAAGTAGGAACAATGAGCCTATTCTAACAGAGTTACGGCAGAAATGTGAACAATATCTTGTACAACGGGGTTTAAGTCAATGACAATGGGGGATTGTTTTCTTGCCACACAGTGGGAGCATTTGAGTCTGCGAAGAGACAGCACCTTTAAACGTGGCACTTTGTTTTAATATCGTATTGCATTTATTTTATAAAGTAGTAGCTGGACATAAATAGCAGAAAGTAAATCCAGTTTGCATTATTCAGAATCTTGGTTACCAGACTTTCTTCAGGCAGGCCCTGACTAAATGTCATCAATAATCGTGGCATTAATGAGGATGTAACCAGTCTCATGGAGATCTGTGTTGGAACAACCTGGAATTGCTCGGTGTAATTTTAAAAGCAATCCTAGTTGAAGTGATAGCAATAAACAGTTTTCAAGGGACTTTTTTTGCTAAAATTAATTGAGGTCCTATTTAAAGTGGTTGATGGTGCTTCTTACTTCCCGACTGTGCTCTTACTCAAATCTTGATGAAATTTCTAATGATGAAGTTCACATACATACCACAGTAGGAAGAAATTCCATTTTCGTTGTCAGCACGTTGAAATTAGAGTGATAGAAAATGGTAGAAACAAATTTATATCAATTCCAAAGTTGTAGCTTTCATTGGGCCCAGCTTTGTTTCTGACATAATTTGTATGTACAGGAAGTAAAAGAGCTCTTTACATTTTTGACTTTTATTTGAACCCTTATGATTAGCAGGTTTGTGAAAGAATAGTCCCATATGCAGGGGTTTGGTAATTATAATTCCCTCCATCTTTTAAAATACAGTTTCTCAGTTTTGAGAAACTGACATATAGTATGGTAATATGCACTCTACAAAAAGCAAGAACATTCAGATGAAAAATGAAAAATGGAATCAATCATTCAGATGCTTTCAAATGTTTGGCATCTGTAGAAATTCCATCTGAGTAACTAGCTAATTTTTTTAGAAAGTATTTTTGCAGAGCTGACCCTGAGAATATGCTCGTAATTGCTTATGTATATCCCTGAGAACATGGGTGAAATTTAAGTTGAATTGAATCCTAAACGTGCTAAGGGTGTTTGTTATTTAAAGAATCTGGTTAACTTATTTTTAAAGAAATATGTACTTCATAAGGAAAATTGCTATTCATTATTATTTTTTGTAAATTTAAATTTATGTCACTATGTAGAAATAGATTTTTAAAACAATCTTGGATGCTTTAGGATTATTTTGATTATTTCTTTATATTTTTACAATAGTTATTTTAATCCTAATATTCAAATAATGATAAGCTACGGAAGAACATTGTGATATTTGCAGATATACAAAGACGTCGTGTTTACTGCTGTGGAATTCTGCATTTCTAAGCCTCATTACCTCCAAGCGGACTCTGGCTAAACTTGAGTTTGGGGAGCGAGGGCGAGGGGCTTTGGAAGAATACGTAGAAGTACAACGCGGCTCCTTTTTGTTACTCAAGAAAGATTCATCTTTATTATTGTCATTCTTGTTATATTCATCAGCACGTCCTAGAAAATCTTCTTCGAAGGTCAAGGAGAGACCACTTGCACATTATGTCACATTCTCTACGTATACACTGTGCTTTCCAAAAATTGTTGACTTATAATGGTCAGGTCAAGTAAACAACCTTAAACAGAATAAAACAACCCGCACCTTGAGGCCCTGAGTCCTTTCCTCTCCACAGGAGGTGTTCAGTTCCTGAAGCCGTTCCTGCAGCTGGTGGTGGCCCCCAGGTGCAGGTGGTACCAGTCCCCGGCCAGCCCGGCATCCTCTCCATGCAGACGCCCCACCCCCACTGGAGAATCTGAGTCTGCATTTCAGTGAGACCCCAGGGGATTCCACACACCTTAAAAGTTAGAAGCATTAATTTACATTATTTTAAACACGTTAGACGATTTAAAATTATGTCCTTTGACGTCTGGGTGTGGTCTGCATCCTCCCAGCTCTCTCCCTGGTGTCCAAGACAAACGGAATTATTTCTCTGTGTTTTGCTTTTCCACTTGTTCCACTGGAAATTTCCAAATACATACGCTTTAACCTTACACTTATTATCAATAATACACCTGACCTTCTACTCTACAAGCATTTTCTTTCTTTCAATCACCTCAGCATCTGGGCCTCTGATTTTTACTTTCAAGGTTGATAAGTCACACGTTCTGTTCAAACCACCATTAAGTCTGTCATGCTCTGGCTACAGTTGACCTAAAAGTTGAGAATGAATGACTTAGCAATGATTTTTGTAACAATAATGGGAAAGTCAAAGGTGGCTTAAAATATACATGTACAATGCATATACACATATACATGCATATGTATGTACATTACACACGTACATGAAGTCAGGGTGGGAGCTTCGGGGGTTGGTCTGTGGCTCTAGGACGTCAGGTCCAGCGCCTCTGTCATCTGTTTGGACATTTCGTTGTGGTCTCACGTTAGCTGCCTCGGACTGAGGGTTTCGCCTCCTCGTCCTCGGGTGGAGAGCCTTCCCGGGCCAGTGTCCGCAGCGTGTTGACGACCGAGGGTTTATCGTGTGGTTCAGTTTTGTTCCCGTCTCCTCAGCACCAGCGCGCGGGGTGGGGGGGGGGGGTGTCGGCAGGGCAGCTGGTTTTGTCTTTTAGGTTTAATGGGTTGTTGGACTGGACGAGCCACATGTGTCCTCACATCATCTGCGATCCTGGATTTTGAATTGAAGGCAACATGCAGGTGAGAAATGTGTAGGTTCCGGCAGAAGACTGTGTCCAGGGGCTGGTTGGCCAAGGCGGGTACTCTGCTAGGGCATGGTTCACAGATGCGCTCATCTGTCACTAGAATTAGTAGGGGAAATTTAATCATATGATGATTTACAAGGTTAGGGACAGGCCATGGGGAAACCACAAAGGCTACTACAGTACTTCGGGGCTTCCCGCCTCCCAGACCCAGAAGGATGAGGGTCAGAACAATGCGGAGGATCTGGTTTCAGGAGAGAGACAAATGACCTTGGGGCGACTTTACAGGGTGGGAGCAAGGGGATGACAGCCCAAGCACATTCTCTCCCTCCCTCAGATGGGCTTCCTGCTGGCCGAGCCTTGCTGGGAGCTGGAAGGAAGGGACCACAAGGGTGGTTTAAGTCAGCCACGTTGGAGCAGACACGGAGGAAAACGCAGAGAGCCCACGGGAAGGTCAGAGGAAGACACAGCTGCCCGATGCGTGTTCTCCTTGGTCCCCTTGCTAATTGAAGCCCCTTGTGAGGGGGTGGCGGCTCCTTGGTTTGCTACACATGTTGTTTCTTATCCCCCAAGCCAGGGCCAAGCGGAAGCCATTAAGACAAGAGCCAAGCCCAGGACGCACGAGGCAGAAAGCCGGTGGGACGCTGGTGATATTGCAGGTTTGCTGTTTGCGAGCTAGATCGTCTACCTACGTCTGCTTGTTTTCTGCAAAAAATAATTCTCTGTGTGGTCAAGCCACTGCAGATTGGGTGTGCTGGTCCATGTAACCAGACTCGACCTAATGCATGCTACTTTGTCAGTGAAACAACCTATCCCCCAATCAATTGCTGTGATTCAAGGCTGCTACTGTAAATGTTAACCTGGGTCATTCCCTTTACAAATGACAACTTCCCCATATCTCCTCTTTCATCAAGAACTGAGACGTCCCCATTTTAGAGACAGTACCATTTTGTGCTTACCATGTCTTTGTGTGAA
Organism: Balaenoptera acutorostrata; assembly: GCF_949987535.1. NCBI lineage: Eukaryota > Metazoa > Chordata > Mammalia > Artiodactyla > Balaenopteridae > Balaenoptera > Balaenoptera acutorostrata. The sequence goes on along the minus strand of NC_080075.1, from coordinate 94,243,621 downwards.
AATCTCCATTTGTTTTTCTTGTTGTTGAGTTACTTCATATTCTCGTGTCATATTGCATTGGAACTAGCACCAGTATTTCAAGAGCTCCAGGGAGCCCCACGAGAGGCCAGGAAGTCTGAGCTTCTGGTAGTAGGGCCCTTAATCTAGAACAACTCTCCTTCATTTTTATATTGAGCTTCTGCTTAATATTACACTTTTGAAAAACTTAAAGAATTTCACTGCTTAATAAAAATTGAAAATTACTAATCTATTCCCATGCTCTCACCTTTGTAGGAGAGTATTCAGAAAAGTTAAGTGTCTTAAGATCACACAGCTTATTAAGTGGCAGATTCAAGGCCAGAATCAAGGCTTTGGATGTTTGCTCCGGTTTGCTCCCACTAGGCCTCCTAGTTTCTTACGTTAACCTTTTTTTTTTTTTTTTTTAATTTATTTATTATTTATTTATTTATGTCTGTGTTGGTCTTCGTTTCTGTGCGAGGGCTTTCTCTAGTTGCGGCAAGTGGGGGCCACTCTTCATCGCGGTGTGCAGGCCTCTCATTATCGTGGCCTCTCTTTTTGCGGAGCACAGGCTCCAGATGCGCAGGCTCAGCAATTGTGGCTCACGGGCCCAGTTGCTCTGCGGTATGTGGGATCTTCCCAGACCAGGGCTTGAACCCGTGTCCCCTGCATTGGCAGGCGGATTCTCAACCGCTGCGCCACCAGGGAAGCCCTTATGCTAACCTTTTTAAGGTAACTATGTAAACAAGATGAAAATACGGGCTTATTTTGTAAAAAGAACAAGAGTCGGGTATCTGAGTGGATATCCGTGTCCGTGGGGACCAACTGGGTAAAAGGTGGATGGGGGCGGGGCTGTGCCTCTCACAGAAGCAGGAGGAGGAGATAAAGCTGCTGTCTGTGAGCTGGGGCTTCGGTGTCTGAGTGTCTCTGAGGTTAGGAGGCCGACGTGGAACAAATCCCCCATGGTCTCCAGGGCCTGCTTGGACCCCTGGACACTGACATTAGGTGAAGTGAAAGAGTTTTCAAGCCGAGGTTGTCTGGGAAATCTCAGTGGCAATTGATGGTCAACAAAATTCGTCTGTCTTACATGTATTTAGTATTTTCTGTTAGTTTATTTCTTAATGTAATTTATGTAAATACATTGGTCCTGTATGGCCCAGTTTTTCTGAGACAGGGTGATATGCATCAGTGAGAGTGAGTGCAGTGAATTATCAAGATCAATTTATTCCACAAGTGTATCAACTATGATGTTACCTGTTTTAATGCAGGTACCCCAATACCCTTAGACTCCCTTTGTTGCTATGGTAACCACTGTGTTAATTTATCCTTCATGCTAAATGGAGCTTTAATTAGCATTCCATTTCAGTTTTTCTGCTGACCAAGGGACTTCAACCTGGAGGTTTTATAGCCAGCTATTCCTTTTCTTACTAACATTTTTTCTCACCTGAATCTTTTTTTTAACAGTATAAACAGTTATTTATTGTGCTGTGTCAATTGTTAACCTTCACTAATATATATCTAAAAGTACAGTATGATACTGTATTTCTGTTTGAATTTTGTTAAATAACACCAGTAACATGAAAATACATTTTCATTGTAAAAGAAATAAACAATTTATATTAATGTAGAATAAATCAGGTCTCTCCCCCTCACCCCACTCATCTCCTAAGTAGTTTGGAGAGTCCCTGAGAGTCTGTTTCTACACATCTCATATAAATGGAGAGACAAATCAGCAGCTACTCTCTTTCTCTCTCTCTCCTGCCCTCTCTCTGTCTCTGAATCTTTTATACATTTAAAAATAAAACACAAATCATTTATTTTGCCCAAGGGTTTCTCGTGAACATTTCTTGCTTATCCAGCGATCAGTATTTTTCCTTGGCAGGTAGTGACTGGAATCTGATTGGAAATCCCTGTTGAAGAACATTTACCATTTAATTGAAGAGCACATCTTCAATGCACAAGATTTCCTCCACCAGAGGCTAAAACATCTCCTTAAATGACTCCATAAAAATTTCAAAATAATAAAGTGGAAACACATCATTTGCTTTCACTAATAATTGATGATATAATTTTGTGGGTTCAACACAGTAAATTGATTGCCTTGGAATCAACATTGCATTGAAACATGACAATGTTGAGTGATCCAAGAATGAGGCATTGTTTTATTCCCCAATTTTATTTCAGATAGCCAATTGTTACAGAAAGCATTTTATTTTTGGCAGAAATGTTGCCTTCCTCCCCCAAATAATGAGAGAACGGAAAGATTTCTTTAAAGTGGATTAGCGGCAGCCCTAGTCCAGCGTGAAAATCTTGAGCCTGTAATTTAAATTCTCAATCTAGACAATGAGTTGAATGACTATGTAAGGGCTACATATTTTAGATGGTGACTCCCACGTTCTGAAGTGACTTGCCTTCCAGCATTCAAAGCACTTTGTTTAGTCTCTGTGCTATGCAACTTTGCATACTTTAACACCATTCTCATAGTTATTAATGACCTGATGTTATTACAACTATGAAAGAAAATATGCCTCCTAAAACTTATTTTTAAAATTTCTTTACATTTTTATCTATGTTCTAGCCACTCCAAAGTGTTCAGCTCTGTTTCCTTCAATACCATGAAGAGAATAACCTGTGATGTTGGTAAACAGACACCTTTTGCCATAATTTAGCAACAAGTGGTTACTGTGATTTATTGGGCTGATTGTTTTCTTAGATTGGCCCAATGCACATGTAAGACTGTGGCTGGTGGCTGTATTTGGGCTGATGCATGTCAGACCATGAATTTGGATGACCACACCTCTTTTAAGAAAGCAGTGATTGCCGTGGCCGCTTTGAATGCATTTCAGTTGTAGGCAGTGCTTCATGGCCTCTGGGAAGTGAGGAGAATTTCAGCGGGTGTTTCAGCTCTTGGGGACCTTTGCTACTTGAGGTTGTGAGGCATCTTGAATACCTTATTAAGTGGCAGATTCAAGGCCAGAATCAAGGCTTTTGATGTTTGCTCCCATTTGCTCCACATGTTTGCTCTGTCTCAGGTGTCCCAGGTGCAGCCTGCAGGTGTGTGACCTCAGCTCTCAGTGAGACCCAGTGACCCACCTGGGAGGGGCGGGGGAGAAGTCCCTGGCACCTGGCCGGCCCCCCACGTGGCCAGGGGCAGGAGCACCTTTCAGAGGAGCCCCTGCGATGGCTCCAGGTGAAGCTGGAAGCCTGGCTCTGGCTCTTGGAGATATTTCTACCATCTTACACCGTTCTAAAATTTATTTTGCTGCTTAAACTATCTATATCCTCCTCTCTTGCTTGTAAATAGGAACAAAGAATTTTTTTTTTTTTTTAGGTTAAACAATTAACAAGCATTTATAGAGTAGCTTCTGCACAGAACACTGGAGCATATTTTGCAGAATGTGGTCTGTAGCCACCAGCATCAGATGAAATAGGAGAGCTTTAAAGACCAGCTTTTTGGGGGTGCCCAGAACTGCTGACCAAGCGTCTGGGTGAAGCCCAGAGCCCTGTATTCCTTGAACAAGATGCCAGGTGATTCCTATGTAAACTAAGAATGCCACGAAAGAGAGTAAGATATTGTTCCCATCAACAGTGAATTCAGATTCAGTAAGGAGGACCCATCCATATCCGCCTCCACATGCATACCACATTACATCTATTTATATGCGTCTCTCCCCGCCCCCTATATATACACATATAGACATAGTCTGTTTTAAAGATCCCCCAACTTATCTGATGTTGGTGGTTTACAGAGTACATTTTGCAAAATATGCTCTAATGTTCTGTGTAGAAGCTACTCTATAAATACATGTTGAGTGTTTCATGCAAATAAAGTACTTTTCTTTGTTCTGGGTTGTTAAACAAGAGAGCAGACCCTCTGCAGGTGACCTTCCAGGGCCAGCACCATAGCTGCTGACACTTGATGGGTGCATCCTACGTGCCAGTAGCTGCATGAGCTGGAAACACACATTCATTCATTCAACAAACATCTGCGCCCTTTACGTGTCAAGCACTGTTGTGGATGCTGGAAATGCAGCAGTGAGTAAATGGAGAAAATTCTGTTCTCATGGAACTTCATTCTGGTGAGGGGGTTGACGATCAGCAGACAAATAGAATAAAGCATACGGTGTGTCAGATGATGGAACAAAGCCGGCAGAGAAGAAGGGGAAGTGCGGGGTGTGTGCATTTTGAAGCACGGTCGGGGGTTCCCTTCTGGCTTCATGAGGTCAGCATTACGATCGATCGATCGTCCCTGCTTACAGACCCAGAAACCCAGTCCTAGAGCCTTAATGATGCCCCCCGTGTCTCATTAAGGGGTAAGTGGCAGAACTGGAATTTAATACTGTAAGTCTAACAAGAAAGTGATAATTTTAAAATATTGAATAGAAAAGATATAAGATGAATTTGTCAAGGAAGAGAATGAAGGTGACATCATAAATGTTGATGCTTGTATTCACAACTGCATCTTAAAATGAGCCCAGTTTTTATACAAAGCAGATTTCCCTGGGAGCCCATGTTCTGCTGTTGGGTGTAAATGCTTCACAGGTGCTATTTGGACTCAAGGGAGGGGCTGCATCACTCTTGTGCCCAGAGGACAATACAGATCTTTTGTGCTTGTGAAACATCTGGAATTCAGTTCAGATGGAGAAAAGGGACCGTGGGGCTGGGTGGGCTGCAGCAAACATTTAGGCTGTGTTCAGTCTAAGCCCTTGGCCTCTAGTTGGCTTTTTAGCATTTGTTCATCTTAGGAGAGTTTGAAAGTAGCATTCAGTGCAGTTCAAAAATGCATGACAATCCTCCACTCAAGCTAGTCCAAAGAAAACAGAAGGATTGCAAAGTATAGCCAGAGGCCCGGATCAGGAAGACAACAGACATGTTTTGTTCTTTTGCTCTCCCTTCACCTCCTCTGTCACCCGGTTCAGGACACCAAGCCTCTGGCGGTTATTTCACCGGGTCGAACCTGTTTCTCTCTGGAATTCTCTTGAAACAACTGCCGTCTTCCGGGAAGGGTGTCCAGAGACATGGTTGCCATATGGGAAGGGCAAGCTGTATATATTTACAGCTTTTATGGTATGTTTCTGTTCCCCAAACTGGAAACACACTGGGGGCTCACCTGCAGCCCACGGCCCAGCCCTGCCCGGAGCAGACCACCCACTGCTGAGGGCCTGGCTCTGGGCCACCCTTGTCCTCCCACTGGCCTGGCTGCGCCTCCCAGCCCCGGACACCTGAGGCTGCTACCCGCCAGGACTGCTTACCTGAGTCGTGCCCGAGATGTTGCTTTGGTTTCGGTTTTTAGCTTTTATTCCTAAGTGCATTTGTTTAACATTTACTTGATTTTTCCCCTTGGGTTTTATGAAAAGAATGTCTTTGAATTGAAAACAGGAGAAAGAAGGAAAATAATTATTTTTTGCATATAAAACTGAGGTCACCCAATGCCTTCAGAAGTGAACCTTATAAGTTTCTGCACGAAGTAGCTACTGAAAGTACGGTCCCTGCGTGGCAGAATGCGGTGGCCGGTACCACTGCAGTTCTACATCCTAAGAAGGTAAAGACCTGGCTTCCTTAGGTCGGTATCATCCCTCTGGGATGTGTCGTGTGGGTGAGAACCCTCAGAGCATCTTTTGTTTATCCGTCCTTTAGTTCAGCAGTGCACGTGGATCTCTAAGTGCCCATGGGCTGGGGCTGCAGGTGAAAGCATGCATCAGAAAAGCCTCCAGTTCTCCTAGATCGTAACTGTGTTAAGAGGAACAACGTATCTGTTTTGCTTCCTATAGACTCTACTCCACATTTAGCTGAATATTTGAAACCTAGTAGACACTCCATAAATGTTTCTGAATGATTATGGATCAATGGAACGGAATAGAGAGCCCAGAATTAAACCCACACGCCTACAGTCACCTAATCTTCAACAAAGGAGGCAAGAATATACAATGGGAAAAAAGACAGTCTCTTCAGCAAGTGGTACTGGGAAAGTTGGCCAGCCACACGTAAATCAATGAAGTTAGAACACACCCTCACACCATACACAAAAATAAACTCAAAATGGCTTAAAGAATTAAACATAAGTCATGACACCATAAAACTCCTAGAAGAGAACATAGGCAAAACATTCTCTGACATAAATCATACCAAAGTTTCCTTAGATCACTCTCCAAGGCAATAGAAATAAAAGCAAAAATAAACAAGTGGGACCTAATCAAACTTACAAGCTTTTTTTTTAACATCTTTATTGGAGTATAATTGCTTTACGTTGTGTTAGTTTCTGCTGTATAACAATGTGAATCAGCTATACATATACGTATATCCCCATATCTCCTCCCTCTTGCATCTGCCTCCCACCCTCCCTATCCCACCCCTCTAGGTGGTCACAAAGCACCGAGCTGATCTCCCCATGCGATATAGCTGCTATCCACTAGCTATCTATTTTACATTTGGTAGTGCATATATGTCCATGCCACTCTCACTTTGTCCCAGCTTACCCTCCCCCCCACCATGTCCTCAAGTCCATTCTCTATGTCTGAATCTTTATTCCTGTCCTGCCCCTAGGTTTATCAGAACCTTTTTTTTTTTTTTAGATTCCATGTATGTATGTTAGCATGTTGTATTTGTTTTTCTCTTTCTGACTTACTTCACTCTGTATAACAGACTCTATATGTCCATTCACCTCACTACAGATAACTCAATTTTGTCTCTTTTCATGGCTGAGTAATATCCCATTGTATATATGTGCCACATCTTCTTTATCCATCCATCTGTCAATGGACATTTAGGTTGCTTCCATGTCCTGGCTATTTTAAATAGTGCTGCAATGAACATTGTGATACATGACTCTTTCTGAATTACAGTTTTCTCAGGGTATATGCCCAGTAGTGGGATTGCTGGGTCATATGGTAGTTCTATTTTCAGTTTTTTAAGGACCCTCCATACTGTTCTCCATAGTGGCTATATCAATTTACATTCCCACCAACAGTGCAAGAGGGTTCCCTTTTCTCCACACCCTCTCCAGGATTTATTGTTTATAGATTTTTTGATCATGGCCATTCTGACTGGTGTGAGGTGATACCTCACTGTAGTTTTGATTTGCATTTCTCTAATGATTAGTGATGTTGAGCATCCTTTCATGTGTTTGTTGGCAACCTGTATATCTTCTTTGGAGAAATGTCTATTTAGATCTGATGCCCATTTTTGGATTGGGTTGTTTGTTTTTTTTTTGATATTGAGCTGCATGAGCTGCTTGTATATTTTGGAGGTTAATCCTTCGTCAGTTGCTTCATTTGCAAATATTTTCTCCCATTCTGAGGGTTGTCTTTTCATCTTGTTTATGGTTTCCTTTGCTGTGCAAAAACTTTTAAGTTTCATTAGGTCCCACTTGTTTATTTTTGTTTTTATTTCCATTTCTCTAGGAGGTGGGTCAAAAAAGATCTTGCTGTGATTTATGTCAAAGAGTATTCTTCCTATGTTTTCCTCTAAGAGTTTTAGTGTCTGGCCTTACATTTAGGTCTTTAACCCATTTTGAGTTTATTTTTGTGTATGGTGTTAGGAAGTGCTCTAATTTCATTCTTTTACATGTAGCTGTCCAGTTTTCCCAGCACCACTTATTGAAGAGGCTGCCTTTTCTCTATTGTATATTCTTGCCTCCTTTATCAAAGATAAGGTGACCATATGTGCATGGGTTTAATCTCTGGGCTTTCTATCCTGTTCCATTGATCTATATTTCTGTTTTTGTGCCAGTACCATACTGTCTTGATTACTGTAGCTGTGTAGTATATTCTGAAGTCAGGGAGCCTGATTCCTCCAGCTCGGTTTTTCTTTCTCAAGATTGCTTTGGCTATTTGGGGTCTTTTGTGTTTCCATACAAATTGTGAATTTTTTTTGTTCTAGTTCTGTGAAAAATGCCATTGGTAGTTTGGAAGGGATTGCATTGAATCTGTAGATTGCTTTGGGTAGTATAGTCATTTTCACAATGTTGATTCTTCCAATCCAAGAACATGGTATATCTCTCCATCTGTTGGTATCATCTTTAATTTCTTTCATCAGTGTCTTATAGTTTTCTGCATACAGGTCTTTTGTCTCCTTAAATAGGTTTATTCCTAGGTATTTTATTCTTTTTGTTGCAATGGTAAATGGTAGTGTTTCCTTAATTTCGCTTTCAGATTTTTCATCATTAGTGTATAGGAATGCAAGAGATTTCTGTGAATTACTTTTGTATCCTGCTACTTTACCAAATTCATTGATTAGCTCTAGTAGTTTTCTGGTAGCATCTTTAGGATTCTCTATGTATAGTATCATGTCATCTGCAAACAGTGATGGCTTTACTTCTTCTTTTCCGATTTGGATTCCTTTTATTTCTTTTTCTTCTCTGATTGTTGTGGCTAAAACTACCAAAACTATGTTTAATAATAGTGGTGAGAGTGGACAACATTGTCTTGTTCCTGATCTTAGAGGAAATGGTTTCAGTTTGTCACCATTGAGAATGATGTTGGCTGTGGGTTTGTCATATATGGCCTTTATTATGTTGAGGTAGGTTCCCTCTATGCCTACTATCTGGAGAGTTTTTATCATAAATGGGTGTTGAATTTTGTCAAAAGCTTTTTCTGCATCTATTGAGATGATCATATGGTTTTTATTCTTCAATTTGTTAATATGGTGTATCACATTGATTGATTTGCATATATTGCAGACTCCTTGCATTCCTGGGATAAACCCCACTTGATCATGTTGTATGATCCTTTTAATGTGCTGTTGGATTCTGTTTGCTAGTATTTTGTTGAGGATTTTTGCATCTATGTTCATCAGTGATATTGGCCTGTAGTTTTCTTTTTTGGGGACATCTTTGTCTGGTTTTGGTATCAGGGTGATGGTGGCCTTGTAGAATGAGTTTGGGAGTGTTCCTCCCTCTGCTATATTTTGGAAGAGTTTGAGAAGCATAGGTGTTATCTCTTCTCTAAATGTTTGATAGAATTCACCTGTGAGGCCATCTGGTCCTGGGCTTTTGTCTGTTGGAAGATTTTTAATCACAGTTTAAATTTCAGTGCTTGTGATTGGTCTGTTTATATTTTGTATTTCTTCCTGGTTCAGTCTCAGAAGGTTGTTCTTTTCTAAGAATTTGTCCATTTCTTCCAGGTTGTCCATTTTATTGGCATGTAGTTCTTGTAGTAATCCCTCATGATCCTTTGTATTTCTGCAGTGTCAGTTGTTACTTCTCCTTTTCCATTTCTAATTCTGTTGATTTGTGTCTTCTCCCTTTTTTTCTTGATGAGTCTGGCTAGTGGTTTATCAATTTTGTTTATCTTCTCAAAGAACCAACTTTTAATTTTACTGATCTTTGCTATTGTTTCCTTCATTTCTTTTTCATTTATTTCTGATCTGATCTTTATGATTTCTTTCCTTCTGCTAACTTTGGGGTTTTTTTGTTCTTCTTTCTCTAATTGCTTTAGGTGTAAGGTTAGGTTATTTATTTGAGATTTTTCTTGTTTCTTCAGGTAGGATTGTATTGCTATAAACTCTCCTCTTAGAACTGCTTTTGCTGCATCCCATAGGTTTTGGGTCGTTGTGTTTTCATTGTCATTTGTTTCTAGGTACTTTTTTATTTCCTCTTTGATTTCTTCAGTGATCTCTTGGTTATTTAGTAGCATATTGTTTAGCCTCCATGTGTTTGTATTTTTTACAGTTTTTTTCCTCTAAGTGATATCTAGTCTCATAGTGTTGTGGTCGGAAAAGATACTTGATATGATTTCAATTTTCTTAAATTTACCAAGGCTTGATTTGTGACCCAAGATATGATGTATCCTGAAGAATGTTCAATGAGCACTTGAGAAGAAAGTGTATTCTGTTGTTTTTGGATGGAATGTCCTATAAATATCAATTAAGTCCATATTGTTTAATGTGTCATATAAAGCTTGTGTTTCCTTATTTATTTTCATTTTGGATGATCTTTCCATTGGTGAAAGTGAGGTGTTAAAGTACCCTACTATGATTGTGTTACTGTCGATTTCCCCTTTTATGGCTGTTAGCATTTGCCTTATGTATTGAGGTGCTCCTATGTTGGGTGCATAAATATTTACAATTGTTATATCTTCTTCTTGGATTGATCCCTTGGTCATTATGTAGTGTCCTTCTTTGTCTCTTGTAATAGTCTTTATTTTAAAGTCTAATTTGTCTGATATAATTGCTACTCCAGCTTTCTTTTGATTTCCATTTGCATGGAGTATCTTTTTCCATCCCCTCACTTTCAGTTTGTATGTGTCCCTAGGTCTGAAGTGGGTCTCTTGTAGACAGCATATATACAGGTCTTGTTTTTGTATCCATTCAGCCAGTCTATGTCTTTTGGTTGGAGCATTTAATCCATTTACACTTAAGGTAATTATCGATATGTATATTCCTATTGCCATTTTCTTAATTGTTTTGGGGTTTTTTTTGTAGTTCTTTTCCTTCTCTTGTGTTTCATGCCTGGAGAAGTTCCTTTAGCATTTGTTGTAAAGCTGGTTTAGTGGTGCTGAATTCTCTTAACTTTTGCTTGTCTGTAAAGGTTTTAATTTCTCCATCGAATCTGAGATCCTTGCTGGTTAGAGTAATCTTGGTTGTAGGTTGTTCCCTTTCATCACTTTAAATATGTACTGCCATTCCCTTCTGGCTTGCAGAGCTTCTGCTGAAAGATCAGCTGTTAACCTCATGGGGATTCCCTTGTATGTTATTTGTTGCTTTCCCCTTGCTGCTTTTAATATTTTTTCTTTGTATTTAATTTCTGATAGCTTGATTAATATGTGTCTTGGCATGTTTCTCCTTGGATTTAACCTGTATGGGACTCTCTGCACTTCTTGGACTTGATTGACTATTTCCTTTCCCATGTCAGGGAAATTTTTGGCTATAATCTCTTCAAATATTTTCTCAGAACCTTTCTTTTTCTCTTCTTCTTCTGGTACCCCTATAATTCGAATGTTGGTGCATTTAATGTTGTCCCAGATGTCTCTGAGACTGTCCTCAATTCTTTTCATTCTTTTTTCTTTATTCTGCTCTGTGATAGTTATTTCCACTATTTTATCTTCCAGGTCACTTATCCGTTCTTCTGCCTCAGTTACTCTGCTATTGATTCCTTCTAGAGAATTTTTAATTTCATTTATTGTGTTGTTCATCATTGTTTGTTTGCTCTTTAGTTCTTCTTGGTCCTTGTTAAACATTTCTTGTATTTTCTCCATTCTATTTCCAAGATTTTGGATCATCTTTCCTATCATTACTCTGAATTCTTTTTCAGGTAGACTGCCTATTTCCTCTTCATTTGTTTGTTCTGGTGGGTTTTTACCTTGCTCCTTCATCTGCTGTGTGTTTCTCTGTCTTCCCATTTTGCTTAACTTACTGTGTTTGGGGTCTCCTTTTTGCAGGCTGCAGGTTCATAGTTCCCATTGTTTTTGGTGTCTGCCCCCAGTGGGTAAGGTTGGTTCAGTGGCTTGTGTAGGCTTCCTGGTGGAAAGGACTGGAGCCTGTGTTCTGGTGGATGAGGCTGGATCTTGTCTTTCTGGTGGGCAGGGCTGTTTCCAGTGGTGTGTTTTGGGGTGTCTGTGAACTTAGTATGATTTTAGGCAGCCTCTCCACTAGTGGGTGGGGTTGTGTTCCTGTCTTGCTATTTGTTTGGCTTGGGGCATCCAGCACTGGATGTTGCTGGCCGTTGGGTGGAGCTGGGTCTTAGCGTTGAGATGGAGATCTCTGGGACAGCTCTCGCTGATTGACATTACTGGGGTCTGGAGGTCTCTGGTGGTCCAATGTCCTGAACTCAGCTCTCCCATCTCAGAGGCTCAGGCCTGACACCAGGCAGGAGCACCAAGACCCTGTCAGCCACATGGCTCAGAAAAAAAGGGAGAAAAAAAGAAAGAGAAAAAATAAAATAAAATAAATAAAAATAAAATAATTAAAATAAAACAATAAAAATTATTAAAATAAAAAAATAAGAAAGTAATTAAAAAAAGAAAAGAAGAGAGCAACCAAACCAATAAACAAATCCACCAATTATAACAAATGCTAAAAACTATACTAAGATAAACATAAAAATCAGAAACAAATCAGTCGTAGACAGCAGACCCCAAGTCTACAGTTGCTCCCAACATCCACCGCCTCAATTTTGGGTTGATCCGTTGTCTATTCAGGTATTCCACAGATGCAGGGTACATCAAGTTGATTGTGGAGATTTAATCCACTGCTCCCGAGGCTGCTGGAAGAGATTTCCCTTTCTCTTCTTTGTTTGCACAGCTCCTGGGGTTCAGCTTTGGATTTGGCCCCGTCTCTGCGTGTAGGTCGCCTGAGGGCATCTGTTCTTCGCTCAGACAGGACGGGGTTAAAGCAGAGGCTGATTAAGGGGCTCTGGCTCACTCAGGCTGGGGGGAGGGAAGGGTATGGAATGCAGGGCAAGCCAGCAGTGGCAGAGGCTGACATCACGTTGCAACAGCCTGAGGTGTGCAATGTGTTCTCCCCAGGAAGTTACCCCTGGATCATGGGACCCTGGCAGTGGCGGGCTGCACAGGTTCCTGGAGGGGAGGTGTGGATAGTGACCTGTGCTTGCACACAGGATTCTTGGTGGCTGCAGCATCAGCCTTAGCATTTCATGCCCATCTCTGGGGCCTGCGATGACAGCTGTGGCTCACGCCCGTCTCGTTTAGGCAATGCTCTGCCTTCTGTGGGCAGACAGGGAAGGAATCCCCTCTCCTTGCGCACCCCAAAACAATGGTCTCTTGCCTCTCCAGCAGGTCCAGACTTTTTCCTGAACTCCCTCCCTGCTAGCTGTGGTGCACTAGCCCCCTTCAGGCTGTGTTCATGCAGCCAACCCCAGTCCTCTCCCTGGGATCTGACCTCTGAAGCCTGAGTCTCAGCTCCCAGCTCCCACCTGCCCCAACGGGTGAGCAGACAAGCCTCTCAGGCTGGTGGGCGCTGGTTAGCAGCGATCCTCTATGCAGGAATCTCTCCGCTTTGCCCTCTGCACCCCTGTTGCTGTGCTCTCCTCCATGGCTCCAAAGCTTACCCCTGCCCACCCACCATCTCTGCCAGTGAAGGGGCTTCCTAGTGTGTGGAAACATTTCCTCCTTCACAGCTCCCTCCCAGAGGTGCAGGTCCCATCCCTATTCTTTTGTCTCTGTTTTTTTCTTTTTTTCTTTTGCCCTACCCCGGTACATGGGGAGTTTCTTGCCTTTTGGGAAGTCTGAGGTCTTCTGCCAGCATTTAGTAGGTGTTCTGTAAGAGTTGTTCCACATGTAGATGTATTTTTGATGTATTTGTGGGGAGAAAGGTGATCTCCACATCTTACTACTCTGCCATGTTGAAGGTGCCTCCAAACTTACAAGCTTTTGAACAACAAGAGAAACCATAAAACGAAAAGACAACCTACAGGCTGGGAGAAATTATCTGCAAATGATGTGACTGACAAGGGCTTAATTTCCAAAATATACAGATAGCTCATACAAGTCAATAACAAAAAAGCAAACAATCCAATCGAAAAATGGGTAGAAGACCTAAATAGACATTTCTTCAAAGAAGACATACAGATGGTCAACAGGCACATGAAAAGATGCTCAGTATCACTAAATATTAGAGAAATGCAAATGAAAACTATAGTGAGATATCACCACATACCGGTCAGAATGGCCATAATTAAAAAACCTACAAATAACAAATGCTGGAAGGGTGTGGAGAAAAGGGAGTCCTCCTACATTGTTGGTGGGAATCTAAGTTGGTGCAGCCACTATGGAAAACAGTATGGTGTTTCCTCAAAAAACTAAAAATAGAGTTGCCATATGATCCAGTAATCCCACTCCTGGGCATATACCTGGACAAAGCTATAATTCAAAAAGATACATGCCCCCATTGTTCATAGCAGCACTATTTACAATAACCAAGACATGGAAACAACCTAAATGTCCATTGACAGATGAATGGATAAAGAAGATGTGGTACATATACACAATGGAATATTACTCAGCCATAAAAAAGAATGAAATAATGCCATTTGCAGCAACATGGATGGACCTAGACATGCTCATACTAAGTGAAGTCAGAAAGACAATTTTTGTATGATATCACTTACATGGGGAATCTAAAGTATGACACAAATGAACTTATCCATAAAACAGAAGCAGACTCACAGAGAACAGGCTTATGGTTGCCAAGGGGGAGGGAAGGTGGGGGAGAGATGGACTGGGAGTTTGGGATTAGCAGATGCAAACTATTATATATAGAATAGATAAACAACAAGGTCCTACCATATAGCACAGGGAACTATATTCAATATCCTGTGATTAACCATAATGGAAAAGAATATGAAAAGAATGTGTACATATATGTATAACTGAATCACTTTGCTGTACAGCAGAAATTAACACAATGTTGTAAATCAACTATACTTCAAAAAGATAAATTTAAAAAAAAGAAAAGAATGTTTCTGAATGATTGACTCAATGCCTTTACTCAGTTTAATGACGAAGAATGGAAATTTTTAGACTTTTAATTCTTTCCAAATCAAAGCCACTTGTGTAGGTGATATTGAAAACACTCTCCTAAAATACATAGCTATTTAAATTGGTTTATAATGGTTGTCACAGGAAAAATATTCAAAAAGGCCTAATTAATCAAAATAGCAGTTAATAATCCAAGAGGAAGCATCTCTTTGATTGGGACTACCAGCAAGTGTTCACCAAAATGGTCCTACATGTCCCCAATTTTTATATTATATATTTTTATATCATATATTATATATATCATATATACCACACAATGTTTCCTGCATCAATACTGAATAAATGCCTAATATCTAAATCATAGCACAAGCTGTAATGTCATCATGTGGAGTTCACATGGATTTTTGACTCATTGCTGAGCAGATATTTATAGAGTGGGAAAGGCAGGTGCTCTGGGGTGATTCCTTCTACCATCCACCCTGGTCCGAAGCATCATAGGAAACTTAAATCTACATTGGCTGGGGGGGCCCGGGTATTTCCAAATCACCCGTCACCATCAGCCTGGCGGAAATGATTAAGAAAATATTCTTTCAGTCCCTGAACAGTGACCAATGAGCTTGTTGGTCTGCGCTGAGTTGGGTAGGAGTGTCGTTGGGGTTGGAGCTCCAGGCAGTGGAGGGAGGGACCAAGAGCAGTGTCCCGGGGGCTGGCTGCCAGGTCCATGCTTGGACAGGGCTCTGGGCCCAGCTGCAACTAATTAGCTTAAGACCCTGGACTTCGGCCTCTGTGCCCTCAAATGAGAAAAAAGAAGACAAACTTAGAAGATCTCTTAGAAGCATTCACACTCTGTGCAGATTCAGTGGTCTAGTTTCCTGATTCACCATTCATCCAAGTAAATGGTATTTTTCACTTTTCAACTAAATTACTTTCTGTTGTATAGTCAGAGCTGTCAACCCACACGAGAGTTAAGTTGGAGGCTTTAGTTTAATTAACACGTTTACTGTGATAGAATAAAAATCAGAGCCTGTCGCTCCCAGCCCCGTGAGTGGCAGGGATTTTGTACCGTGATCTGTGATCGGGGGGAGCCCAAAGGCTCTGCTGGGAGGTCCTTGAGTCTCCTTCCTGCCTGGTTTGGGGCCCTGGGGCCGGCGTAGGGGGTGGACGGGGGGAGCGGTCAGGCAGGCAGCAGCTGGTGGCCCCGGGGCCTCCAGTGTGTCAACTGCTGAGCAAAGTCTTGACTCAGGAGGTCACCCCCGTCAGGCTCCCCCGCCCCAGCTTCTCAGCACCTCCTCTGCGAGTCCCCAACACGCTCGCTTTTAATGAGAGACTTGATTGTTTCATGAGTCAGAGATGATGGCAAATTGCACCAGATTGGCACCTAAGCCTATGTTCGTTTCAGGAGAACGTGTCTCTGTCACTTTGGCAAAAAGTTAACCCTATGTTTGCAAAAAAAATGGTTTTTTGGCTTCTGATCCTCTAAGATTCAGATTTCCTACTGCCTAGCAACTTATCAGCTTTGTTTTATAAGAGATAAAACTTCGAGTTTAGTAACACATAAATTTGAAAGCTAAGTCATGGCCATAGTAGTGATAATATGAGGAAAAGTAGATTAAGAAACCTAATTTTGTATTGTTTCCACAATAGAACAACAACCAGATGCCCGTAGAACACGGTGTCAGCCAAAAAAAGGAGCCCATCTCAAGGCGCAGAAATAATAAGATACTGACCTCCACCTCACCCACCTTCTAAAAAATAACCCCTAACAGTATAACACCAGGACAGGATTACTCACTTTACATGCCCTAGTGTAAACCATCCTGAGTGCACGTGGCCTGGCAGGAAGGGTGGTCGTGTCTGGCACCTTATATGTCCTTGTTTAATACCGGACAAGCATTCTGTTCCTGATATGAGACATCTGCTGGATGTGTCAGGCACGTGGAGCAGGGCACCGAGGGCTAATGGGAAGTTTCTTTCACTGGCACCAAAATGTAATGATAAAGCCCTTGGCCACCCAAATTCAAAATTCAAAAAGAAATTTGAGTTTTTCATCAAGAAGATATTCTTGGCTTCCATTCCTCTCACTTGCTCATTTTCTTTCTTCCTCTGGTACCAAATAAAGGCAAAATTCCACCACCAGCTTTGCGTGGCAGGCCACTGGCCACTCCTGGCATCTGGCCAAATTATTTATGTACCACCGGTACTCAAATTTTTCATCTCCCCCATGGTAGCTTAGCAAGTGACAGAAAAAGCAGGGAGATATAAACAGCCTGCACTGTGTTTGCAGGGAGGTTGGAGAGGGGCCAGTCCCCGCCCCCTGCCTGACACAGCATTGCTTGACTTGACCTCCCATAATTCAGGCTCTTCAGACTCACTCTACTTTTGGACACATGCAGTCAATACAGCACGTGCTAATTATGAAAGGGCGATTAAATTTGGGATTTCGTTTTAGATTGCACTCGGGTTGTTCACCAAGGGCACCGAGCAGCAGGGCTGACTTCTAATCAAAGGCAGGCGCAGGCTCCATCTTCAGAAGTTCTCACCACAGAGAACAGCGCCTTTGAACTTTGGGAAGTAGGATCCAGGTGGCGAATCCTGACTCGTGCGGTTGGGAGGGGGGCAGGTATGGAGGGTGCACAGACTTGGGTGGCTCTTTCTCCTTTCCCACTTGCAATTACGTAAAATCAAAGCAGAAAATGATCTTTCCATGTCCTGTTTCTCTGCGCACATCTGCTTATTTGGTGGCCTAGAGGGTTTGCACGTATGTTCAGGATAAGCACGTCCTCCAACTTCACTGAGTGAAATGACCCCCGTTCTGCTCACCCTGGACACTTTTCAAGGTGAGGTTTCACGGGGGGTTGTGCCTCGGCCTCGGGACCCAAGCTTGCCTGCCTGACCCACCTGCAGGTTAACATGCGGATCCCATCTGCCTGTTTATAGGCTCCAACTAGTGGATGCTGATCGCTTGGGACTATTTTTGGACACACCTTTCTCAGAAGTGAACCTGGTGTGAAAATTGCCATGTTTGAAATGCCAGAATCTGCCAGCTTTCCCTCTTTCCTTCCCATGTGGTTCGACCAGCACTTGACAGTGAATATAGTTAAACTTTTAGAAAGAAGCAGCTGAGCTGAGATCCAGTCACCACAGACATCACACCTGTGACTGTCTCGAGCGATGATGTCCTTCTGCTAAACTGGTCAATTAGGAAACGCCACACGCCACTGAGAAGGGTCAGAGCAGGACTGAAGCCAGAGGCAGAGGGGAGTTTGGAGAGCAATCGCTTCAAAAGCGTTTTCTTCACTCTACTGAGGAAACGTGTGGGCGTGAGCTCTGAGCCTCTGCGACACAGCCTGACCTGCTCGCCTTTGCTCTGGGCAGGTGCACCCCAGGGGACAGCTTCTAGAGCCCAAGTCCTTGGGCACACCTGGGATGACCGTGGCTGAAGCTCTAGGTGGGAAATATCATGGGTTGTAGAACACACACATTTGGTAGAACATTTTCTTATATTTATATACAATATTTAAATAGATAAGGTAAAAGAAGTTTTGTAAAGGTTTCATTCAAGTAATCCATGCAAATCCTCATACCGTTCACAAGGGAGAGTGCCTCCATTTCAGTGTGGACCCTGACACTCTTCAGTGGGTGATCACAGAGGGGCAGGTGGAAGAGGCTTAGCTCAGCCATCACCAAACATCCCAGGCAGGTAGGTCTCTGTCCTCCACACGCCTGAACTGGAAACGTGCATGTGTGTCCTGACCCGAGCAAAGGGCAGCTGCGATGTGCTGGGTCATTTCTCACTCATCCCTGAGGCGTCTGGCCAGACATCGAGGGGCTCCTGGTCCAGGTCACAGGTGTGGAGTGGATGTCCCCAGGGGGCGGGAGGGGTGCAGAAGTCAGGCTGTGTGACCTGGGGCGGATTTTACATTCCCAGCTTCCTCGTCTACGAGGCAGGGGTGATGCCGCATCACGTGGGCTGCCCTGTGGACACAGGTCTGGTGTGTGGAGGACAATTAGTGGTGATTTTTCCCGTGTTCCAACGTATCTTGCAGGGTGATCCTCTCAGTCAGGCCAAGAACTATCATAAAAGAAATTTCAAGGTATATTGAGCATCTAAAATACCATTTGTTTTTAGTTATTTAGATAGATTTATTTTGGATCTTAAATGATAAGACTAGCAGGAAAGCTGCCCCTTTTGGAGGCTATTGGAAGCTTGGCCGCTGTGGACACCATCTCAGAGGCTGACCAAGTCCACGCGGTCTGGGTCCTGACACGGCCTGTGAGGGGAGAGGAGCTTCGAATATGAGGTGTGATTTCCAGGCCCCACGAAGCAAAGAGAAAGAAAACATGCTGCAGTTTTGGGGAGGCCGGCGGGGGTGGACGCTGCAGGTGGGGGGGCTGCCTCCAAGCCCCGTGGAGGGTCATCAGTCCCAGGAAGGCTGTGGGACCGGGGCCGCCAGCTTGACGCATTTTCTGGAGAGAACTCTTCTTTCCCCTGATCCGAGCGGGGGCAGGGCGCACCTGTCACCCACCTGCCATGACTCCACCTGCCATCACCCCTGCGTTCCGCTCCCTCCCTGGGGTCTGCCTGTGCTTCTCTCAGCTCTGAGGCTGCGCTGAGTTGTCTGGGTTGAAGGGCAGCCAGACCTTGTCTGGAGGGTGCCAAGCTCTGGTCCCTCAGGCTGCCCTGGGCCGTAAGCAGCAGCCTCCGTGAATAGAAGCCCTTAGAGCTACAGGGAAACCTGAAAATCTTCCAATCTCTTCCTTTTGAACCAGGGTTTTTTGAGTCATAGGGGTAAGTGGAGTTTTTGGTGGGGGGGGGGTGTTTGGGGGTGCAGACTGTGGCCTGAATCCAGAGCCCTTGCCCCGTGGGGTGGCTCTTCCCTGGGGCGGTAGGCTGGCTGTTTGTGCAGCCTCGGATCAGAAAGGTAGTGCCGGTTTGAAAAGCTAGTTTATTTCAGAAATATGTAGAACTTTATGTGAAGGATAAAGTGTTTCTGTTTCTATCCTCTGCATTTCCATTGGCACCCATTTGTCTATTATATCAACTGCTTTCCCCTAAACCTTAAAAGGAACCAGAGAAAAGTAGGGTGTTCAGAGAAGTGAGCACAAGAGACCAGAAAACAGCGGTAAAGTGACAGCTTAGCCTAGAGGGGTGCATACCCTGCGGAAGCTGTTTTGCTTTCTTTGTCCCTGGGGTTTGCTGGCTGACCATGGGGTCTCCTGTTCTCCAGGAGTTTGGCAGCTTGGCCCCTTGTTCCTGGTACAAGACTGGAAATGGTGTAAACTGACTCTGCATCTAAGGGATGTGGTGACCACCTGTGGTCCTTGTACGCTGTCTCCTGACCTCCCAGGGCTACATTAATAATTAGAATCCATGAAGGTAAATATGGAAACCAACCTCTGGTTGCCAGCTCTGGCTTAAGACCTAGAGTTCCTTCCTTATGCCTGACGGCCATCATGAGTAGATGGGTGGAGGGAGGGCTCCTGTAGAGCCAGGCCGGCTGGGAAGATTCCTCCCAGGCCTCTATCAGCTCCTCCTCTTCATTCTTGCAACACACAACTCAAGTCTCCAGATGTTCCAAGTTTCATGGTTTGTAGGTCCAGGACCTAGAAGCCAGAAATCTTATTTCCCACACATGTGGGCTGCCGCCTGCTAAACCTGGAACTCTCTCTAACTATGGCAGGTCCAAGACAACAATTCTGTGACTCAAAAGAGGCATGAAGGTGGCTTGAGTTACCCGTCTTTGCCACGTCTACCCTGATGTTGTTTTAGGCGGTCCTGTGAACACATTGTTGAACTGGTAAGTTTTGAACTCTCATGACTAAAAAGGCAAACCATATCTGTTTGTTTTTGTTCAATTTTCCAAGTTTTATATAACGTTCCCATAAATAAAACATTGTGCTTTGAGAATGTGAGGGCATGAAAACAAATGTAGTTTAGCCAACAGCAGTACCTAATATTTTAGTCTCCTGCGTTGTTTCTTAGGAATCCTGAATTTTATATTAGAAAATGATTCTCAGGGTCCAAAATGTTACTAAACTGAAATTTTCATTTCCTTTTTATTTATACATGAAGTGTTAAAAGTATTTGTGTACAAAATCTTGTTCCATACCATCATCAATAAGAGCACGGGTGCTCCTACAAGTATTGATAACATATGAGCACGGTTTAGTGCCCTCTCATGGGTCCTGGCAGTTTGTGTTCTTGTTTTGTTTGATTCAACTGTTTGATGAAAGTGAGCTTGAAAGTTAATGTGTTTTTCATCAATGACACATATTGAAGACAGTGTGCCTGTGAGATGCATATACAAGCTTGCTATATTTAGAATATTTGTGAGTTAATGACCAATGATGTTTTTAATGGGTCCCATCCTTTCCCTGAGACATTTCATTCTCTGCTAGAGCAACCTCAGGATAACCATATATAAATACACAGCTGACCCTTGAACTGCGTGGGTCCACTTACGCTTGGATATTTCTCAGCAGTAACACTACAGGACTACACAGTCCATGGTTGGCTGAACCCTCGGATGTGGAGGAACTGTGGATACAGTGGCCAAATATAAATTATACTCAAATTAACCCCCTCATTGTTCAAGGGTCAACTGTATAGATTTTCCATGTATTTTGATTTTTAGCACCATTAAGTTTTCACAGAGACGTTATAGTCCCCACCTATATACTGACTCGATAACAGCATTCAAAAATAGACATGGGTGAGATTTTCTGGCTGCCCAAAGAAAGTACTCTAACTGATGGAATATTGAAGATCTATTTTTGAAAGAAGCGGAAAAAGTCAAGAATAGGCAAATATATTAAAGAAAAAAGTCAGCCTCCTAAAGATTAAAATAGAAGTTTAGGTGGATAATTTGGGATCATCTAAGAAAACATTACTTGAAGATGAGCAGAGATCTTAGAAGTTGAACATACTCAAATGAAATCATCTACAGAATGAAATTTAGCAAAAGTGTTTTTGTTTGTTTTTTTGTTTTGTTTTCAACCAGAAGTGGACTTAACAGATTTTCTACAGATATATAACATGGGAAAAGTGTCAGGCAAAGAAACATTTGGACTAACTTACAGATGAGACAGTTATGGGAAAGTGTAGTTAGAACAGTCAATTAATTAAACAGTAGTCAGTGAGGTAGTGTATCAGCTAGTTTTTGGCTGTGTAATCAAAACTTAGCAGTTAAAATAATAGCCGTTTATTTAGTTCACAATTCTGTGGGTTAGCTGATGTTCTTCAGGCTTGAGGTAGTTCAATTGGTCTCTGAAGGGCTCTCTCATTCATCTGTGAACAGTTGGCAGGGGCTAGCGCATTTTCAGCTGAGATTCTTAGGTTCTTCTCCATCTGTTTTTACATTTTTCAGGCTAGCTTAGCCTCATTAAGTATGACTGTTTTGCAATTTTGTTAAATGTAAATGGGTCAAATATTCCAATTAAAATACAGAGATTATCTAACTAGACTAAATAGAAAAAAAGACATATCCTGCCTACAAGAGACTGTAAATATAAAAAATAGGTTGAAAGTAAAAGGATTGAAAAAGATATATCTGCAATCAGTATAAGAAGGCTGATATGGCTACCTTAGTACCAGACAGTGTAGGCTTAAAGACAGAAACTATTATCAGAGGTACAGAGGAACATTTTACAAATACAAAATGGTCAATTTTCTAAATATAAACCTCAAAGTACTTTCTTTTTATAAGAAAACTGAGAATGAAAGGAAGACAGAGAAATCCAAAATCACAGGATTTTTAACACCCCTTTCTTGGTAATTCATAGACTAACTAGACAAAAAATGAGAATATGAAAATTTTAAACAATTATCAACAACCTTGACCTATTTTACTTTTATAGAACACTCCACACAACAACTAGAGCATACACGTACTTTCCAAGTGCAGCTGGAACACTCCCAGGTAGACCACATGTTGGGCCATAAAATAAGTCTCAGTAACTTTTGAGAGCCTGAAACCTTACAGTTTCTGTTCTCTGATCAAAACAGAATCAAATGAAAGATCAATTACAAAAAAAAAAAAAAGTTCTACAAAAGCCCCCAAGTACTCGGAATCTAAACAGCACAGTTCTAAATAACTCATTGATAAGGGATGAAAACACTAGAAAAATTAGAAAATTTTTGAACTTTATGAAAATAAATACAGTAATAACAGCATTTAGAGGGAAATTTCCAGTTTTAATGCTGATATTAGAAAAGACCAATTGTTTAAATTTGTTCTACGTATCCACATAAGAAACTAGAAAAAGTAACGTAAATTAAATTGGTAAATTGAAACCAAATAGGTAGATGAACTGAAATAAGTAAAACAGAGAAAAGCAAACAATAAAGACAAAAATATTATAAGTTGGTTCTTTGAAAAGAATAGTAAGTTGATAACTCTCTAGTGAGATGAATGAAAACACAAATTATCAGAAATAAAAGAGGGAAAATCACTGCAATTTCTACATAATTTAGAAAGATTATAAGAGAATATTATAAACAAAGTTATTCCAATTAATGTGATAACTTAGATGAAATGAACAGTCTTTGACAGAGATAGCTTACCAAAATAGACACAAAAATAAATTGAAAATCTGAATAGCTATGCATTAATAAAATGTTTGAATGTTTGTATTCAAGTTTATCAAAAAAACCTTAACACAAAGGTAACGTTGAGCCCAGATGGTGAATTCTGGAATGATGGAAGAAATAATGGAAATTTACACTAACTCTTACAGAATGTAAGTGAAGGAGGAATATACCCAATACTTGTGTGTGTGGTTTTATGAGTCCGTACCGCCCTGACACCAAAATATGACAAAGACATAAATATATGTATGTACATACATGTGTATATAGATACATATATGCACACACACAAGTACTCTTCGTGAACATAATCATAAAAATATTCAACAAAATATTGGAAATAAAAAGATAATATAACATTACCAAGTGGGATATATCCCAGGAGTGCAAGATTGATTTAACACTTGAAAAACATCAATTTACCAACATATTAACAAAATAAAGGGGAAAAATCATATCATTTCAAGAAATGCAGAAAAAATATTTGACAAAATTAAACACTCATTCAAGATAGCAAATGCAAACAAAGAATAAAAAGGAATTTCCTCAAACTGACAAAGGGCATCTATGAAAAACCTGCATATCGCTGGATGGTGAAATGTTGAAGGTTTTTCCACCCAGATCAGGAACAAGACGAGGATGACCTTTCTGACCACTTCAATTCAACTCTGCACAGGAGTACCTGGCTGATGCATTCAAGCAAGAAAAAGGGATAAAAAGGCTTTCTTTTAAGTTTTGCTTGGAGTGTGTAGTCTTCGGTGCCAGGCCTGCAGTTACCATGTGACTCTGGGCTCTCTCCTGAACGTCCTCGGGTGTGACACACTCTCTCCACTCGGCTGGCTGGAACTACTGCTCCCAACACTGCATAAGCTCTGAGGACTGTTTGCCTCACAGCTTCCTGAGAGTCGTTCTTGGCCCTGCCTTGAAAGCGTCCCCTTCACACAATGCTTCCTGCTCAGCCAAGGACTCAAGGGTCCCTCTGCAGATTTCTTGAGCTCTTTCCATCTCTGATTCACTCTCCTCTGGGAATCTGCTCTGTAAACTCCAGTTGCTCAGCCTCTCCAAACTCAATGTGTCTCTCCCATTCAGAAGGAACCCATGCCACGGTGGGCTTCCCTCCCTGTGCTGCAGCTTGAAAAGTGCTCCAGGCAGAAACACGGGCAATTGTGGACTTTACCTCAATTTCCCCTCTCCTCTGGGATCCTAGACCCACTCGCCTGTTGTCCAACATGAAAACAGATGCTCCATATATTGTCCCCAGTTTCTGGTTGTTTACGGCAAGTGGCAATTCCAGTACCAGTTTCTTTGTCATGAAGCTCTCATACAAATTGGAACAGAAAAAATAAAACTTTTAAATTTACATGTGGCACAATTGTTTATGCAGAAGATTCTAAGGAATTTACAAATAACTGCTAGAAATAATAAGTGAACTTAGCAAAGCCATAAGACACAAAATAAATATAAAAATTAATTGCATTGCTATATACTAGCATAGATCAAGTGAAAAATAAAATAAAACTTTATTCATAATAGAATCAAAAAAAGAATATAAAATATTCAAGAGCGTATTTCATAAAAAGGGCAAGAATTGTGCAGTGAAATTAAAGATCTAAGTAAATGGAGAGAAGCACTACTTTCATTAATGTAGAGGCTCTTGTTAAGAATTCAAATACCCACAAATTAATCCAATACAACTTCAACCAAAATACCAACAGGCTGTTTTTCTAAAAATTTATAAGTTAATTCTAACATTTATATGGAAACGTTAAGGACCTGGAATAGCTCATATATTTCTGATAAGAAAGAATCAAGAAGGGACCCATCCTTCCTAATTCCAAGACTCACTCTAAAGACAGGCTGGGGTTGGCACATACACACTGGCAATTTCACCAGTGCAACAAGCAGCTCAGAAATAAACCCTATGTAGACTGTAAGAAATTCTAAAGAAATTAAATGGAGAAAGGTGTTTTTTAACATGGTGCTGGGACAACAGAATAAACATGTGGAAAAAACAACCTCTATCCCTGCCTCTCATACACATATAAATACGTTACAGTTCACACATCAAATACAAGCTAAAACTATAAAGCTTCCAGAAGAAATGCTGGAGGGTATCCTGGCAACCTTAGACAAAGATTTCTTGAGTAGACGGATGGAGGGAGGGCTCCTTGAAGAGAACAAAAGAGGCACTAATCTATGAAGAACAAATTGGAAAATCAAACAGCATCAAAATTTTAAAATACCCTTGAAACATATCATTAAGAAAACACAAAGGCAATCATAGACTGGCAGAAAATATTCAGAGTACGTATATCTGACAAAGGACTTGTAAACAGAGTATATAAATAACTCCAGCCAATCAATAAAAAGTAGATAACCAAATAAAAATGGTTCAATGACATAAAGACGTTCCACCAAAGATGATGTACAAATGGCTAATAAAAACACAAAAAGATGCTCAAAAATAAGATTTCAGGGAGTGTAAACTAATGTCACAGTGTGATAACATTTTGATAAAATTAAAAACCCAACCCAATGTGTGGGGGATTGGGGAGTAGCTGAAACTCTCACCTGAGCTGAGGGGGAGGGCTCACCACTTTGCAGGAGTTTGGCAGCTCCTGACAAGGTAAAGATGCACCTGCCATTTCGCTCAGTGATACCACTCTGGTGTCCACCCAAAACGCAGGAAAAAATCTGTCCACGAAAGACTTGTTCAGGGATGTCTGCACTGGCTTTGCTGTGAACAATCCAAATCCCCATCAACAGGAAAATAGATTTTAAAAGTATGATACAACCATACAATGGATGCTACCAGGCAACGACGAGGCAGGGACCGCTGATGCACACGTAGCACCGGCGAGGGTGGAGACGTTCTGCTCCCGACGTAGGCAGAGGAGAGGGCGGCACCTGGCTCCCGCACGCTGTGTAAGAACCGGCAGTGCTGTCGACAGAAGCCACAACTATGGTCGCCTGTGGGGACTGGTGTCCACGGGGATGCCGGAGCCCTTCCTGCATCTTGACTGGTGTGGTGGCCTCCAGAGATACCCAGGCCCTAATCCTGGGACCTGTGGATGTGATTGCATATGGAAGAGGGACTCTGCAGATGCGACTAAGATAAGGGTCTTGAGATGGGGAGATTGTCCCGGATTTGCCGAGAAGAGGGAGGCACAGGAGGTGTGAAGACGGCTGAGAAGGGATGTGAGCAGGGAAGCAGGGGGAGGAAAGGTGGTGGACGGAGGGCCACCTCCAGGACCCAAACAGGGCAGGGAGCCAGGCTCTGCCCTAGGGCTTCAGAGGGAGCGGCCCTGCCGACACCCTGACCGCAGCGCAGTGAAGCCCGCCTTGGACTTCGGCCACCAGACTGTAAGAGAATAAGTGTGTGCTGGTTTAACCCCCCCCCCCCCGTTTGTGGTCATGTGTGCTGCAGCCCCAGGAAACTAACACAGCTGGCATGCTGGTTTTATGACATATTAACAAAATACATATTTATCAAAATATCAAAATGTACCCTTAACAAAACTCTGGTGACAATGAAAAGGTCGGTGGTTGCCAGGCGTTGGGGGCAGGGAGGGGTGAGTAGGCGGAGCTCAGAGGATGTCAGGGCAGTGAAATACTCCGAATGTCACTATACCAGGGGACACACGTCATTACACATCTGTCCAAACCCACAGAACATACAACCCCAAGTCTGAACCCTGATGTAAACGACGGCCTCTGGGTGGTGATGATGTGTCAGTGCAGGTTTATCCTTGGGAACAAACGCCCCCTGGGCGGGGCTGGTGGTAGTGGGCGCTGGGCACACGTGGTGCCGGAGGGGTATATGAGAAATCTCTGTACTGCCCTCCCAATGTTGTTGGTAACCTAAAAATGTAGTCTTAAAAAATGTACCCTTAAGATCTGTACATCTGACTGCATGAAAATTTTGCCTCAATTACAAAAAAAACAACCCTCAGAAACAACAGAAAAGAAAAAGAAATAAAAACATATAATCTACGCTTAGGCACAAAAATATATACATACCCAAAGTGGGCATCCGTGACCTCTGCGGTGCTCTTCCGGAGGGAATTCACACGTGGTAGTTTTTATGGGGTTCTTATTCGCAATGCTTCTCAGTCCGTCAGATCTCAGCTCCTCTAAGTCACAGCAGCACAGCCAGGCCAAGGTCGGCTCCACACGGAAGGAGTTTCCAGACGCCTCCTCGCTCCTGGTCTCCATCGCGCTTGCCATCACTGGCCACTGCCTCCGCCCGGTCCTCGCTCGTCCCGAAACGCGCGCCACCACAGCACGTGCGCAGCGCCGGGAAGCAGAGCCCTGGAGACCCGGGGGCGCAGCTCCCTTCAGGGCAAGGGCCGCGGGGCGAGGCTGGACCCGGCGACGCAGCACAGGACGGAAGGAGGCTGCGCCGGGACGGAGAGCTCTTAGGGGACAAGGCCGAGAGCGGACAGAGCGGACGCGGCCGGCAGCGCCCAGGCAGCGCGGCAGTGACCCGCAGGGGCGCACGGCCACCAGCTGGTGAGCCCGCAGGCTTCCGGGCGGAAGTGCAGCGTGAGCCGCAGCCCGGGAAGCTCTGCCTTTCACGCTGATACACTCCCTGCAGGTGGAAGGGAAGGTGTGGGCTGCGCCTGAGGCCACGCGGCACCAGGCCGCCGATGGGGTGCAGAGGGGCCCAAACATCCTGGGCCGGGGCGCACGCAGAGGTCCCGGCCTGGGCAGCCTGGGGACGACCCTGCCTCCGTGTCAGCCAACAGGCCGTACGCCTCGTGCCAGGGCCCCTTTCTCTTTCACTCACAATTTACAGTAATGTGCTTGTCTGCATTTCCAAATGTAATAAAGAAAAGCTTTAAAAGAGTCTCTGAGCAGTGAAAACTGTTCCGAAAGGACTATAAAAGGTTAAAACTAACTTCGAGTATGTTCGAAAATATAATTGCTTTGGATACACAGTCTGCAGCTCTCACTTACGCGCTTGGGGCTGACATAGCTCTGCTCGCCCAGACGCTCCACAGAGGCAGGCACGCTCACCTCCAGCCCCCGGCACAGTGACCACCAGCTAGCACACAAGTTTTGCTGCCTGATCCGTGCGTACGGGATGAATCCGGCTGTTCTCCCTGGCCGTGACTCCAAAACCCCTCATGTCTTTGTGTGCATATTGAGTCTTATGTAAAATGAGGTATTTTCCTACTTTCTTCCTCGGAAGCAGACTGGGCGTCTGAATCTTCCCTGTCAGCAGCACGACCCTGCAGGTGCTGGTGTGGGTGCATCGGGGAGACTGCCTGGCAGGTCGTGAAGGGCGTGGGAAAGCAGGAGAAGTCCACTCTCCCCTCCCTGGGGGTGCCCACCCATACTGGAGACGCTCAGCACCCTCACGCTGCCTCCTAACTTGCATTTTTTTCTTCTTCAGAAGGGGAGCTGCACGCTACCTCACATTGCACTGGGAGAGCAGAATCTTGGCCTCACTGGTGGCGGCTTTCCCTGGAAGGGTGGCCTCAGGGGAAGGGAACTGTCTCCCTCCGGAGGAGGACAGTGGGCAGGTGAGAGTCGGCCGAGCCGGTCCTAGGGATGTGCAGGGAAGAGCAACATCCCTAGAGGCAGGAAAACCTGTGCTTCGCCGGGAGAGGGCTGCGCGGGGTCGGGCCACTGCAGGGATGGCGAGTAACACGGAACGGATGATGGACCCCAGCGATTACCAGCCATATCAGGAAAGCTTCTAGCAGGAAAGACAGAGAACAAATAGACAACAAGCAAATGCACAATTTGCACAAGAAAGCAGAAAAATAATAACATCTTGAGGGAGGTTAGAGATGGCATCAGGTGAGAACAGATGTTATCAGACAGAAACATTCAGAGAACAACAATGAACCCTTCGACATTAAAAATATGTGACAAAAGTTAAACCTCAGTATGTGTTGGAAACTACTGTTGAGGACATCTTTTGGAAGCTAGCGTTAAAAGGCAGAGACAGGAAAGGTGGTGGAGTGAAAACGAAGCTTGGGCAGCAGGTCCTCCAGGCCTTTGTCACTAAATCAGGGTTCCAGGATCAGAGGGCAGAGGCATCTGAGGGAAAGAGGCCACTGAAATGATTAAAGAACACGTCTCCAGAACTAGAAGACATGGCTTTCCAAACTGAAAGGCAACACCAAGGGCCCAGCACAAGGGATGAAAATCCAACCAAACCAAAGCATGAGGCCAGGAAACTTCAGGACAGCAGGGAAGCAGCAACCCTGAGACAAAACACAAGGACCAGCCGTTCACAAAGCAGCACTGAGATCAGAAGATCCCACGTTCCCATGAGAAACGACTTCCACCTTATGCACCAAATCCAGTCAGACTTAACAATCAAAACTGAGGGTGGAATATAGAGGTTTTCAGATATGATTGGACACTTTCAGACAAAGATATTTGCCTCCTAATTGCCCTCCTAAGGAAGCCGCTGGAATGTGTCCTTCACCAAGAACAAGAGAGGAACCAGGAGAGAAGAGCCTGCCCACGACGGCGGGTGGGGTGGCCCCGGAGCAGCACTTGTGCTTCCGGCATAGAGAGTTCTGTCTCCAAGAAGAAATTGGGAGAAAACTTGATGATGGGTCTGAAAGCCTGGAGAGGTGATTTGGTGTTGCATTACTTGAGTAACAACCAAATAAAAAGCAAGGCAATTACTAACTCCAGAGAAAAGGGAGTCTACTTTAAAACACAGACTCATAGTTTGTTACATGTCCTCGCCAATTACATTTGCAGTGACAAACTGAATGCTGACATTGATCTAAACCAGGTTACAAGATACCTGTTTGAGGAAGATGGGGAGCTCACGCAGAGCCTGGAGGGGAGGAAGTGGGGCCAGTCTGGGGGCTCAGAAGTGGGAACACAGCACAACAGGTCTGATCTGAAAATTCAGCAGTGTCCATTCAAACGTGTGACATAGAAATAAGGATATTGTACAAACATG
Organism: Balaenoptera acutorostrata; assembly: GCF_949987535.1. NCBI lineage: Eukaryota > Metazoa > Chordata > Mammalia > Artiodactyla > Balaenopteridae > Balaenoptera > Balaenoptera acutorostrata. Next base: position 94,213,668 of record NC_080075.1, on the reverse strand, counting down.
TTAGCTGACAGAGGAAAGTCAGTTGCCTCTGTGCATGAATACCTTTGATACAAATAAAGAGTAAAACTAAAAATCAGTGAGGACAAACTACAGATGCTCACGACAAAGTTGTTAGAACTTGTAAACAAGGATTATTTCACCAGGGACTTTGCATTCCTGTGCTTAGCAGCACTAGCCAGCGCCTCAGCAATATGCCTGGGGGCCACTTTACACCTCAAAGTCATCCCAAACGTGCACAAAGATGCAAAAAATGGGGCACTAAATATGCTGCAACAGCACACCTGTTCACGTGTTTATGGGTGAGACCTGAAACAGGAAGGCAGAGGGCAGCCTCGTGTGACCCCAGTTAGGAACATGGGCCTCGGGCGACTCAACATTTTACCACTCTGGTTATGCCTGCAAGTAACCCCTAAAGCAAGTGCTGCAAGTATTGACTTTGGGGTAACAAATTCTAGCAAGTAGGTGAATTCGCAAATGCTTTGTAGTAAGTTTTGAAACTGGGAAGTGTGAGTTCTCCTATTTTTTTTTTTAAGATTATTTTGACTATTTTGGGATTCCTCATAGTTCCATATGAATTTGAGAATCAGCTTTTCTATTTCTTCAAAAAAGGCCATTAAATATGGCCTTTAATTATGTTCAGTATGAAGACCACTTTGGGGAGTATTGCCGTATTAACAATTTTAAGTTTCCCAGTCTATAATCATGGGATGTCTTTCCATTTATTTAGGTCTTTGATTTCTTTCAACGATGTTTTGTAGTTATAATGAATAAAGCTTTTACTTCCTTGGGTAAATTTCTTTCTAGATATTTTACTCTTTTGAATGCTATTGTAAATCTAATTTTTAAAATTTCCTTTCAGATTATTTACTGCTGTGTAGAAATACAACTGATTTTTTTGTGTTGATCTCATACCCTGCAACTTTACTGGGTTTCTTTATTATTGCTAATAGTTAGTTTATTTTGGGCATGAATTCTATAGGTTTTCTATGTATAGAATCACATCATCTGCAAATAGAGACAGCTTTACTTCTTTGTTTCCAATTTGAATGACTTTTATTTCTTTTTATTTCCCAATTGCTCTGGCTAGGACCTCCAGTCCTATGTGGAAGTGGGCATCCTTGTATCGTTCTTGATCTTGGGGAGGGGGAAGATTTTAGTCTTTCAGTATTAAGTATGATGTTAGCTGTAGCTTTTTTTCAATTGTCTTGTGTCATGTTAAAAAAGTTCTCTTGTACTCCTAGTTTGCTGAGTTGTTTTTTTTTTTAATCAGCAAAGTGTGTTGAATTTTGTCAAATGCTTTTTCTCCATCTATTTAGATGACCGTGCGTGTTTGTTCTTCATTCCGTTAATATGGTGTCTTGCATTGATTGATTTTCTTATATTGAACTACCTTTACATTCCCAGGATGAATTCTACTGTGTAGAATCTTTTCTATGTGCCATTAGCTTCAACATGCCAGAAGGTGATGTTAATCTGTAAAAGTGTTCACATCGGTGTTATATCACTTATAGTGAGCTTTATTTGATGAGCCCAGGTCGAGACCCAAAGCTGAAGTTACCTGAATAATGTTGGTTACACCTTTGCTAGTTAGACCCTTCACAGAAGTGGAAATTGAGCATATTAAGATAAACATACAAAAAGTCTTTCTGTTTCTGGGAGTTTCAGTTCCATACTAAGTTATTTAATATACCTAGTCAGTAAGTCTGTAATGCTGCCATGAATTTATACTAAATTTATTTAGGTTTAAAAAATAAAAATAGTAAAACATTCATCACTGTTATCTAGCCTCACACGTAGAACATATGAAATCTGATTTAATACAAGTTCAGTGTAAGCTTTTTTCTTTTTACCAATAGTGATTTGTAATCAGATTTAGCTTTGAAATGTTTTCCTCTAGTTAAATATTTCCTAAGCATTATTATGTTTCTATTTGATATGTATTGAAGGTATAACATTCACTGACTCTTGCTTTTTTTCTCTAGTATTGCCTCCAGCTATTGAGTTAATTTTCCTTATAGTGTTAATTTCTATTTTTCATTTGGCTTACAAAAGTAATGATTTCTTATACTTATGCCTTCGTTAATTATATATAGGGTTTTTAAAATAAAAAATGGTATTATTCTTGAAATAATTATGTTTTTCCAAGAGGTTCGTTAAAAAATGTGGTACATGTATATGAATTTATATCCATTTTCTTAAATTCATCTTTCTTCTCTCCTCTTATACTTTGAAGATATTAGAGGATAAAATTCTTATTTTACATTTTAAAAAGTTAAATCTTCCAAAAAAAGAAAATCTAAGACAGTTTAAAATTTCCTTTCATTTTAGATAATTACTTATAAAATTTGATTTATCATAGTATGCAACTTTTGCTATTAAAATAATTTAAATTATTGAAATTAAATTTATGTATATAAAGTCTGTTTTTAGACCTGTTTTCCGTCATCACATTGCCACTCCTGTTAGTGTGAGCTCCATGGATTCAGTGGCCAAGTGTCATTCAGCTGATCCTGCAGCTCCTGAGAAGGCAGGATTTACATGGTTGATTTCCTTCCTCCTTCCGTTCCTTCCTTCTTCTTGTTTTCTTTCTTCTCTTGCTCCTTATTTCTTTCTTGTTTTTCTTCATTTCTCTTGTTCTTTTCCCATCGTTCTTTCTTTCTTCCATGTTTGTTGAATGAAAAGTCCTGTAACCTTGATCTCGGAGAGATAGCAGTGAGCAGTCCTGCAGAGAGATCTTAGTTCCCTGCCCAGGGATTGAACCTGGGTAGCCTGGATGAAAACCAGGAATCCTAGCTGCTAGACCACCAGGGGCTAGAGGCTAGAAGCAAAGTGGCCCTAGCTCTTTCCCCCATTTGAAAGTAAGAATGTTTCAAGGAGGGAAAAACTGCAAAAACAGGTACAAAGTTTATTATTAGAGGCACAGCACAAGGTATGGGAGAGCACACAGGGAAGCAGTTTGTTTATTTAAGTCAGAAACAGGGCAGAAATGCACGCCCAGAGAGAAAGGGGATGGGCGTCCTCTCTCAGTGTGGGCATCCTGCGGCGGAGCGCAGTACAGAGGTGATTGTAATCCCTTCTATAGGACAGGCCTTCCGGGTCTTCGTTTACCTTTGGCCAACCACCTCGTTTCTTTTTTCACACCTGACTGGTCCCTGGATCCTCCCCATCACGTGTGCACAACTTTTTTGCTGAGATGGATCCCAGCGCAGAGGCCTGTGGTCGCACGTCCATACATATTGTGAGGTGGCGGCCTCTCCCTTTTCGGCCCCCAAGGAGCCTTCCTGCGCGTGTGCAGACAGGGAAGTTTTCCTTGACCTCAGGAGGGGTCATCTTATCTCTTTGCTTCAGCAGAGCTCAGCTTCTGACACTAGTTTTGTCCTTGGAGTGTATGGGTGAGAACAGAGCTTCAATGTTACTCCACTTGACAAACACCAGCTGTCCGGCCCAGGGGCCCATCTATCTCCTACCTCGGCTTTAAGTAGTGATTTTACGTCTCCTCCATCTAAATAACCTAAGGCAGAATATGCCTTTGACCATATCCCGAAACTCCGTAGTGTTAGCCTGCTGGGTCGAGTTGAGTAAGGAACTCTGCAGGACCCTGAAGGCAGTTCCAGACCCTATATGAAACACTTTCTTCTTCACAGTCTCTGTATACGCCTCATAAGGTATTTTGCAAAGAGAAAAAGAACGTAATTGAGAATATAATAAATGCACTTTGACAATCCTGATTTATTATCATCAGAAGACTTGACAGCTGCTTTCATTTCTGGTTACATCATTCTCAGGTTAAATCTTACCTGTCTGGACCCCTGAGCGACCTTGGCTCGGTGTTAGAAGACAGAAAAGCAGGAGGGTCCTTAGGACAGAGGAAACCCTCTCTACAGAGCTCACTTCCAGTGATTCCGGAGCTTTTCCAGACATGAGTCAAGCCCAGCGACGGCGCTTTATATAGGACGGTTCCTCTGGCCCCTAAGACTTTGTCTGCCCTTCAGGAGCTCCTCAGAGCCTGGGAGAAACAACAGCCGCTCTTCTCAGACAGACGCCAGCGTAAGTGAGTGCAGCCCTCAGGGTCGGAGGTCAGCCTGAAGGTTAGAGGTGACGGCGTGTTAGACTGTCCCCCTCCTGCCTCAGCACCACTTGCTTTCTCTAAAGACGCAGGCTTAACACCCCCTATTTTGTCAGGTGCAGTTTCCAAAGCCATAAAAAAGCCCATACCACCCACATACCTTTTCAAACAGGCTTGAATTCCATCATGAAAATACACTCTGCAAAATGGGATCTATATTTTTGGAAAGAAGTGTCCAAATTCTGTTTCTCATATCTAAGCAGAAAAGATTCTTTTTCTAAGCCTGACTGAGGATGAGAAATTATCTGATTAATCAAGAATATAATAATTTTTTTAAAAGAAGAATGGAATTTTATTTGAATTCTGGCAGGACAGCGGAAGATGGAAGAAGTACAGATGGGAAACCAGTGGCTGAAGCCACTAGCTAGCCTTCCTCTGGTCAGTTTCTAAAGAATTCAAATGTAGTAAGATACAGAGAACACTGATTATAGTGCACATGATTTAGTCATATTTGGCTAAACTATGAATCTTGCTTTAGGATTAGCATTATGAATATCAGATGACATTGCATAGTTTTGCACTCTAGAGAAACCTGGTTTATCACCACCGAGTGCATAACATAGCCCAGAAGATACTGTTGCATCTAAAATCCCAATATCAGCTTCTTTACTTAAAATCCAACCCTTGGACTTCCCTGGTGGCGCAGTGGTTGAGAGTCTGCCTGCCAATGCAGGGGACACGGGTTCGAGCCCTGGTCTGGGAAGATCCCACATGCCGCAGAGTGACTAGGCCTGTGAGCCACAATTACTGAGCCTGCGCGTCTGGAGCCTGTGCTCCACAACAAGAGAGGCCGCGATAGTGAGAGGCCCACGCACCGCGATGAAGAGTGGCCCCCACTTGCCGCAAGTAGAGAAAGCCCTCGCACAGAAAGGAAGACCCAACACAGCCATAAATAAATAAATAATTTAAAAAAAAAAGATGTAAATGAAAACAGTATTTAAAAAAAAAAAAATCCAACCCTTCAGTGGTGAAAGGTACCAACTTCCAGTTATAAAATAAGTCCTGGGGATGTAATGTACAGCATGAAGACTATAGTTGCTAATACTGTATTGTATATTTGAAAGTTACTGAGAGTAGATTTTTTTTTTAATTTTTTTTTTTTTTTTTACAGTAGGTCCTTGTTTGTTGTCTATTTTAAATACAGCAGTGTGTACATGTCAATCCCAAACTCCCTGTCTATCCCTCCCCACCACCCTAACCCCTGGTAACCATAAATTCATTCTCTAAGACTGTGAGTCTTGTTTCTGTTTTGTAAATTAGTTCATTGTTATCATTTATTTTTAGATTCTGCATATAAGCGTTATCATATGATATTTATCTTTCTCTGTCTGACTTACTTAGCTCAGTATGATAATCTCCAGGTCCATCCATGTTGCTACAAATGGCATTATTTCATTCTTTTTAATGGCTGAGTAATAGATCTTAAAAGTTCTCATCACAGGAAAAAATTTTTAAATATGTGAGGTGATGGATGTTAATTAGACATACTGTGGTGACCATTTTGCAATATATACAAATATCAAATTACTGTGTTGTACACCTGAAACTAATATAATGGTATATGTCAATCACACCTCAATTTAAAAAAATAAATTAAATAATTTTAGAAATTGTCTTTCTATTATACTTAATTCATGTTACTTATTGGAAAAAACAATATTCACCATGTAAGAACATTTATGTATTTCTTGGGTCTATTTATAGAGTATTATTTTTGTGTGTGTGTATATATATATATATATATATATATATATATATATATATCAGTTACTATAACATTGTGATACTTTTACAATTATTAAAACTTTAAAATACATTTTAATATCATTTGTACAGGTATCACCTTACTGTACTTTAAATAATGTTTTAAATTTAGTTTTTCTCCATTTCTTTAAATAAATTTAGATTTGTCCTATCAGATTATATGGAGAGAAATAATATCTTTATAATATTTTGTTCTTAGAGTTTTTCTCTTTAGCAGATGACAGATTTTGGTATATAGGTCCTCCACATCTGTGGGTATGCATTCCTAGGTATTTTATATATTTTTTGGTGATATTAAAAAGGACATCTTTTTCATTATATTTTCTAATACTAGCACAGTGATTTTTCACATTATTTGTGCCTGACCACCTTTTTTCATTACTGATTTTCAAGATTCCTTTGAATTTTGCATGTAAATAGTTACATGATCTACAAACAACACTGATTGGGCCCCCTCCTCCTTGTATTTGTCTTGTACTTCTTCTTTTTGTCTCATTTCATTATGCAGAATATCCAGAACAAGGAAATAAGTGACAGGTGATCAAAAGGAATGTCTTTGGATTTAGACAGACCTGGTTCCCATCTCAGTCCTACCATTCACTTCCAGGAGGCTTTCCCCAAAGCTTCCATTTTGTCTTCATTAAATTGGGAAAATAATGTTGCCTCATTGGTTGATGTAAGGATAAGAGAAAATTTTTGTCATTTTCTTGACTAAGATGCCAGATGTTGTAAGTATACATGTTATTGTACTTATTGTTTATATTAAAACATTGTGATGATATTGGGCATCCTTGCTTATTCTGATTTTAAGAATAATCATCCTTGCTTATTCATTTTTTAAATATGAATTTCTTGTATTAGTCTGACATTAAGATTTTTGATGATGGTTTGCATTTGGTTTGTTTTAAATCCAATTTTGGTATAGATTTTTTTCCCATAAATAGATGTTAGATTTTATTATAAGATACTTTTATGTTCTATAAAAAAGATAGTTTTTCTTTGACCAAGTGGTGTGATGAATTATGATAACACATATATAAATATTAAACCATCCTTGCAGTTTTGATATAAATACTAATTGGTCAAAATGTATAATTATGTTAAAATGCTTATTATTAAATTAGTAAATACATTATATATTGGGTTTATATCTCTAAAATAGAAAATATTCTTCTCCATAACTCTATTTTTAATAGGATTTTGTGTTTTCTTTTATTTTCTTGACTCATAAAATAATTATTTTGTTGCTTATTTTTAAATAATTAGCATTTGAATTGTGTTATTTATATTATTTTTCTATATTCTGATTCCTCATTTTTTGTTTTTATGATTCTTCTGACCATTATCCTTATTTTATTAATTGCATGCTTACTTTATTTCTATTTTTTAAAATTAATAATGAAACAATATTGACCAGTATTTTGTATGCTGTTTATTGACTGTGTAATTTATTGACTGGTTATTTTCATTAAAATCACTTTAGCCTATGTTCCTCTGTCAAAATTTGTTGATTTCCCAACACTCTAAAATAGGAAACATTTTATGGTACATATGTTAGTCGGCTCAGGCTACCATAACAAAATACCACAGACTTGGTGCTGAAACATCAGAAATGTGTTTTCTCTCCGTTCTGGGCTACAAGTCCCAGGTCAAGGCGCTGGCAGGTTGGTTTCTGGCGGGGCCTCTCTCCCTGGCTTGCAGACGGCCACCTTCTCATTGTGTCTACACTGGCCTTCCCTCTATGTACATCCCTGGTGTCTCTTCCTCTTCTTATAGGGAAGCCAGTCCTATGGGATTAGGGCCACACTCTATGGTCTTATTTAACCTTAATTACCCCCTGAAAGGCCCCATCTCCAAATGCAGTCATGTTGGGGGTTAGGGCTTCAACCTATGGATTTGGGGGACACAATTCCACCCATAACGTACATAATTGTGTTTCACATTCTAGATCTGTGACTGAAAAATAATCTTGATGTCTGAGTCTGTTTTTGTAAGCAGATTTCTTCGACATATTTATGTTCAGGTGGTGTCAGTACTTACTGGTGATCTTTTTATGACACAATTTTCTGTTCTTGGGCTCGGCACCTGGATTCACGTCAAGCTGGATTGGAGTCATTCCCTGAGGAGGGGTCCGTGAGGGGAATCGTTCTGAGCTCTGCTATTTCTGCTGTCAGATGAAACGTACCTTGAAGGTTAAAACACTGTGTAGTCCTATGCTCTCCCTCAGACACTGGGAGACTTATTCCATGATGTTTTGACATTTCGTGCTTAAGAAGAAATGGTATTTTGGTTGCTGAGGAGGCAAATTGCCACTTGCCCTGTTGCTAATATAGGATTTAGGTTTTTTTCTTTATTCCTGTCCACGCAACTTTATCTGTTGTCACTATTTATTGTTTTTTTTAGATCTGGAATGACTGCATACACTGCTTTTCAGCTCAGGAAAGTTGTCTTGTATCATTGTTCTATTGTTTTCCATGTTCCTGGCAGCTTTCTTTGTATCGTTAGTGACCCTTATAAAGATCCTCAATTTTCTGTTCTCCACAAATACCCGTTTCATTCCTGCGACTTTCTCCCATTTACTTTATGTTCTCCAGCTGCTCTCAGTTTCCCCTTCACGTCTCAGCGTGTGTGTTTCTGTTGATGATTATTGATCCCTGCGTGCATCACGACTGAGACTCTTCTCTGCCTCTTTACGGAGCTTCACTTGTGACAAGCCTGTGTCACCCCCACTCTCCTGCCTTAAGAACCGATTCCCCACCTGCAGTTTTTCTCCAGTTTGTTGCCTCTGAAGAGACCAAGAAAGACAGAGGGCAGGGAAGCAGCAGTACCATAAACACTGCCAAGCAACGGGTGACGCTTCTCTAGAGAGGGCTTCATCTGCATCCCTAATTTAGGGTGGATTCTGTGAGAGCATCAGAGTTTCTCTCCTCTCCCTTGGAGAGGGAGCCCTCAGTCATATGACCCCCAAGCCTGGGTGTACTGTCTTTACTCTGGTCCCTCTACCAGATGAAGAGGGACATTGTAAGTCAGCCTCAGCACTTTCTTCTATCTTCATTCCTGGCTTTGTGGGAAGAAGGGAGATGCAACAGGGGATGCTGGAGAGGTACCATAGCTGCATTTAGGTTACCCCTCAAACTTCCAATCCTGCCTTTCCTCACTGTGCCTGTCTACCTCCTTTTGAACTTGCTCGCGAACTTAGAGGAAGAAAAGATAATTGGATTGTGTCAAATTTTTATTTATATTTAGGACTACACATTGGTGTGTGATTAGTTCCCAAATGTCAATTTATATGACTGAACTTAAACCCTTTAGATATTTTAGTGAACAGAGATTTTAGTATGTAGGAACAGTGACTTTTTTAATTTCTAAAGGATAAAGGAAAGACTTCCACTAAATTTCGCTGAAATTTTAGAAGTGTAAAATTTTGGGTTTATTTTACAATCTAGAAAGATCACTTGAATTTCCAGATTATGGGAATAATTTTAACTAGCTGAGTGACATTTGGTAAATATATTAACCTCTCTGGACATCTAATTAGATCTCAGATACAGGGTGCTGCAATTGACTTACTCATTTCTCTGGGGCCATTTCAGCTAACAATCTGCAAGGGTGAGTGGTCTTTTTACTGTTCCTGTGGGAATATATTATGCTTGCTTTTGTGGGTCTGTGGGAGGGTGAGCTAGGGGCTTCTTTCCGATGCCACGGGTCCTGTGGTTATTCCAGGTAAACTAGGGATCCCCACCCATGGGCGATCCCCCCCTGGGATTATGTGGCACTGACGAGGGAAACTTTGGTCGTCACCTCTGGGGGAGGATGCGCTCCTCTAATGGGGAGAGGCCAGGGACGATGCTAAATCCCACGGTGTACAGAACAGTCCCACAGTAAAGAGTCATTCAGTCCAGAATGACAACGGTGCCAAGGCCGAGAAAGTGTGATGGATGCTGATGAACTGTGATGTGGTTCTTCCTGCCTTTCATGATTCTAGTGTCTGTTATTTTCCTGAACAACCGATGTCTTTGAATTTATCCTTGATGTAGCTACAAAGCTTCAGCAGGCCTGGAGACCATTTCAGCTTTTTTTAAAGTACATATATTTTTGCTCTACAAATACTCAAAGAACATAAAATAAAAGCACTTTTGTTGTTCCAAGAAAGTAATGTTGTATTTGTTCCAAAATCCAAATACTGCACTTGAAAGAGACTCGAAATCCATATGGTCCACATAGAAAGGGGGAAAAAGGCTCTTTCATGAATATTTGTTAGCTTGGGACATTACCAATATCATATTTCAAATGACAATATTTGCAAGAATTTAAAAGAATAACATAATTAGATTCATAGAAATTTTGAGTTGGAGTGAGTTTCAGGGATCATCCAGAATGTGAGATGCTCAGCCAGACTGTCTCCAATGTTTTGGATGTGACGTCAGGGTCCAAAGAGGTAAGCTGTGACCATCCTCAGAGCAGAGCCGGGCCCCCAGGCTCACAGGCTCCGGGGCCAGCACGTCGCCTTCATCTACACGGAGCTACTTCACTTGTTCTGCTGTGAGAAAAATGTTGAATGAAGCAGCCTCATTTCTACCTCTTTTGAAAAGAACTCACATTACCTTTTTACATTGTATCTAAAGTATAAACATCAAAGACCTGATTGTTGAGAAGACAGAATTTCATGCCCGATGCAGCACAGTTTGCGACATGGCTCGCCGTGAGGATTTGTGTCTGTTACCCCACCCCTGACCTTGCTGTCACCAAGCACTTGGCAGCGTCACACTCACCAGGAGCCCAGGGTTACGAGGTGAGAATGAAGCCTATTCTGGGTTGGGTGCAGCTCACACCTTTGCTGTGTGACAAGGGCCTGAGAGATGAACAATCCTGGTCTCACGGAGCAGGCACCCAGGTGTCCCTGTTTCCACAGGGCCTGGTGACATTCACTTCCTTCACCGCGCTGTGTTTTCCTGGACATGTCACTGAATCCTGGGACTGTCTGCCGTCCCCCGGGCTGCGTGGTGCTGGATGCACAGGGGGAACGGATGACTCTGGCCTCTGTTCCTGCCGCGTTTACCGCCTTGTGACCGAGCAGGCCGGACGCGGACACAGCAGGGGTCCACGCAGAGTTCCACATAGTTGACAAGGCTAGAGGACAGCGACGGGGCGCCCGCGGAGGCACCGCGGGGCGCAGGTGAGTGAGGGTCCGAGGATGGGCTCCGGAGGAAGCAGCAGGCGTGGGTGAGGACAGCCGGTGAGCGGGCTGGCGAGGAACCGGTGCAGGCAAGAGGGCCGGGATGCGCTGCGCTCGGGCCACCGCTTCCCTGCCGCCGCGCCGACTTAGTCCTCGCCTAAGAGCTCGCAGTGTGCCTGTAGCACGGCGCTGGGCTGATCTGGTGTGGAGAAGCAGCCCAAGACTCTCTAAGGCTGACCTGACCAGTGGGACCACGGGGCGCTGTTGGCCTCTCCCGAGGCGCGATGCGCTTCCCTCCCGTGTCACCGGGCTCTCTGCTTCACCAGCTGTGGTCCTCACTAGAGCTGTCTTCTCCATCAGCCTTGGTCCTTGTCTCTTAAGGTGCAACCCTCTGTTACCGCAGTAAACTCTACCCCTTTTCTAAGTTTGCTTTTTCCAGCACACTAATTACCTATCATTCTACACATTTTCTTTGTTTATTATTTTTCTCCTTCACTAGAATTAATCTTCATGAAACTGGAATTTTCATTTGCTGTTTTTCACTGATAAATCCAGTGCTTAGAAAGATAGTTGATATAATATACAAAGAATAGATATTTGTTGAAAGAATAAATTTCACAGGGCTCTTTGGAGCCTTAGAGATAATGCAAAAAAGTCTCTAGTATACTACCAGGCATAGAAGAGTGCACCAAAAAAACCATTTTTTTATTTTAATATAAAAATTAGTGTTTAAATTAGAAAACGTTAATAATGCTTCTTTTGAAAATCAATTATTTTTAAAAAATGAGGAGTTCTGGGCAGTCTTTTCAACAAATTATTTTGGGAAAACTGGATATCCACATGCAAAAAAAATGAACTTGGTTCCTTACATTACATCATATGTAAAAATTAACTCAAAATGGATCAACGACCTTAATGTAAGAGCCTAAACTATAAAACTCTTAGAAGAAAATGTAAGGGGAAAGCTTTATGATAATTGGATTTGTCAACCATTTCTTGACTATGACACCAAAAATAGAGGCAGGAAAAGAAAAATAGATAAATTAAACATCATTAAAACTGAAAACTTTTGTGCATCATAGGACACTAACAATGGAGCAAAAAACAAACAAACAAACAGACAAACAAACAACACCCCAACCCACACAATGGGAGAAAATATTTGTAAATAATCTATCTGATGAGAGACTAGTATCCAGAATGTATAAAGAATTTCTACAACTCAACAGCATCAATGAAACCAAACAAGCTGATTTAAAAATGGGCAAAACACTTGGGTTGATCTTTATCCAAAGAAGATATGTAGATGGCCAATATCACATAAAAAAATGTCCAACATCACTAACTGTTAGGGAAATTCAAATGAAAGCCACAATCAAAGCCATAGGATGCCTCCTACCAAACAAACAGAAAATAACAACTGTTGACAAGGGAGTAGAGAATCAGAATCCTTATGCTGTTGGTGGGAATGAAGAATAGTGCAGCTGCCATGGAAAACAGCATAGAGGTTCCTCAAAAACTTAAACATAGAATTACCATATGATCCAGTAATTCTACTTCTGGGTATATATTGAAAAGAATTGGAAGCAGAGACTTGGACAGATATTCACACATATATTCATAGCAGCATCATTCACGATAGTCAAAATGTCCATCAATGGATAAATGGATAAACACAGTATGATACAGAGGTACGTTGAGATGCCATCAGCTTTAAAAAGGAAGGAGATCCTGACACATGCAACAACATGGAAGAGCCACAAGGACATTATGCTAAGTGTAATAAGCCAGACACAAAAGGAAAAAAATTGCACCATTCAGCTTATCTGAGGTACCAAGAGTAGTCAGATCCACAGAGGCAGAAAAGAGAATGCTGGCTGTAAAACAGGAGAGGGGCTGCAGGAGGAGGGGCTGCAGGGTCACTGTTCATGGGGACGGAATCTCAGTTTGAGAAGACGAGAAGGTTCTGGAGATGATGGTGGTGGTTGCACAACATGAATGTGCGCCTAAAAATGACTAAAGTGGTAAATTTTGTGTTATATTTATTTACCACAATAAAATCAAGACTTTTGATAAATATTGTCAATCATTTAAAAAACGTTTTCAACATTGCACCCTACATAAAATCCATATTTTAAAAGTTGTAATATAATGTGATATCAGGCTTTTTGACATTTTTTCCCCTGTATTTACCTCCTGTATTTTTTCCTATTATATATATAGAAAAATCTAAAGTTTTAGGAAATTTGCCATTTCGGAGGAATCACCTTTGGACATCCCAACACAGACTATTTTCTACATTAAAGAGAAAATCGAATGTGATAAGAGGAGTGGGGTAGTAGAGGCAGATGCCACGTTCAGGTTGTGTGTTGAATTTTCATGACCGCCCTATGTGGCCGATTCTATTTGGCCAAATTTGAGAGAACCAGAGACCAAGCAAGATGAAAACACAAGCCAAGGCAGAGACACCTGAATAGGCTGAAGATTTTTTGCTTTTTTTTAAACTTTTAGGGTGTTATATTTTATAACCTCCAAATACAGACATCGAAGCCTGTTCATTCATGATCCATTCTTTTTTACTGACTTAGTTATTTAAATAAAGTTTACTGATTGCCTTCAGTGTGCCAGGCACTGGGAGATACGGGACAAACTGTCCCAGTTTCGTCCTGTGTGGAGCTGGGCACAAGAGTTTGCAAAGTTAGGGACTGAACCGTTGATTCCCGCTTAACAATGTGATGCGCGTACCTGCTGGGACACCTGCTAATTCAGCCCTTCTAAAACAGTGACTTTCACTGAACAAAAGCCGGAAAACAATGATGCCTTTGAACATTAGTGAAGGTGACAACGGATGTTTTTAAAGGCACAAGGTACTGACCTCAGATTCCAACAATGCATAATCTTGAAATGTATTCGTCTAGAGGGTGACTTAGCAAATCAATTCCTAATTTGCTTAAGTTGGTAGTTCTGTTTTAAGATTTCATTTTTTCTTCTTAAGGGGATGAAGAAATAAACTTTTATCACGACTGAGCTGTTGAACATTTTCTTTCTACCATATCATACTGCCACCATCTCCCATGCAGGGTTTAAAAATGCTGTTTCTCAAGCATGAATGGATAGAACATTTGGGGTTAGAAAAAGTAGCTGAGTTGGTGTTTTCTCAAATTTAGAACCTATCTAAGTTGTCAGGGCAGATTTTCAACTTTGAACAGTGAGAATATTAGCAATGACATCTTAGAACCTTAAGTCAGAGACTCACTACCCTCCAAACCGATGGGAAACATAAAGAAGACATCACAGGGATGCAGAAAGGGCCTGTGGTTGAAAGGCTGGGTTCCCAGTTGCTATTAGAGGTGGGGAGGAAAGCCAGGGCCAGAGGGGGCCACCTGGACCCCAGGCACCCAGCTCACATCGATCAGACATTGATGAACATGTGATGCTCACATCAGCACCATGGGATGGACACACCTGAGTAAGATACCCGGGAGTTGGGGTGCAGCTGTGTGGTTAACAGGAAAGAATTCATAGTTACAGATTTGTTCATTTTGATTCTGTTGTTTCCTTTCATATTTTGGAGCCATTTTTTAACCTGGAAGTGTGCATGGCTCAGGGACAACTGCGCCTGAAATGATGCTGGATGGCATGAACTGCCCTGAAAAAGAGGGTAAGTTGTCTGCAGGGTCCCATGGTGAAGCGGTAGCTGGGGCCTGAACACGGCGTGTCAGCCCCTCCGGACACGGCTGGCTCTCAAAGGGCTAGTTGACATTTATTAGCTCCATCAGTACATTAGACATTGTAGCAAACATAATTCTGAGCCCAGATCAATGCGATTACAATCTCAATTAATCATGAGTCAGGCCACAAATAGAAAGCGAGGCTCCTCGGCTGACAGAGAGGGAGAGAGAGTATAACCTTACTCTCTGCCTGGCTTTTCAAATGCTGAGGCGCTTGGGGAAGATTTAGAGCCTATGAGTCACATGGGGCTGCTCCAGAACAGTGGTTAGAGCCCATCCAAGGCTGGCCCAGCCTCACTCTTTACAGTTGAGGAGATCCAGGCAGAGAGGTGACTCACCTGGACCCGAGCTGACCTGGGGCCACTTCAATCCTACACGGAGCTCATTATAGTGTTGCTGGTTTACTTCTAAAACAGGAGATGCCAGGCAGGATCTTGGGTAGAGGCTGAACTTTCAGGAGCCCAACCTCGTGGGCAAAGCAGAGTCCCTGGAGCTCACCTCCTGGACCCATAACTATGACTGGAATGTTGATGGGTTATCGAGAATAAGGCTTGAAGCTGAAGCTTTCCCCTAGACTTTTCTGTTAGATGAGGATGAAACTTAGGTTCCAGAAAACATGCCGGACCCTCCTGGCTCCACCAGTGACTGAGAGCGAGTTGAGAGCTGGCCCTCTTCCGACTGTCCATCCCTCCAGCCAGCGTCACGGGGGGGCCTGGCCTCGTGGGAATTTGAGTCTGCAAACCAAAGTCCAGATGGTACATATTATATAGTCCAGACCCAGGAGTCCAAGGTGCTTTTACCCATGGAGAGAATAGATCATTTACGGATCATACATATATGGTACCCCAGGTTAAGATTTTACTTTTCTTTCAGATTCGTTACTGATCATTGGTGAGAGATGAACAGAGGGGGCTGAGCAAGCAGACAGAGGAGGGGCTCTGCAGTCGTTACCTTCTGTTCTGCTTCAGGATTACCAGAAACAAAATAAACAAAGTGAACTGACAAAAGCTGAGTTAAAGCTAGAGAATAAAGTGTTTTAAAAGTATAAAATTCATGAAAATATTAAATATACAAGGAAATAAATAATTAAAAATAATATATATTAACATAAACCTCAAAAATAAAAAATAGGAATTGATAGTAATTTGAAAGATAGATATTTAGTATTTGATAAAAGATGTAAAATATGAAAACAGAAAGAAATAAAAATAGTAGGTTTTATTTAACAATAAAAATGCTAAAATAATGTCGAAAATACAAAGTTGATTATAAAGTTTATATTTTTGCATCAAAATGGTCAATTTCAACCCAATATGTTGATATTACTCTGACGAAGCTCCTCAACATCTGGAAAAACATCCACGTCTGATCTCTTGCCAGAAAGACCTTGATCTTCCTCGTAGATGCTCAGGCGTGTCTTGGAGTCTGAGAGGCGATGGAAAGTCCCCTTCACCCACCTCATGTGGAGAGAGGCTTCCCTCCACCCACCCCTGAGCACCCTGTGCCCACTCCCTGGCCCCTCGTGGGGTTGGCTGCACCAGGCTCCTGGTTCCAGATGACCTAGATGTGGTTCTTTGAGAATCTCCAAGTATGGTATCTGTAGACTCATACTTCCCTCCTTCCAGTGCTGATTGATTCTCAGAGCATAAATTGGATGTGTTGTTGCTAAAATACCCACTTCCTATTAGGAGCTATCAGGTCAAAGTTCAGCTGCAGTAACAGAAAACCCAAACCATCAACAATTATGCCCTCGCGGAAAAGAGCCAGAAGGGGGCAGTCAAGGGCTGCTGGGATGGCTCCATGAAGCGGCCAGGGACCCAGGCAGTTTTTAGCTTTTCGGTTCCACCATTCTTCTGGGTTCCACCATTCTTCTGTGTGGATTCCATCCTCAAAGTCACAAAATGGCTGCTAGAGCTTTAGCCATTGCATCAGCTTCCAGTCAGGAGGAAGGAGGAAGGAGGGGTGGCCAATGGGCTTTATTTAGCTCTCTGTTACCTAAAGCCTTCCTGGTATTACCTCCTGATAACTTCCATTTGAGATCTCACTGTTAGCTGAGCAGATTGCTATTCCCAGCCACACAGGCAGTTGCTTAAGAAGGAAAAAGGGAGACCAGCTGTGGGATGGCCAATGGCAGTCACTGCCACAGGGATTGTTTTCCTTGCCAGGAATTCCTCTACATTTGTTCTTCTGCCACCAAGTCCTACCTACTTTTCTGCACCTAAGTGCCTTCTCCTTCTCCTCCCTGAATCCCTTTGGGCTCAGATTATAGATTTCCAGGATGTCCGCTCATTCATCTTGCTCTTGAGCTCATTATTATCTGGGTACCATGTTGGTTTCTAGAGGGTTTTGATGGGTGAACAGCTAGCCACTCAGTGCAGATTTTAATATGTGCATCACCAAAATGGATAATTTAGATAATCAACTGCAAATTTTTAAAATCAAGATGAAACTTATGGACAAAAATGGTTATTTTTCACATATCAAATTAATAATTTGATGAACGTTGTTTTACAGATATAGAATGCAGATTTAACAATGGCAATTAATAACCGCCTGTTAAAATGTTATTCCTAAGGACCTCAGCTTTGGAGAATCCTAAAGAATGTCCTTTTGGACTCTGTTCTAAGTAGGAATGAGTGAACGCCTGTGGATGCACTGCATTGGCCGTGCTCCTCAACGCAGGTGCGGGGGCCTCGCGGTGTCTGTGTTGGAGGGTCCTGGTCCCAGCTCGGAGGTACCATTTCCTGAGACTTCAGACTTAACGTCACTGCTTGTGGTAAAATGATTACCTTTGAAAAAGCCACCAGCTGGTTGACTATGTGGGTTCAGGTTTGACTCTTTAATAGTTAACACAAATTATTTTCTTTTGCGAGTGAGGCACAGTGAAAAGAACACAGGTTGTATAGACCTGGCTTTGCCACTTCCTAGACGGATGACATTGGGCGAGTCACCTGATTTTCACCCCTGTTCTCGTCACTGCAGTTGAGTAACTAAGGAGGAGGGGGGCGACCAGGAGAAAGCAGCTGCAGGAGCTGAGATGGTCCAAGAATGGGGGTCCAGGGCCCTGGGTGTTTCTAGTTGGAGAAACACTTGGTGAGGTTTTTGCTGTCCTTGAAGACGAGTCTGGAGGAGATCTGGAGTGATCCGGAGATCACTCTTCCAGGTAGGCGTGGAATTTACCGTCTCATCAGAATTGTCTGACTTACCAGGTACCAGGACGTAGATGGTTTTTAGACTGAGCTACTTGGGTAGCAGGTGTGTGTGTGTGTGTGTGTGAGTGTGTGCGTGTGTGTGGCATTAATTTTGACTGCTTTTGACAAATAGCTTATTTGCCTCATAGCTCATGTCTGGGAGGAACGTTGTTCCAATCTCTGAAAATCCCAGTCCTCCTCCCTCCCCCCCAGTTCTTTCCTTTGCACTTTATTCTTATTTTCCTCGTGCTTTAGGGACGCTATCAAGCAAATTAAGCAGCTTCACTTAAAGAATTAACCCCTAAAGGCCACACCAACAACTGGAGCGGGAGTGTTTATTTCACAGCAATGCTGAGATGGTGATGTGGGTCAAACAGAAACACCAGGGGAAGAAGGAGGATGCAGACAGACGGGGAGCCCTCCCTGAGTGTGAAACACACCCGAGTTATGCCCCAGTAAAGGTGCAGCTCTGGTCTGAGAAGATTCAGAGCTAAGTGACCACAAAGCGGTCAGTTCCCTGCGATCTGGGGATGCTGGGAACCCCGGAGGCAGGGAAACCAGGTCGAGAAAGAGACTCACTGAGGCTGTGTAAGTGGGAGCTGGACGCTCGGGGCTTCTTCTCCCGCAGTCCCCAGGGCCGGAGACCACCTTCCTCCCTCCTAGTGGGAGCCTGGGTGCAACGCTGGGCCTGGGGACACCAGGGTAGGTGAGGCAGGAGCACCTGGGGGCCTTTCCTCATGGCTCCCAAGAATGCCTGTCGGCGGCTTCACCACGTAGGCCGGGGATCGGAGGATCACCGTTAGAAGAAAATAACCCATGCAGGAGAAAACAGCAGAAGCCCCAGACGGCTGGGTATAGCCCAGGCCCCTCACCACTAGGGAATCTCACCACTTTACAAGCTGCTCATACAGTTTTCAATCAGCTTTATTTTTAAATAAGAGCAATTTCCCAAAGGAAATGGAAAACCTGAAAGACAAAGACAAAATGAAAGATTGAGAAGAATCCACAAACAGAAAAAGAAAGACAAGAAAGCTGGAAGACACAGGAAGGGTGTAAAGGGCAGAAGACAGGTGCACCACAGGGGTCCTGAGGCTGTGGGTTACCTTGTCACTTGGTTTTTGTAAATATTATCCATGGGCTTGCTTTTGCTATTGGGGAGCCTATCTACTTGTATGCTGGGATTTGGAAAGACGCAAAAACTGTTCCAATATTGCCACCATCTTTCCCGGGCCCTTAGTCAGACTGTAGTTACTCTCCTCAGACAGGAGAATGCACTGCATTCAAAAAGAAAAATGATGCTATAAGAAGAGAAAGGTTAAGAGAAGAGCTTCAAGACAAAACAAAGAAGACAGCAGAAATAAAAAATAATAATAGACACCAAATGTAAAATAGATAGCTAGTGGGAAGCAGCCACATAGCACAGGGAGATCAGCTCGGTGCTTTGTGACCACCTAGAGGGGTGGGATAGGGAGGGTGGGAGGGAGATGCAAGAGGGAGGAGACATGGGGACATATGTATACATATAGCTGATTCACTATGTTATAAAGCAGAAACTAACACACCATTGTAAAGCAATTATACTCCAATATAGATGTTAAAAATAATAATAATAATAATAGAGAGTTGGAAACAAAAATTGAAGAAATTTTCCAGAAAGTAGAAAAAAGAACAAGAACTTAGAAATTTAGCGAAAAAAAGGTCTGACATTTAGATGCCTATATTGACTAGATGTTTGTGTCCCCTCAAAATTCATGTGTTGAAATCCGAGCCCCAGTGTGGTTTGTATTTGGAGATGGGGCCTTTCAAGTTGTTTAGGTCATGAGGGTGGGGCCCTTGTCATGGGATTGGTGCCATGATAAGAGAGGTGTAGACTCAGGATCTCCCCCTCTGCTCTCTGCCGCGTTCAGACTCAGCAAGAAACGTCCATCTGCAGACCAGGAGGAGGGTCCCCACCAGACTCGGAACGGATCTGCCAGCACTTTCATCTTAGACTTCCAGCAACCAGAATTGTGAGAAATAAACTTCTGTTGTTTAAGTGGCCCAGTCTGTGTCAATTTGTTATAGCAGCCTACACTGATTAACAAAAGGCTCTTTTCAGAAGCTACAACATTCAACTAATAGGAGTTAAAAAATAGAAAACATAAATAAAGCATCAAAGGACAAATATAAGAAAAATTTCTAAAACTTAAGGACAGGAAATTCCAGATTGAAAGCATCCACTGACTGTTCTGGTCAAAAGGTGGAACAAATCATGACACCAAGACTCATCACTGCCAAGTTCCAGAAATATTATAAGAAATGACATCAAAACATCTTTTTACAATATTGAGGTAAATACTGCAAGAAACTGCTAAAATGTAGAAAGTGGGTACTTCTGGAAAGTAGTTCACTGGGACAGGCAGAAATGATTCAGAGGGAAACTTTTTCTGTACACGCCCTGCTTTTGGCTTTTTCTGTTGACCACGCTTATAGATTATTAAGATAAAAATAAGCAGACATTGAGTTGTAAGAGAGTATTTGACATTTGCTCACATAATCTCTGCTGTCCCAACTGCTCTCTGTATGTGCGGATGAGAATTTACAACCTTCAAGTTGGACTCAGGTGATTCGCTATCACTCTGTCATCTACCTGTGTGAGAGCTAACCCTAGACATGTGCAGACAGGTGCAGACAGGTGCAGACAAAGGCAGACAGATGCAGACGGGGCAGACAGATGAAGACAGGTGCAGACAGATGCAGACAGGGTCAGACAGGGGCAGACAGGGGCAGACAGGTGCAGACAAGGGCAGACAGATGCAGACAGGGGCAGACAGATGAAGACAGGGTCAGATAGGTGCAGACAAGGGCAGACAGATGCAGACAGGGGCAGACAGATGCAGACAGGTGCAGACAGATGAAGACAGGTGCAGACAGATGCAGACAGGGGCAGACAGATGCAGACAGGTGCAGACAGATGAAGACAGGGGCAGACAGATGCAGACAGGGGCAGCCAGGTGCAGACAGATGCATACAGGGGCAGACAGATGAAGACAGGGGCAGACAGATGCAGACAGGTGCAGACAGGAGCATACAGGGGCAGACAGGGGCAGACAGATGAAGACAGGGGCAGACAGGGGCAGACACATGCATACAGGGGCAGACAGATGCAGACAGGTGCAGACAGATGAAGACAGGGGCAGACAGATGCAGACAGGTGCAGACAGGTGCATACAGGGGCAGACAGATGAAGACAGGGGCAGATAGGTGCAGACAGGGGCAGACAGATGCAGACAGGGGCAGACAGATGCAGACGGGTGCAGACAGATGCAGACGGGTGCAGACAGATGCAGACAGGGGCAGACAGGTGCAGACAGGGGCAGACAGATGCAGACAGGTGCAGACAGATGCAGACAGGTGCAGACAGATGCAGACAGGGGCAGACAGGTGCAGACAGATGCATACAGGGGCAGACAGATGCATACAGGGGCAGACAGATGAAGACAGGGGCAGATAGGTGCAGACAGGTGCAGACAGATGAAGACAGGTGCAGACAGATGCAGACAGGGGCAGACAGGTGCAGACAGATGCATACAGGGGCAGACAGATGAAGACAGGAGCATACAGGGGCAGACAGGGGCAGACAGATGAATACAGGGGCAGACAGATGTAGACCGGTGCAGACAGGGACAGACAGGTGTGTCAGACATCTTCCCCCAACCCTGCCAGGGCCTATCCGCTAGACTCCACATGTTCCAGGTACTTTCTGCTGTCACCCTTGGGGGTCTCTCTCTCCCTACAGACCGTGACATGGTGCTGGGGGTGGAACTGTAGCTCTCGACTAGTAAACTCTGCTGCCAGAGCAACATGTACGTGGGACCCCATTTCATCATCAAGCCAAGACCACCCTGGCTGAGAGTCAGTCTGCATTTAGCCTGTGTGCTTCCTCTTTCCCGGGGCAGCTTGGATTGGACGGTTGAGCCTTTAGAAAGTGTGGAGAATTGTATCACTGTGCCCCCAGACTTGCCCCCCCTCTCCATGCAGGGCTCCCTGCTGTGGGAAGGTTGTAGTTCCTGCTCAGTGTTGGCTTCGTATCACTTCTGAACAGAATCTTCAAGAGTCAGTTCATGGTCCACCATCTTCCCTATTCCCATTCCATGAAGCTGGCAACACATCGTCCTTCAGAGAAAAGAGGGCGTGGAGCAGAGCTTCAGCTGGCCTAAGACACAAACTAGAGGTATGTATGTATTGTTCTGAGTCGCCGATTTCGTGCTTGCTGCAGTGTAACACAAAACTAAGCTGACTGGCAATGTGCCTACAGGTGAGTGCCAGGTGTCCCATCCGATTTTCCTGGGTAATCAAAGTAAGCCACACTTTGGGCTTTGGCCTTTATCAAAAGAACAGTAAGGAAGCCATTGATGGAGGTTAAGCTGTTTTCTGTTTAAGGAGATCATTCTGGCTGGATAGTGGAGATGGGGTTGGAATAGAGGACAAAATGGGTGCGGGGATCTATTTTAGGATGTTCCTGAAAATATAGGCAAGAGATGATGGTGGCTTGGAGGTGTAGGTGTAGAGAACGGAATGATGTCAAGAGACATTTAGGTGGAAAACCGGAGATGGGATTAAGACACAGGGAGGTGGTGCCCTTACTTGGAGAGGTGATGATGCATCCACAGACTTGGGGGAATCTTAGAAGGAGAAGTTGGGGGTCATTGAAAAGAGGTGAAGGTCGTGAGCTCTATCGTGAGTAGCCTAAGTGTGGGGTGGACTTGCGATGTCCAAGTGGGTTACTCGGGGGTCTGGCTCTGCCTTCTTGAATACGTTTCTGCACAGGACAGGAAACCCCACTCACAAAGGTACTAGATGTCTGCTGAGGTTCTTGGCAAGCCTGTGCTCAGGTAAGTGTCCTGTCAACACTTATTTAGCATTTATAATAATTCTGGTATTGAATGTCAACGAGTAAGCCTACTGGTTTTGTTTTGTTTTTTTAACCTAGACAATAAGTATGTGGCTCATCTGATGTCCATTTCTGACAAACAAGTGGTGAATAGTCTTTGTCTTACAACCACAAGGCAGACCAGAGGTTTAAATGACTGCTCCAAAATCATAAAAGAAGTTGACAGCAGCTTTATAGTGGGCATTTAGTCATCCAGAGCAGGGCTGATCCATTAGGCGCCAGTGTTTTCACTGTACCAGGTTGCAGCAAATTCAATATGGCGGAGGACAGCCATGGTGTGCTGTGTCCCATGGCTGGGGGCGGGGGGGTCTCCTCAACTGCTCCTAGAGCCACAGCTGTAAGATCTTGTTAACAGAGCAGAGATAGTGATCCAGACATAGACCAGCCCAAAATCATTAATCGAAAACAAGCTACATAACCTAGAACTTCTGGCCTGATTTTTTCTGTAACCTCTGAAGTGGTGACGGTAGATGAACATGATGTTAGAAAATCTCCCTTGGATGGAGGACACACCTTAGAGACTAAACAAATAAAAACCAGGACAGAAATAAATCACCTTAAAGAAACATGAAGAAATAAGTGAATTGAACACTATTTGCTCATGAAACTAATGAGCTGAAATATCACATTATGTCCTAGTTACGCTTCTGCGTTGTATCAATACAAGCACATTCCTGTCTATCCACCCAGCCCTCATGCTGGCCTTAACTTATGCTACATTCTAAGGCAGGGTCCCCAACCCCTAGGCCACGGACTGGTACCGGTCCACGGCCTGTTAGGAACCGGGCCGCACAGCAGGAGGTGAGCAGCAGGCAAGCGAGAGAAGCTCCATCTGTATTTACAGCTGGTCACCATCTCTCGCATTACCGCCTGAGCTCCGCCTCCTGTCAGATCATCAGGCATTAGATTCTCATAGGAGCACGAACCCTACTGTGAACTGCGCATGTGAGGGATCTAGGCTGCGCGCTCCTTATGAGAATCTAACGCCTGATGATCTGAGGAGGGGCTGAGGCGGCGATGCTAGAGCTGGGGCGCGGCTGCAAATGCAGATCGTCATCAGCAGAGGTTTGACTGCACGGAGACCATCATGAGTCAATTGCTTGCACACTCGTATCAAAACCCTATCAGTGAGTGGCACGTGCAAACAAGCTCCGGGCTCCCGCTGATTCTGCATTATGATGAGTTGTATAGTTATTTCATTATATATTACAGTGTAATAATAATAGAAATAAAGTGCACAATAAATGTAATGCTCTTGAATCATCCCGAAACCATCCCCCCTTCCTGGGTCTGTGGAAAAACTGTCTTCTACAAAACTGGTCCCTGGTGTCAAAAAGGTTGGGGACTGCTGTTCTAAGGGCTTCTACAGCCTTTCTCATCCCTTGTCGGTTGTCCACACTCTCTCCAACTTTTGTGATGTGGTCCGCAAACTGGCCAACCTGAAACAAGGCTTCCCTTCCTCCAAGAAATAGCCAGGGTCTTGCTTCCTCCCTCAAAAGTCCAGCTGTCCTGGACACCACTCTGAACCCCATGCCTGAGCAGCCCGGGATTCTGAGTTCCACATAACCATCTTTCCTAAGTGTCGCTAAAGGCTAGTCACTCCTTGGAAAATTACTGCTTTCCACAGTATATTTGCTTAACGAAATGGAGAATTTTCTCCTCAGGGATATGGATTCTGATTGAGATGTTTACTTTAATTGTAAACTTTGGAGCAAAGAGAATAGAATGTTTTTCTTCTTCAAGGTTGGTGTTCTTGCTTTGGTTGGTCAACAGTCTCAGCTGGTTCTCTTCAGCTCTGTTTCCCTATGTGGATTCCTTGCAGATGGACATGGAAAGCCATTTACAAGAGCGGCCACGTTTGGAAAACAAAGAGTTGCTATAGGAAGAAGAAAGACACCGTGTTTATACTGGACTACTCATATAAGCTGATCCTGAGATTTTTGAAAATAGCAGACTATTCTCTCTGAGCATTAATTAATATTTTTCACACAGATATCTATTCTGCTCAATGTATTTTGAGGTTTGATTTAATTACGAAATCCTAACAAACCAAATTGTGCGTTTTTCACATGGTAAAGGACCACACACTCACTAAAGCTTAAGAAGAATCAGTTTACTGTGGATTCCAGCCAATATTATGGAGTTCTGTTGTCCAAGAATACACTTTCGAAAGATGAGGTTAGATATATTAGTGTTGTTTTGGCTGAGATTTCATTAAGTGAGAGGGCTCTCATAGTTTTCTTAGACCGGGCAAATTTTATTAGGCCAAATTATTTTTAGGTAAATCTATGGAATCTTTCCGATTTGTTACATGTCCTAAAATCTTGGAGCTCTGAAGTTTTGTTTTGTTTTCCTTTTTTAAAATTCTCTCTTTCTCTCCCCCTCTGTCTCTTTCTCTGATGTTATTCGAAGTAAAATTGCATCTTTGTTTCACATGTGTCTGAGGACAGAGGGCAGTCAGGATGTGATCAGAAAGTTAAGTGCAGGTTACACAAAGAAGTTCCTCACGACCCCCGAGCCCTCCCCTCCTGCGATGCCGTCTCCTGGGCGCCGTGCTTCCGTGATCGATTGTTGGGCTCACCAACGAGCTACCTACACACTTAGCAGCTACTGGACATCTTCTCAGAGAACAAATGACAGTCAAATGTCCAGTGTTCATGTGTTCAGTGGCTCCTTCCTTCTCTCACGGACAAGGCTTCATCTGGTGCGGGTGAAGGGACGGCCACAGAGCCGAGCGTCAAGGCTCCAGCCACACGCACCAGCTTCCCGTGCTGGGTTCACGATGCATTTCTCTAAGTTCCAAACTAGGGTCTTCTCGGGGCTTAAGGGCAGCATGTGAAAAATCTCCATATCCTGTTTGCAATCCCCTGAGCTATAAACTCCCCAAGAAAAAAAAATCTTTTCTAAAGAGACTGGCTTGCTTTCAAGCTTATAAAAACCAGCCAGAGGGCCCAGGCTAAGTTTAGACAACTAAAAATAAAGTGAAAACTTGGTTTTAAAAATTATTATTATTATTTTAAAAGCCATTTTTGAAATGTACTTATACAGTGGTACAAAATCAGATTAATAACATTTCACTGTTATCATGAAAATAAGTCTGTTTTGGGCTCGGATAAAATGAAGAACTTCTGTAATGAATGCTTTTTTTTTCCTCTTAAAAACCAAATGTGCAAATACTGTCTGATTCCACTTACATGAGGCATTTAGAGTCATCAAAGCCATAGAGACAGAGGTGTCATGGCAGGTGCCAGGGCTGGGGGAGGGAAGCAAGAGTCAGCGTTCAGGGCACAGAGTTTCAGTTTTACGAGAGGAGAAGCATCCTGGGGATGGCAGGGGCTGGTGCACAACCATGTGAATGTACTTAATGCCACTGAGTGTGCCCTTAAAATGGCCAAGACGCATGTTCTATGTTATGTGCATTTTACCACAATACACACACACACACAAAAGGCAAAACAAAGATGGAATGCGCACGATCTTTTGGAGAAATAAAGATTAACTTTGTTCATCATCTTCAACCTGCTTGTCATTTATTACTTAGAAATCACCTTTCCCTTAAAAAACTTGATCTTCTATGGTACTTCCATGCACATCAGACATATATACTTTGATGAATCTGATGTAGATATGTATAGACTTACTTATTGGCATTTGGCTTTCTTTGAAATATTATACTTTTTAACATACACTAAAAACACAAAGAATGAAAAATGATCCTGAAGAATGGCAACTCTGGTCCCACCCTTCTTTTCTACTTTCATGGAATAAACATCAAACTTTCACGGCAGCTGGACGACTGAGGTATCTCTACGGTAGTCAGAACACAAATGTAACTGTTTTCGAATCTCTCTAAGCAGGAAAATTCTTAGCAGAACCTTGTGAGGGATAATTTGGTCATTTTATAAAGTAGGTTTTATACATTTCAGCGAATTCCAGGAGTGCAGGGCTTGCCCGGCCCCGCGGAGACAGAGGTGAGCACGCCTTTCACGGCGGAGGCGCTCGCTGGGCCCACACGTGGAAGCTCGGCCGCTCGTCCTCGTCCCTCTGGCGGCCGGAGCCCGGGGGCAGGGCCGAGGGTGGCAGGACTGGCCGCCCTGGTGTCGGCAGCGTCCCAGCGCGGAAGGGCCCCGGCCCAGGCTCGGCGTCCGCCGGATCGTGAGACTTGCGTTTACCCCGGAGCCGGGGGATCTTCGGCAGCGCAACTCCGACTCACCGCTTCAGCTCACAGGCCAACGTGCCTCGACCCGCGAACGGTACCGTGTGCTCCACGCGCGTTGGGGGATTCGGGCCACACCCAGACGGGGCAGCGCAGGTCTTGCTGTCGCATCTCGCTCACGGCGACAGCGCGAGGCTTGGCGCCCGCCCTTGACCCGCCCGCGGACGGGCTCAGGTTCTGAGGCTTCCGACGCAACGGCTAAAGCGGAGCCTCCCGGAGCCATCGCCGCGCGACGCCCGCTGCCGGAAGGACGGCGCACCCGCCGGACGGGCTGGGACCCTCGCGGAAAGGCCCCTTCACAGCTGCTCGAACCTAGAATCCGGCAGAGTGGGAAAGCCGAGTGGACCGGGGCGCCCCTGGCGAGTGCCCCCAGCTCTGCCCACGAGCTTCCAGCACCGAGAGGCTCAGGCTTGTGGCCCGACGGGGACGCAGCCCTCGGCGTCCGAGGGGCCGTGAGACGCGCACCCGAGCCAGCAGGCACCTCCGGAGACTGTCACGCGGACACGCAGCTGCACGCGTGGGCCTCGCAGCCACTACAGCGTTCTGATATCGATTTTTAGCAGTTTGCTGTAAATTATAAAATATGAAGGTGGATGTAAGACAAAATCACCCAAGATCGTTAGTGGAGCTCAGCGTTTCCAAAGTCTCTGTGGCCCTGGGCTCAGCCGCGCTCGTGGCACGTGAACTCCCAGGACAGCTGCGCAGTTAGAAGCTTCCGGAAGCGCCTCCGTCTGGTGCAGGGAACAGCCTGGGCCTCAGAGGCTCTGAAATCAGGAGACTTTCTCAGGGGTTCCTTCAAACAGAGCCTAAATGTGATGGGAGATGAGGGGTTTCGTCCTGTCATCCATTTTACATTTACATTTACAAACCAAGCCCCGGGACTCCTACACAACCTACACAGGTCATGGGTCAGCAAGGATTAGAACCAAAGCTCTGTCCAGCGCTGAAGCCCACATGTTTCCTGCTACCCACAGCCGCTTTCCAGAGCGAGGCGTTAATTAAAACACAGAACGATGACTTATTAAGGCCCTGAGAAGTGACCGGAAACCACCCAGAGATGGGAAGTACCCACCTGTAGGATTCGGAGGTGGGTGAGAGACCCCAGGCATAACCCTGCAACAGAAAAAAAATGTATGAAAAAATAATTAAGAAAACTGAAAGTCAGATGTGCAATAAAATGAAGGAGGAAGGATCAGGGCAGCGGCGAGCACGGTCGGAGGGTGGGACTAGATTACAGGTATCTCGCTCTGTTAGGTCCTGGTAGGGAAGTGATGGCCAAGGCGCCCTGACCCTCAGGAGGAGGTGAGCCGAGGCCGCCCCCCTCTCCTGACCCGTCTGGGGTGCGCGGCGGGCAGCCCCTCGCCCCTGCCGGGCACGGAGTCCCGGAGCCTCGCTCGGTGCTGAGCCCGTGTAGCAGTGCTTTCCTCGGTGCCCTTCACTGTGAGAAGAGAGCACCGCCTGTATTGGCTTTGCTTTCATCCCTTTCTCCTCCTCGGCTTCTTCTCCTCCCTGACAGTGTCTTCCCCTGTAATTTAATGGCGCTTAAGACGCTCTTGGCATTTGATAAACACTGACTGCAGGTCTAATGTGTAAGACTGTGATGAAAATACTTGAACACGTTCACACACACTCGTCCATTCTTATGAAAGACAATTTGCCCCTTTTGCTAATAAAATTCATGTCATTTGTTCTGCTTACAACTGTCTCTTCAAACAGCTGACTCCTGGGGCACCTGCGTGGCGTCTGCAAGGCCGGGCTGGGGAGCCGGGCCCACAAGGAGCACCCAGGCTCTGCTCGGCCAGGTGGGCGCCCCAGGCCCTGCCCGCAGAGGCCATGCTCAGCATCAGGACAGAAACGGTAGTGGCTTCTGAATTTCTCCCTTTCCTTCCCTCAGATCTGCCTTTTTCCTGGTCCCCGTGGCCTTCCCTGGGTAGGTGGGTCCCTGCATCACTTCCCCAGCTCTCTCTATCCATCACTTCATACGTTAGGGGAGCTTAAGGGGTTAGAAAAATACATGCATGTATAGATTTGTGTGTATATGTACATGTATGTGTGTTTATATACAAGCACAGATTTATTTATCCTCTCACACCTCAACTTTTAAAAATATTGTCTCAGCAGATTTACAGGTACCTCACTGTTAGTCAAAATCTGATAATGCCTCTCCCTTTATTTTGTATTTGTGCTCTAACAGCTCTCATCGTCCCCGAGGCAAATGGCTATTTCTGTCTGATGAGGGGAGAGATCCCATATACAAAAAAGAGAAAGAGGAAAGCACATTAGTGTAATCATACTTTTAAATGATCTCTTTTGCATCGATATTTGCCTTGTTTGTTCATGTTCATGAGAAATTTGTTGGGAATGGAATAAATTAGAGCATAAGGAAAAGAGCTAACATTCCAATGTGCGCTCCGTGTGGGCAGAAGACACAGGTGACCAGCGGCCTTCCAGGCTGCTCTGCAGACCTGGATGCCAGCAGCTGCCCTGCAAGCCTGGGCTTTGCCATCTGTGCGCAGAGGTGCCCTGAGCGAGGCCAGGTCGGCAATAGCGTGGGCTGAGCTCTTCCTGTGTCTGCCCGAGGAGGGTGACCGTGGGAGTCTGGGCACCAGCTCTGGGGACGGGAGCCCTGGGCATGTTTAATATCGTGCCCCCTTCACAGAGCGCCCTGGTGTCGGCCCAGAGCTAGTGTTAAGGACAGACCTAATGTCAGTCCTTTTATCTGAAGCCTCTCGGATTCCTTTCTGCACAGTTCTTTTATTTTTCTTCCTCTTTCTGATTTTTTTTAATGTTTTATTCAAGTATAGTTGACTTACAATGTTGTGCTAATCTCTGCTGTACAGAAAAGTGATTCAGTTATACATATATATACATTATTTTTCATATTCTTGCCCGTTATGGTTTATCACAGGATATTGAATATAGTTCCTTGTGCACAGTTCTTTTTTTATGTAATGCAAACTCCTTTTCTCTGTTGAGCCCAAGAAGTCCTGACATTGTGTAAGCTAAAATAGAAAAGTTATTTCCATTTGCCAGATGCAGTTTGGGAAGCTTAAGGGAACACCCAAGTTTCCTTCTTTCTTCCTTACGCACCCTGCTCTGTGATGTGGGGATGGATTTTCAGGCTTGGTTTTTCTGACATATGTTGAAGAAAGAGAAACCACTGACCTTCTCCAGAAACGGCAAAGAGCAGCGGAAGTCAGGAAACTCAAACGCTCCTCCTAACTCTGACCTTGAACTAACCTTTCACTGCCCTCCGGTTTAGTTCCCACTGCAGGCAAGAGGGTATGATGTACCCACCCCCGACCTCTGTGGCCGCGTCCCGGGCCTCTGGGTGTGGGCGCACCTGCTGGCAGGGGCACTGGGGCTGCTGGCTGGTCTCAGAGGCTCTGTGTGGGTCTGGACCTCACCCAGGCCACCCACTCTGGTGTGAACTAGGGGAAGGTCGTGGTCCTGGGCCCCAGGACTGTCAGCTCTGTTCTAAGGGAATTAATCAGTGGAGACGTTTGAGCCTCTTACACTCAGTGTGTCAGGAGCTCTGGCCGGGTGCGTGAGGACTGTCCTTACTGCAGAGAGAGGGACGTGTGCTCACCTGCAGGGTGTCTGCCGCGGCGTCAGCCCTGCACACCAGCTTCCTCTCAATGCTTCTAGAAACAGGTCTCAGTTTAACCCAGTTCTTCCGTTGGACACGGCGAGTCTGCCAGGGAGGGGCTGCCTTCTGTCCCCTGCGGATGGTCAGTGCTGGGCGCCCCCAGCCCCGGTCTGGAGCAGGCCGGGGACGCCCACTAGAGGGCATCTCCCATCCCAAAAGGACACCTGGGTCAGCCCGGCCTCTGCGTTACAATCTTTGATCCTCTTTTCCTGAAACACGTGCTGAATGCCTTTTCATACACTTCCTCTTTCCGCTGCCCCCCCCAGCCCTGAAGAACAGAACAGGCATTATCAGACCTCCTCTGGGGGAGGGGCTCCGAGGCTCAGCCCCCGGGGGATGCGGCCCGACCCCAGAGCCCCCTTCGGTCACCGGGACACTGCGCGGCTGTGTCGGTGTCCTCACGTGTCTCCTCATCTCATCTTCAGCCTCCAGGTCCTGCTGATGATGGAAGCGACTCCGGGCCCCCTCGTCCTCTCAGCCTCGGGGGATGCGCTCTGCGTCCTGCAAGGTCGCCTCCAGGCTTCCCTCCGGGGCGTGAACACGCAGGATTCCCGTCCTCGTCATCCCGCACCCGGATGTTAAACCACGTCTCAGTGTCTTCCCGCCTCTAGGCCGTCTCCTCTCTGTTCACCTGAGGGTGTCCGTCGGTCTGTCTCTCGCGGGGTAGTGATGGTCACATCACTCCCTTCTCAGGGACGTCACAACCCTTCTGAACATGAATAGTACCCAACCTTCAAAACCATCCCCGGGGCCTTGAACCACCTTTAGAACTTGCATCTCTTAACTTCCCTTAACTACTGTGCACTTGACTTAAATTGAGCTGTTCACAGTCTGCACACCTCGCCCACATCTCCCTGTTCTGGAATGTTCTATCTACTCACATTCCAGGCCGTTCATTCCCTCATGAAGCCCTCACCCCCACCCCAACCCCCCAGGCTACACGCACTTTCTATTCTGCGTGTGTCCGTGCTTCATGTTGACCATGGTTACTGCTTTGGGAGAACAGTGGTCTGTCCTGAGCTAATCCATGTGGCTGCATCTTAAATGCCCACCCACAGCTGGGGGCCTCATGTCAATGTCTCGACGTCACGGTGTGGGAGCTGGTCCCAGGGCTCTCAGCTGAGCAGTGGCCGACGTCCAAGAACCACAGTAGAGCCCAACACAGATGCTCAGGCTGGGCTGCCATGGTGACCAAGTGCTC
Organism: Balaenoptera acutorostrata; assembly: GCF_949987535.1. Lineage (NCBI taxonomy): Eukaryota > Metazoa > Chordata > Mammalia > Artiodactyla > Balaenopteridae > Balaenoptera > Balaenoptera acutorostrata. The sequence goes on along the minus strand of NC_080075.1, from coordinate 94,181,681 downwards.
CCCATCCTCTCTGCTCAGAATGCCTCCAGGGCTGCTGGTTATCGAAATGGATGTTTTTAGTCAACAGTGCATCTCAGCCCTCTAACAGAAGAAATCCTATTTTCAGTACCGCATATGTCTGAAGCATCCATTATTTTCACTTCCAAAATCAGTTGTGTTGCCACCACCTTAAATCTGCTGTGAAATAACAGTAGCTGCCAAAGCATGGGCATTTGGTTAATTATCATCTTTTTATAAATGAAGTATGCTTTAATTGATATATTTTTCTCTTACTTAAGCCATTAATGATGTGTTATTCTGGCCTGTCATAAGGCAGCTCTGCAAAGAGTGTCCTTTCAGAACGGTAATAAGCACGTTTAAAAAGTGTTAATGCCAATATCTGAGTTGCTCTAAGGAAGACAAAACTAATTAAAAAGGGAATGAACAGTTTCATGGAGTCACAGGGCTTATAGCTGGATTTGTGTGAGTAAAGAACTATGAAGAAATAAAACTGAGCTCTTGAGTTTTTGCTTTAATAGAATTGTTCTTTTGAAGACCTTGGGTCAATTGGGATGACAGATTTTTATCCTCTTACCATTAAAAAAGTTTCCTCTTTCCAGTGAAGAAATAGAAGGAAAGTACGTTCCTCCCTGGGCAGGTTTGTCTGGACTGAATGTGTCTGCCCCCATTCATATGCTGGGGCCTTCACTCCCACGTGTTGGTTTGTGGAGGCGGGGCCCTTGGGAGAGGATTGGGGTGAGGTGAGCCGTGAGGTTGAGACCCCGTCATGGGATCAGTGTCCGTAAGAGACACCAGAGAACTGCCAGTGACTCTGCAGGAAGAAGAGGCTGTGCACGCAGCAGTGAGGCCTCCCTGGGTCTTGGACGTCCAGCCTCAGAACCGTGAGAAGTGAGCGTCTGGTTTTCTGAGCCGCCCAGCCATGGCGTTTTGTTATGGCAGCCCAAGCCATGGCGTTTTGTTATGGCAGCCCAAGCTGGCCAAGACCGGCACAATGGAAAATTTATTATTAAATATGCTTCTTTCTCAGAGTTCTCTTATCTAGCCTTGCTTTCTGCATAGCCATATACATTTCAGAATTTTAAAAAGAATTTTACAACATATGCAAGCACGAATCCTGACGGCATATTGACAATTCATTGACTCTACAGATCTGTTTGGGAATAATCAATATCTTTACAACATTGAGTCCACCTCTATTTTCTTTCACTCAATAAATGATTTTTAATGGCTTTCTGATTAGTGGCCATGCACGCATTTTATAAACTTGTTCTAGATATTTAAAGTTTTGTGTTGTTTTGTGATGCTTTTCTAAATACTGTTTGTTTCTGGCTTATAAAAATACAATTAGTTTTTAAAAATTTGACCTTGTATTCAGCAACCTTACTAAATACTAGAGTTTTCAGATTTCCACATTCAGTGTATCTTCTGTAGATAAGACAATGTGTTTTTCCAATCCAATCATTATATCTTAATTTCTTTTTATTGCCTTTTTGGGCCTTTTGACTCTGAGCAAGGACGGTGGGCAGCCTAGTTTTATCACAGTCTCACGGGAGAGCTTTCAGTGCCTCACTGAGAAGTATAATGTCTGTGAGAGGTTTTTTCTGATAGACATTCTTTAACAGATTATGCATTTTCTTCTATTTGTTTGTGACTAAAAGTTTTTTTCCTTTGTTAGAATGAATGCTGACTTTTATTAAATATTTTCCTGCATTTTTGGGAAGATCACGTGCACTTTCTCTACCACCTGGGAATCTAGCAGGGACTGTCCTCCATGGCAGGTCTCAGACGCCCAGTTTTGTGCCAAACAGTGTAAAAATATTACCAAAAAGTTGGTCAAAATATTTGTCAAAACAGAACTTTTGACAGACTTACGCCAATGAGTCTGTCAATGTTTGCTCAGCGTCTTGTCTCCCAGACTCTGCCCTTCAGGGACAGTGACACAGCTGGGTCACCTGGGGTCACCTGTCTGGCCTTATTTTTGTCCCACAGTTACTCGTGGTCTTGGAGGTTTTCTGATCTCTTTAATCAGATGGATATACATATAGTCTTGGTCTAGTTTCTCTTCCTTCCTTCCTTCCTTCCTACCACCCTTCCTTCCTTTTTTTTCCTGAGCAAAAAAATTAGAATCTTCTCATTTAATATTTTCTCATTGCCTTTGGAATAAATACAGAAATTGTGAAGGTCTTACATCTTACTTGCTTTTTTCTCTTCTTTCCAGTCTCATTTCATGTGATTTCTACACTTTCATTCTCTGCTACAGTTGTAGTTTATTTGTGAATTTATAAAAAACTGTAGAATTTCAAAGGAACTCATTCTATTCTATGGAGACAGAAATCATCATTGACCTAGAGAAGGCAAGAATTTCTTTAATACAATGTCCTTTGAATGAATATAATTTTACTCATAAATTTATTCTACATAAATCAGCACCCACGACATTCTGTTATCTTTAGTTCAGTATTAAAAGAAAAAAGAAAGAGTTGTATTGGACTTGAATTTCAGTGAGTGCTGATTCTGCATGCATTAAGTTCTCACCCATAAAACGTATGCAGTAGTGACTAAATCACAGTGTGTTTCGAGTCACATATGAGAAAAAGGTTTTCAGTGTGACTGGTATAAACATTTTAAAATGGGGCATTCCAAAATACTTTGCTTGGACCTTAGTTAGCGTGAAAGGACCACAGACGTCTCATTGATTCCAGAAGAGGCTTCTCCAGTGGCACCTGAGGGCTCTCTACAAGCGCTTTATGTCCCCGTGTTTGTATGGAGAAGCCAACTCTGCCGCGCTTTGCAAGGTACTGAGTAGGCCAGAGGGTTAGGGGTGTTTCCGAAGTTGTGGTGTCACCCTGCTGGCATGAAGCCGGCTGCCGGCAGATGCTGGTGCCTCCAGGCTTCCTCCCAGACTATAGACGCGTTTGCGGCTTCCCCGAAACTCAGGGCTGCAGCTGCTCCCACGCGTGGTGGAAGGCTCGGGAAATCAGTCGCCATGGCGAGTCGGATTTATTTCAGGGCGCGGGAGAAAGCCAGAGGACAAAGACTTTTTCTTCATTCCTGTAATTTCAGACTTCGCCGTGAATTCTCTCTTTAAAAAAAAAAAAAATTCTGGGGGAAGTTGTACAATTAAAGAAACAAACCTCTTGGCCAAAGGGTTGAAAAATGTCGTGGCTCTGCTTAGATGTTGTTACGTTCAGAATTAGCAGGTGGTTCAAGGTGAGCAGAAGCGTCTTTCTGGCCTGTGACCGGACACTGTAGCCCTTGGCCTCTGGGTCTCCACCGCGTCTGTTAGCATTTCTGTTGAGGAGCAGACGATTTGTAGCGTAACTGGTTCCTGTGACCTATGTTTCACAGGCTCTGGATATTTGCAACACGACTCGGGCAAAATTCAGTGCAACTCAGGCCATGAAGACTCAGTGGCAAAGGGGCTCTTCATCTTTTATTCGTTCAGCACCTCGACCTGAGCGCCACTGTGACCAGGCCCCGACCGACAGGAAGGCGAAGTGCGGCCTCGGAGGCTTTCCCTGAAGTAGGGCTGTGACCTTGGAGCTAGGGGAGGCGCCAGCCCAGTCTTGGAAGAAGCCAGGAAGGAGCCTGCGGGGGACGATCCACGCGTGACGAGCTGGTGGGCAGAGCAGGGATCCGGTGCCCCCTGCCCTTCCTGCGGGAACCCCACACCCGCATCCATCTGTCCAGTGACCGTGGCCGCCACTCGCCCGCCTCGCGTCCACTGCCTGCTTGGACAGGTCTGGGGCGCAGGCCCGACTCTCTGGCCCCGGAGCAGTGGGACGTCCCCGTCCTTGCGAACCCCCCTGTCCTTGCGAACCCCCCCGTCCTTGTGAACCCCCCGGCTGGTTCCCGAGCCCGTTACTGTCAGCTGGTGAGTGGGGTGAGGTACTGTATGAACACGCACAGCCATTTGTAGGAATGGAGCTTGGGTTCTAAGCCCTGATGCGAAACCGTGTCCCATGGCAGGTGGAAGGGCATCCTGGGACCAACGCTGGGACAGGACCCCAGTGTCACCGAGCTCCACCGCCTCCCAGCTTGAAACCTGGGCCGGCAATGAAAACTCAGATTTCAGTTTCTCTCTCAATAAAAAGGGGATAATAATACTCACCCTGCAGGGTTGTTGTGAGAATTGAAATGTTCACATTTGAAAATCCACTCAGCATGATACCTGGTTCAAAGTAGGAGCCAAGCAAATGGTATCATAATAACATTTCCATTATTGCCAATGACCTTTGTTGGCCTGAACCCCTTCCTGGTGGCTGATGGTGGCCGTCTTTGTCATGTTCTCTTTCTCCACCAGGAGCCCAGGGTTGTGCCGGAAGGAGCACCGTGGCCCTGACACCTGCCGCATGCAGCTCTGGGCAACGTCTCACCTTCCCTGATCCTGTCTTTCTGTTTGTGAAACGGGGAGGCCGATACTCACCTGAAAGACCGACTCTGGACCAAATGCGATTACAGTAATGCAGGTCCTGACTCACAGCAATCATTTGATGAAAAACACTAGGCTTTTCCCCCACTTGTAGGAACAAGTTTATAAAGACAAGTGGAGATTCAAATACAGGAATACGAGCAGATATGTTCAATGTTTCACCAGGACGGTCGAGCCAGGGACCTGGACGTGAAGGCAGGACCCGGCATCGCCGGGGTCAGAACCCTCCAGCCTCCACCTGCCCCTCTGCGTCCACGCTTGAAAGGCCTCACGGGAGCAGCAGATGGCTCTTTCCCGTCAACAAGGTCACGGGAGCTGCAGGACTTACGACCTTTATAACCTCATAAACGTTCGTTGAACGAATCCTGGTGCCACCCAAAATAATATCAAACTGTGCTTAGTTATCCAAACAGCCTTATGATTCTGGCAATGGTGATGAAGTGATTTCCCCAAAAGTCCTCAGAAAGCAGAAAGCAAATATACCTCTGATCAAAAATAGAAGTTACCAGTTTGGGTTAAATTCAAGTTTCAGAGAAAACTGTGTGTGTTACCCGATCAGCTTTAAACATGGAGGGGGCAAACAGTAAGTCATGCAGAACCGGCCGGTCTGTGCTCAGGGCCTCGGACAGATGCAGCTGGCCGGTCCACACCACCCAGGGGAGCACGACTGAGGGAGGGGCCCTGGGGTGAGATCTCCCCCAGCCCCACACCCAGCGCAGGAGCCGGGAGAGGCTGGATGGTAGGCTGTCATCCTCTCCAAGCAGCCCCGGGAGGTCTGGGATGCAGGCCATCTTCGTCATCACCTCTGGCTCTTCTGCCGAGGGCTGAGTTTTCAGGTGACACAAGAAGCCCGGAGGATGACGTGTGAGCCCGAGTTCACAGCCGAGCAAGGACAGGTTGGACGCCACACCCACCTACCCTCAAGCCCACCTCCCGACCTCACTAAGGGGTCCGAAGGTCACACTCGTGGGCCAGAAGGGCTAGAAGGCATTGCAAGTGTTTGGTTAATGCAAGTCTCTCAATGATAACTGGAGAGAAGGATCTGACTAGTAACAGAGCCAGTCCTCAGACTGGGCTCTTCCACGTCAGACCCTAAACCACTGCTTCTCAACCTTGGCTGCCTCTAGAGTGCCAGAGAAGCTTTAGAAAAGTGCCAGTGCCGGGGCCTAACCCACAGAACGCAATTCAGAATCCTCCCTGGGCTGGTTACTGTGAGGATGTAGCCATGAAGGACTTAACAATATTTGTAAGCTTGAGGTCTTGGGCTCTGAAGGTAATTTCGAAACAAGAGACGTTAGCGTGTGATGAGCCTGGAGAAGCTGGAGGCCACGGGGGCCTCACCTTCACGTCCTGTGTCAGGGGTGAGAGCTCATGTTTCCTGCGGGCGTCCCTAGGAGGGTGGCGTGGATTTCATCAGGACCCCGATTCCAGGCTCCGTAGGAAGGGCCCACCTCCCTTGTCACATCATCTCACGCTACACCTTGATTCTGTGATAAGCAAAGTGTGCAGGTTAGAATTTATACTTGCGAGTTTGGAGAAAGGGAAAAGCAGCCCCTGACATCCGGGAGCTGGCCTGGTGCGGTCAAGGGCCCTCCTGTTAACACCAGTGAAGAATCAAGGTAGAAACAAGAACCCTCGGTGCTCACTTCTGAACAGACAGAACGCGAACCTTGTCCAAAGCACGGAACGCCAAATGCCCTCTCCGGGCTGATGAGAGTGACGGCTGCACAGTTACCTCAGCCCAGCCTCCCCGCTCCTACTAAGACCTGTTGAGAGCCCAGTCGTAAAACTGCCCGATTCCCCCGAGCCTCCAGCCCAGAGCAGAGTCTTGCTTCCTCAGACTCTCCCTCAAATCACCGAACACCAGCCAAATCCGATAGGGTCCCTCCTATCCCCCACGGTGTGTGTCCTGCTTGATGCCACCGTCATATACTCAGCTTGTGCACACTCAGGTGGTCCTGGGGGCATGTGGCTGGAAGGCATCAACAGTGTGAAAACACCGATATTATCCTTGATTCTGCGAGTTAGACAAGGTATGCTGCAGAGCAGGACCTGAGTTTATGGAGCTGTTCAGCGATAAACTTTGAATTAAAAGGACAAATTCCACAGTTTGGGGAAGCTTGTTATTGATCAAACAGGAAGCTTTAACATTTTTCTTGCTTTGCCCCTGAGCACAGGTAGAGAAGCTCCTTGGGACCTTCAGCTTCTACCTGAACAGTAAAGCTTGACTAAGTAGTGATGGCTCCAGTAGGCAGAATACGAAAAGCAAAAACACTGAATATTAATACTGTTCAGAACGTTGCCAGATGCCTGTGTTGGTCATTGACGGGGCCGAGCGCACATCTGGACACGTCACTGACGCAGTGTGTCAACGTCGCTCTTCTGTTCAGACCTCAGGAGCTCTGCTGCCCCGCATCTCTGGGCCCCACAAGGCAGGGCCGTCCAGGGAATGAGGGTAAGTTGGTGTCTCCAGGCTGAGCCGGGATGGGCTGCATCTGGTTCTAGGCAGTCATGGGCGGCAACACAACTCGCTTCAGCTGTGAATGGCGAGACGAGGTGGGGCACCTCCAGCACACGGGCTTCTGCTCCCTCACTGTGCTTGGAAGCTCCAGGGGCCAAGCCTTGTGATCGGGCACCCACGTCCATCCTCCACAGCCACACCGGCCACGGATGCGAGGGGCTCCCAGCGTCTCACAAGATGATGTTGGCCTTGGGACTGGATTTTCAGAAGCCAGGCTATTCCTCCAAAATGGGTCATTAGACAGGACCGTCCCCCATCATGGATCTTCTGGAGGTTCTGCAGCGCGACAGGGAGTGTTGCCATTGGGGTTTGGAAGGGTTCCTCGTAGATAAAATTTCCTGGGTGGTCACCTGCTTCCCCCCAAGTTTTATCCAATTTCAGTGTAAGACTCTGAGGCTGAGGGAAAAAAAGTATGTCAGTGACGAATTTGAAGGACAAAATTAAGCTTTGAAAATGTTAAATGCAGATTTTGCAAAAAATAAAATCTACTAGCTTATGAAGTGCATGTTTTTATGATCATAAAGCTTTGGATGAAATGCAGCTGCATTTTGAAAACTTTTGCTGTCTACATTGTCACTCATGTAATGGACAGCAATTAAATTATATGTTGAACTCAATTGCTTCCAAAGGAAATAGTTTTCTAATTATTGAAGCCATCTTTTGATGATACTGGAAATTAAATCTTTTCAATTTCTTGTAAATGAGAGTTTTTTTAAAAAATAGAATTCTTGCTGAGTTTATGGAATCTTGCTCTTTTCCACTGACTTTTTTTCTTTTACATTTCTTTTAAAATCTCCCAAGTTTTCAATGTGAAACGTGGGGAGGAGCACATATTATTAGGTGACCTAGTTGAGTGGAAAAAGATTCTGGTCTAGGTGAGGGGATGTGTGCGGGGTAACCCAGGTGTACAAGTCAGCTCAGGCTGCTGACAGAAGCACCGAGACAGGGTGGCCAACATGACAGACACTGGTTTTTTACGTTCTGGAAGCTGGAAGTTCAAGATCAAGGCACCAGCAGATTTGATGTCTGATGAGAACCTGCTTCCTTGTTCACAGAAGGCGACTTCTCACTGCGTCCTCGCCTGGAGGAAGGGGCGGGGAGTTCTGTGGGGTCTCTTATACAAGGGCAGGAATCCCATCATGAGGGCTCCAGATTCAGGACCTCATCGCCTTCCAAAGGCCCCAAAACTTTCGGTCCATAACAGCAAGCAAATGTGATTTTTTTTAAGCTAAATACCTAGGGAGAAGGCAACAAAGAAGGAGATCAAAGATGATCAGAGAAATGGACGTCTTAGGAGAATCACAGATAATCTAAACACAAACTGAGGCCAGAATGAACATTTTCTGAAAGTTCTCACACAGATAATGTGCCAAATATATAAGGGGTGGTGACCCAGCACATCTGTGTGTGTAAATTCATGATAAAGTTGGACATATACGAGCATATGTTCATTCAGCATTTATTAAATGTATAGTATTTTTATACTGAGATACTTGGATACAGAGATGAAAGGACATATTCACCTTTTTTGAGACCCGTCTGTCTATGGCAGAACAAAGAATTAACAGCTAGACTTCACACAGTGAGGAAGGTGGAACTCTGGTCTTACGGATAAAGACCAAGCAAGCCAGAGGAGGAGTGAGCTTCCTCTTTTGGACGGGTTCACACAGCAGTCGTCTCTGGGATCTGCTCTGAGCAGCACTGAAGAAAGACCCGTGATTCCACAGAAAAGGGCAGAAGACCTTCGAACAAAGGAGCACCGCATCCCCGTGCAGACGTGTGGGATCCTTTCTCTTCTGAAGACGCAGAGAGAGTGGCTCGCCAGGGCCCACGGAGGACCCTGCAAGCCACGGTGTCCTGTCCCTTCCTGCACTCATAACCCACCTGTCGGTGAGAGCTGCAGATCCACCCCCCAAACACCTATAAATTCCACGCAGTGTCTTTACGTGCACGCTGCACCATCGCCGTGCACGGCTGGTCCTGCCTGTGATCCACACACCTCCCGACTGTCCCTTCATCCTTGTCCTCACAGACGAGTTCAGCTGATCTTGAAGGAGCCGCCTCAGCTCCCCCACACAAATGCTGTCGTTTCCCATTTCAGGGATCCTGGGAGGAGCCGCACAGTGCCCTGACCCTCGGCCCAGCCTGACCTGGTGGCCAGTGCCCCCCTGCCCCGTGAGAGTCTGCACCCACGGGTCCTGCTCTGTGAGGTTCCGCTTTCATCCTGGTGACACCAACGTCTAAGTGTTGCCCCCATGTAGTTAAATCTTTTGATGTTTTATTGGATGCTGTTTTTGCATTTTTTTATGTTTAGAGGATTTTTCAAGTTCAGAGATATGATTAGTTATATTTCTTTCTAGGTTTTATTTTCATCATTTTTAAATCCTTACTTTTTGATAATCTGGCTTTTATTCCTCTATGTGGTATGAGACGGTGATCTAAATGGGTTTTACCACCACACCATTTGTAAAAGAATCTCATGGCCAATCTGGAAAGTCTTCATGGATTTCTTAGTAAGCAGCAGTAGGCTGGCCCGGGAGCTACTCCCTGTGGTTCCTGGGTCACCATCTATGGGAATAAACAGTTGAGAGTAAATGGAACACGGGTTCCACATTCAGTGTCAAACACTTGTACGGTCTGCACGAGGTTCCAGCCAAGTAATCATTTCACGTCTTGGTTAAATGTAGATTTCCCAACTTACGGTTAAAGTTACTATCTTGGGGCCAAGAGTGTACAAAATAGATAAAAATCTTATGGAAAATACGTACAGTGCTTACCGTCTATTAAAGTATGATAAAGCTGCTGTATTGTAACAAGGCCGGGTTTCTCTAAGACTAGGTTGACAATAAAACCGATATGCATCTTGGCTTGAAACTGAAAACAAAAATCAGTGGGCTTCATATGTATGTACATGTTGACCTTAATTAACAGACCAATGCATATAAGTTTAACAGAAATGGACTTGATTGAGGGGCCCTGGAGGCAAGCTCGGGATCTGAGCGACGTGTGTGTTTCAGACCCCAAGTTCCCAGAGGAGGTGTGACCGGCACCTACCAGGGCTGAAAACACTAATCAATGTTGTCAGCAGAATTTTCAAACCCGTTCTTGGGAATCTAAGCTCGATCGACAATGGTGTTGCTTTGGGGAAATAATCCACGCTCAGACCTTGAAACTATGTTCCCGGGAAAGCTTGTTTCTGCAGCAGACAGCATCTGTTTTTTATTGGGGTCTTGCCTCTACTTAATTGTGCAGCTGGTTTGAGAGAGAAAAAGCATGTCATGTAATCTGTTTGGGATCAAGGGTGAGCAGCAAATTCACTTCAGTCTCCAGGACAGGCAAGTTCTAAGAGGCAAATCACCAGCTCCCTGCTCCGTGAAGCCACGAAGCCACGTGCGCTCTTAGGCTGGTCATTTATTTACAAAACACCCTCTTCGAGGGGATGGGGAGGCCACTCAGGGACAGGCTAGTTTCAAACCAACCCAGATGTCTACACTCTGCTTTTAGGGGTGCAGTTAGGATAGAAGTATTTGTGTTTACACACCTTCTTTCTCTGAGCTCTGGCACGTACGTCACCCCCCCTTTCTAAGTGGAAACATCAGCCCAGAGCTCACGGCCTGGCTTCAAGCCCTCAGTCTTTTCACGGTGTCACCCATCCCTTCAGGCGTGAGGGCCCTCCATTACCGACGAAATTTTGTGGGAATAAAAATTAAGCTCACTCTGCGACAGGCCTTGGGACAACAATTTTTTCATGTTTCCTTCATTTATCATTTTTAGTTTATCTGACATATATTTTGAACTCGTTATGAACAATTTATGGGATAGATGAACACCCTTGAACATTTTAAAACCAAGTCAAAGTCGCATGTGAAATGCTTTATTACTTTTTTTCTTGTTTGTGGTGGTATTTTAAAAAGAACACAATTATTTGCACCGAGACAGTGATAACAGACAAGGGGCTTAACTTCCGGTCCCCAGATTTCCCGCTTGTAAAGAGGGGGCCTGGGCAGTTGATGAGTGTCCAGCAGTGCTCACCTGGGGCCCGCATGCAGGTCCACGCAGCTCCACGCCGCTCCGAAGCCGCTGGGTCCACTCCGATCGTGGAGCTCTCGCTGTGCTGGTGGCTATTACTGTTATTTTTAGTGAGCTCACGATGTCTGTGGTGAGCAGTCTGCAATGTTGTCAAGGCTTTTCCTCTGCAATGACCTTTCAGCCGCCTCATGGAGACCCACCCCATTTCCCAAACCCCATGGCCTCCGGGCTGTGACTGGCTCTCGCCCTAGAGGCCGCCCAAACACCTGGGTCAGCCCCAGGCTTCACACACTTCTCCTCTCTCCCTGGGGACCCTGGAGAGGTTAACGGAATGCTAATATTTATATATCCTAAATAACAATTTTTCTGAAAAGAAGCAATCTTTCTCAGCTGCCTGACACCCGAATGAGCTCCTCCGTGGACCTCTCCTCAGAGGCGCTGACTGTAAAGGGGCTCCCTGCCACCTGAAGTGTCTTACACACACAGGAAGAAGAGCGTCTGTTTTCACCACACCTCAGCTTGTGTAAGTATTTCATGTTTTTTCTTTTTGGAGAGCGGGAAGCAGATGATGGTGTGATTCATGACCAGCTGCAAACGCTCTGGAGCGTCTCGCTTTAAAAGGCGCAGCCGCGGGCTCCGAGGGCTTGGCTTTACACGATGCCTACACTCAAGCGTTGCACAAAACTGTTTTATCCCCCGATAAACACCGGCATCTGCAGAGGGGCTGCGGAAAGACAGCCCGCCTCTCACACTGCTCAGTGGCGAAGCCTTATTTGTGAATGCGAGGCTCCCGTACGAATCCCTTGCAGTTGTTTTCTAGCTCTTTGATTTTGAGCAAGTTGCTTACCTCGCCGATTTCAGGCCCTACATTTGTAAAATAGGATTAAAATGTGTACCTCTCAGAGTTTCCAGTGAGGAAAAAGAATGCATGTTAATAAGAAGAAACGACCATCTGAAATAAAGTAGGGCTGCTTTCTGGACAGTTCCTTCCCTCTGCTTTGCTTTGTAAATGGAATTTCTTAACTGAGAAATTCAGACGAAAAGAGATTGCTTGCTTAAGGAAACTCTTCCTATTTTGGAAACGTTAAGGCTACAACAGAAAAGAGGCAGGTCTGGGGTGTGTTCCCGGGGCCGGGCAGCTCTGCTGCTCAGAACAACCTTGATGACCCTCGGAGAACTGCCTCCGCGACCCACACTGCCCCGGACGTCCCCCCAGGGCCGCCGGCCAAGCGCTCACCCCTGTGGGGCTGAGGGGCCGTCTGGTCCCCACGTGACTCTGGAGCTGATGCGTCTGGCATCTCACGGGAGAAATGAGAGCGGAAGAGGCTGGTCTGAAGGAGGAGAAGATGGACGCAGATGTGCATGGGGAGGGGGTGTGTCTGAGTCTGAGATGAAGCGATTTCCCAGCATCAGAGATTTAGCTCCAGGTAGCAGCCGTCCAGCCGTCTTCCCGAAATGGGCTGCTGCTCTGGGCAGCCTCACATCAGTCACCTGGGGGACTGGAGTCTGTGAACAGAGACAAGGCCTATGTATTTGTTCATTTTCTTAACAAACTCCTACTCCACATCTCATAAGGCAGGGGCCCCAACGCCTGGGCCACGGACTGGTACCGGTCCGTGGCCTGTTAGGAACCGGGCCGCACAGCAGGAGGTGAGCGGTGGGCGAGTGAGCGAAGCTCCATCTGTATTTACAGCCGCTCCCCATCGCTCGCATTACCGCCTGAGCTCCGCTTCCTGTCAGATCATCAGGCATTAGATTCTCATAGGAGCGTAAACCCTACTGTGAACTGTGCATGTGAGGGATCTAGGCTGCGCGCTCCTTATGAGAATCTAATGCCTGATGATCTGAGGAGGGGCTGAGGCGGCGGTGCTAGCGCTGGGGCGTGGCTGCAAATGCAGATCATCATCAGCAGAGAGGTTTCACTGCACAGAGACCATCATGAGCCAATTGCTTGCACACTCGTATCAAAACCCTATCAGTGAGTGGCAAGGGACAGTTACACTGCATCTGGTGCCAGGCTTTAAGTCAGAATCCCACACTTATTTTAGTCCATGCGTGGCCCAGCCATTATTTTATTCGCCACTGCAGTCCGTCCATGCCTCTTTCCCACTAACCGCATTGCTAAAGCTGAGAAGCCCTTTACTATTGGTGAAGAGTTGATCCTGCCCGCTGCTAAGGACATTTGTCATTAACTTTTAGGAGAGGCTACAGTTCAAAAGGTGGCACATGTTCCTCTTTCGGCTGGCACCATAACTAGACGAATTGATGAAATAGCAGAGGATATTGAGGCACAATTGTTAGAGAGGATTAATGAGTCACTGTGCTACGTAATCCAGGGTGATGAGTCTACCGATGTCGACAACAGGGCAACGATGCTTGTTCTTGTGGGATATACTTTCCAGGAGGATGTGCGTGAGGATATGTTATGTGCACTTTTGCTGCCCACCAACACCGCAGCTGCAGAACTATTCAAGTCTTTGAATGATTACATATCAGGAAAACTGAATTGGTCATTTTGTTCAGTATATGCATGGATGGAGCGGCTGCCTTGACTGGACAGCTTTCTGGTTTCACTACTCAGGTCAAAGAGGTCGCTTCTGAATGTGAGTCTACGCACTGTGTCATCCATGGAGAATGCTGGCTGGCCGAGAAATGTCACCTGAACTTAACAACATTTTGCAGGATGTGATTAAAATTATCAGCCAAGTTAAAGAAGTCCATGCCCTTAACTCACGTCTGTTCACGCAGCTCTGTGAGGAGATGGATGCAGAGCACACGTCCTCTTTCATACACAGAAGTGAGATGGCTTTCTAAAGGTAGATCACTGAACAGAGTTTTTGAGTTACCAGAGCTGCTCCAGAGATTTCTTTTAGAAGAACAGTCACCACTGGCAGCACATTTCAGTGACACAGAATGGGTCACAAAACTTGCTTACGTGTGTGACATATTCAACCTGCTCAATGAACTCAATCTGTCACTTCAGGGGAGAACGACAACTGTGTTGAAGTCGGCAGATAAAGTGGCTGCATTCAAAGCCAAACTGGAATTATGGGGGCGACGAGTGAACATTGGGATTTTTGACATGTTTCAAACATTAGCAGAGATTTTGAAAGAGACTGAGCCAGGGCCTTCTGTCTCCCAGCTGGTGCACGATCACCTATCTCAGCTTTCAAAAGAGTTTGAGCACCACTTCCCAACCACAAAAGACCCCCAAACTGGGAAGGAATGGATCCGCGACCCATTTGTGAATAAGCCAGGTGAATCGACTTTGTCCGTGCTAGAAGAGGATCAACTGCTTGAGATCGCAAATGACGGTGGCCTTAAAAGTATCTTTGAGACAACTTCAAACCTCCATACGTTCTGGATTAAAGTCACGGCGGAATATCCTGAGACTGCCACAAAAGCACTGAAAAACCTGCTTCCATTTCGAACATGCTATCTTTGTGAAGCAGGGTTTTCTGCAGTGACAGCAACCCAAACGAGATTACGGAGTAGATGGACATAAGCCACACACTTCGGGTGTCACTGTCTCCCATCACCCCCAGGTGGGACCATCCAGTTGCAGGAAAACAAGCTCAGGGCTCCCACTGATTCTGCATTATGGTGAGTTGTATAATAATTTCATTATATATTACCATGTAATAATAATAGAAATAAAGTACACAATAAATGTAATGCGCTTGAATCGTCCCTAAACCATCCCCCCCCCACCCCTGGTCCATGGAAGAATTGTCTTCCATGAAACTGGTCCCTGGTGCCAAAAAGGTTGGGGACCACAGTAATAAGGTGCCCACCTTTAGGAGCCCACGCAGCCGGCAGGCACGCTTGGGATCAGTGGGGCCAGTCCCGAGTGTGTCCCTCAGGTGTGTCGCTTCCCTGAGCTGCAGGTGCGCTTCCTGGGCTCCTCCCTCCGTGCCTCCGCAGCCCCGCTGTGATGGGTTAGCAGGCTTCCTGGGTGTTCTGTCTCCACAAAAGCAATCACGTTCTATGTCGCTCTCCACCCAGGGCCTCCCCTTCCTAGCATCTGCCACTTAAGTGACTCTCCTAAGTGGTAAACTGGACCCTGAGTGTCCTCATAGCTCCCCATGGTCTACAGGATAAAGCTTACACTATCTGGCTTATATTTCTCTTATTCCATATGTTCTCTTCACACAACTTCTTTATATTCTCCAAACATGTCATGCATTTTCATATAAATCTGTCTTCAGAAGCTCTATCCATTTGCCGAGGATGCCATCAGTCACCTGTGACAGGCCGCGTTCTCTCTCTCCTTTAGGGTGGGGCTCAGGCTTTACTCTTTTCCAACTGTCCCTCGGCCAGAGTCTTGGTTGGGGCCTGGACATGTCCCTTCCCACGTAGGGCAGCCCAGATGTTCATTTTTGCCGTTAGCATGATTATCCTCACTTCATTCTCTGTCCTCAGCCATGAGATTCTTAGGAGGCAGGCGAGACAAAGTTTCACATATTTTTCCTCTCTTCTTTATAGAGTTTGTCTCGTTAAATGAATGAATGGTACTTCTGGTAATAAGACAAGTGTGTCCAAAGGGAGGGAGGGAAGACGCCCAAAGGTAACACACATGGGGGGATGGGGGGGCCAGTAGAGAGATGGGGGAGCCTGGGGCAGCAGGGCCTGGTCAGCAGGGGGCAGAAGCAGACAGATTAAGCTCACATCCAAGAGGCCAGGGAACTAACACAAGTCCCTTAGTAAATCTTACAGGAAAAGAGCAGAGATGCTGAACAATTCGGACAGAACAGGCCTTTGATCACACCCACATCTTCAGCCTCACCATTAAGAGTCTTAGCTGTTTTTAGAATTTTATGCCATGAACTTGCAGGGCCAGAAATGCACATAATGTATGTTTTCAAATCCAAATAGTTCCTGTACTGTAGGGAGATTCCACCATGGAGGATCGCAGGATTGCAAACCGCGTCCCGGGGGTTCAGCCAGGGAGGGACGCAGAGACCTGGCACTTCCAGACTTGGGGGGAAGGGCAACCTGGCCTCAGGGCACCGGTCACTGCCGAGGCCCTCGGGAGTCTTCAGGAATTGGCCGGAACCTCAGGGCAGCTCATCCTCCAGGTCCTGCGGTGCCGAGGCCCCTCGCCCATCCCTCCTGGGACCCCTTTCCTCTGGATGCTTCTCTTCTGCCTGCCTTCTTATGAGGAAGGGAAGTGAGGGCGAAACAGATGCACATCTCAACACGTTGTTCTTCTAGGTGCCTGTAACAAACAGCATATTTAGTCAGAAATAGATCATGCCACAACTAAAGGAGCCAGTGAGCCTCAATTTAGGAGCCCGCCTGCTGCAACTAAGACCCAGCACAACGAAAATAAATTTTAAAAATGTAAAAAGAAAGAAAGAAAGAAATGAAGATACTCACATTTTGGGGACCTTGAGAATCCTGACACAGGAGGTGTCAGATCCCAAAGAAACTGCATCTGTGAGACTGATTTGTACGAGAACCTGGGACACTGCACAGCTTGTGGAGGGAAGAGTGGAAAACAAGTTATCGGAATATTTGCAAAAGGAGACTCGAGGAACAAGGGCTTTGGGCGCTGGATTAAGGAGGAAGAAACCATCTGCAGAGACAGTCCAGGGACCTGGGGAGGACACGGCACTGCCGGGAAATCAGGGCTGATCCACAGAAACGAGGACGGGTCTCTAGAGAATTAACTAAAACTCTGAATTTTAAACTCCCAGTTCTTGTGACTATTCCTAAGTCCTTCTTGTAAAAGTCACACTGTGAGATGTAAGGGTTTGGGGAGACTTCAGTGACTCCTCATGGGCTTGGGAACCAGAACACATGCCTGAAACTTCCAGCCATGCGTGTCCATTCGCACATTAAATTCCTATTGAAATAAAACTGCTCGTATTAAAACAGATAACTGTTACCATAATCTCCCAGGGTTCCTGGGAACCTTGAGCGTCTCCTTTGATGGTTGAGCCCTTGCTTTTGAATCTGGAAATGCTGCATAACTTAAAGGTAAAAGACCCAAAGTGTAGCTTCACAAACAACTTTCAGGCCAGAAGTACCCAGATACATGGTAAAAGTATACTCCAGATGTGTCCCTTCCATGAACTGTAACATGTTGGGAATTAGCCTCTTGAAACAGAAGTAGTCAGTTTGATGTGAAACAAAAATCACGAAACCAAAGAAAATTAAAAACTTTTGCCTGGCAGCGTCCTTACCCATGGCATGAAGTTGGATGTGGTTCAAGTGGCTGTGAGTGGCAAGGGGTCTGTCCAGAAGCAGGGGATCAGGAAGGACTGATTCTTATCACCGAACAAGGCACGCTGTTTTAATCTCACCAAAGTTTCATCTAATTAGAAATTGTAACGGTTGGTTGGTTTGCTTGTTCGTAGTATATTTAATAAACTGGAAAATACTTAATAATGAGTGATTGCTGTGGGCCATAATTCCCCCAGTCTCTTTGAGGTCAGAGGTGAAGGGTCCGGACCTTTCACATCAGAATTCGGTGTCACGAGGGGAATAATTACCCGACCTCACACGTTCACGTGTGTGGTGTCAGCTTACTTCAGGAATGGGCCCAGGATCGCGTTTGTTCACTTCCTGACATGGGCAGCAGGCTAGAACTGCCTCTCTTCTCTCTTGAAGCAGGACCACGCTTGTTCACTTCCTGACATGGGCAGCAGGCTAGAACTGCCTCTCTTCTCTCTCGACGTGCTTAGTTTCATTTAAATTATGTTAGTGTGTGTCCCCACCTCAGCCACACGCTGCCTGAGGGTGAACCAACACCTTGAATGTCTTGACTCTTTCCCAGCGAATGCTACAATGTTACGTGGATTCAGCCGATGCCCAACAGGTATTGTTCACTGGCTTATCTACAACTATTAGCATAGTCCCAACTAAAAGCAAGCCTCCTTTTGAAGATCAGTTCCCACTCATCCCCTGTGCTAAGGGTCCGCGTGTGGAGTTTACCCCTGACAGCCCCGACCTGGCTGGGACTCAGGTTTCCTTGAGCACTTTTCGTGCCAGGAGCTCAACTTGCTCTAATCTTCCTGCTCCTGACTAACTTCTATGCTGACCTCCGTGGGAGTTAAGTGTCTACTTTCTTGCGATATTTATATATTGGCCTTAATGCCATCCCTGGAGCTGCAAAACATGCATCTCGTCATCGCTAAGACCAAGAAAGACGCGCACACCCTTGCCCTTCTCTAGTCTGAGGACCTCGGAGGGCTCTGCAGGGTCAGGTGTGGGTTACATCTCTCCCACTGAGCGGAGCTGCCTTTCACGAAGCAGGGGAGCGGATCATTTCTACCTTTCTGACGCTAGGAGTGTAAAGTTCTAGGAAATACAGGGCATGACATACTAGTCAGAATAGGCCAGTCACTGGGACACCCCCGTATTTCAGTGGCCTAACAAGTGAGGATGAATTCTTCACTTGCACAACTGTGCCTGCGGCCATTCAGGCGCCTGGGACCCTCCCCCCGGGCTCGGTCCCCCGGGCCTCTGAGGGCAGTGCAGGAACCAGGGGCAGGGGCAGGGGTCCGGCCTGGAGGTGTGCACGTCCCTCCGCCTCCGTCCGCCAGCCAGAGTGGGCCTGGTGGGCGCCCTGCACAGCGAGTGGGGACTCGGGGTCCCCTGGTGCCCCGGAGGAGGGCCGTGCACATGGCTTGGCTCTCACGCAGGGGCTGCCCTCCGCAGAGGGCAGTGACTTGTCTTCTGCTCCCACAGACCCCACTGTCCAGGAGAGACAAAGCAGGGGACAGTGCACACCGCCTGTGGCCGCGCAGCCCACTTCCACAGGGACAAAGCCCGGCCCTGCAGCCCCTGCGATGGGGGATGGCGTGAGGGTGGTGCGGACTGAAGTCTGTCTAGCAAGCGAGTTCATTTGCCGTCCACCACCTTGTAACGTCCCTCAAGGAGAAAAGGGTCATGCTTCCAACCTGTTTCCTTTCCGTGAAGAAGTGTTGCTTTCCTCACCTGGCTTCTGATGTCCGTAACAGTTTTCTCATCAAGTCAAGACTCGGACCTCACCAAGCCCTTTGCTTTGTTTCGGTTTCTACCCCCTTGCTCCTCAGTGCCAGCTTGTTGCTAAGAAACTGAACTTAGGTTTGGAGTATGCACTGTTGTTTGAAAACTAAACCTTAATGTATGGTATCAAGAGTTCCTTAGAAAGTCTCTCAGAAGCAGCTCTTAGCAGGTAAGGAAGGATAATTCAAATCACTGGACGGGTTGACCAGGTTAGAGTGACCAAGCATCCTGGTGACGTTTGAAGCTCTCCTTCGAGGCCTCCTGACAGCAGTCATCTGCCTTCTGTTTGAACACGTCCAGGACATCACGCTGCAGGTGTGATGGCTCTGTTAGAAACAGCTTAGATTGCCGCGTGGCATATGGCCCTGACATTCCCATCCCTCCATTCCACTTAAACCCTCAATTCCAAAGGGAACAAGTACAACTTCCCCTTGCACAAGGAAGGCTTTCACAGG
This sequence comes from Balaenoptera acutorostrata, assembly GCF_949987535.1. Taxonomy (NCBI): domain Eukaryota; kingdom Metazoa; phylum Chordata; class Mammalia; order Artiodactyla; family Balaenopteridae; genus Balaenoptera; species Balaenoptera acutorostrata. The sequence continues at coordinate 94,162,249 of NC_080075.1, read as the reverse complement.
CCTCAGGGACTGCGTCTTCATCCTGCCTGTTGAGGGGACGTTGAGCAGGACACACTTCCAGTCACGTGTTTCCATGACAGCAGGACCCTGGATGAAACTGAAAGGCACAGGGGGGGACACTGACCTGAGAGCGCGGTCCAGCTGGTTCCCTGATGGCACCTGCATCTGAAGGGACCGCACTGCAGTGCATAACGTGGACACACCTGGGCTCTTGAGGTGAGAAATCAGTCACACAGGCGGGGCCATGTTCCAGACGCCACTCGCCGCAGTGAGACATCTTATCTGGTAACAAAACCTTGTACACTTGGTGAGGGAACTCAGGGAAATTGTATCCATATATCCGTATCTAACCTGCATCTATTTATACCTATATCCGCATCTACACCTACACCTGTGCCTACCCCTGCGTCTGTGTATCTAGACCTGTTCTGCGTCTACACCTACCCCTGCGTCTGTGTATCTAGACCTATTCTGTGTCTAAACCTACACCCACATCTGTCTCATCTGTGACTGTGTCTACCATTTCTGCCTCTGAGTGTTACCTAAAGAGGATCTACCACACGTGAGAGACTTTCCCTCCTGAACCGATGCCTACGCTTTCTAGACTGGCGCCTTCATGTGTACATTGAAGTCTTGTATCACATGACTGCTAAAGAAACCGTCAGGGTGAACATTTTGTTTGAACAATACCCTTTAGTCTGCGATTTCTGGTGGGCTTGCTAGGAAGTTTGGGGAAGGACGATGGTAACCCCAACCCTAGTCCTGGCTGACTGTCTTCAATGATGCTTAAAGACTCTGAGAGGAAAACTCCGTTTCACAAGGAAGAGATTCAGGATACATGTGGCAGGTGGAGGGAGGGTGGTGTGGACCTTTGGGACCCCAGACGGCGGCCTCGTCTGTGTGGATTCACCATCACACGCTCTTAGTGAGAGGAGGACTCAGTGATGGAAAGTAACAGGTATTTTTTGAGCTAAACCATCAAGCCTGAGGCCAGAAAGACAATGTGAAAGTGATGTTTTCCTGATTATGTGTAAGAACGGGCCACAGTTAGGGCAGACCTCCCTGAGGGTCGGCCACCACTGATGACCAGCAGCCTCCGTCTCTGTGCCAGTCGGTCTGGGGATGCCCCCTGCCCTGCAGCCTCCTCTTGAGTTCCGTGTTTTGTCACCTCCTCTCACCTTGGCTTCTACGGCGCCCCGCCCACCCCAGGCTGTGCCCCCAGGCTACAGTGCACACTCTGCAGCGTCCAGTAGAAACCCTGGAGATTTCCGTGTGCCCTTATCCACCTCTACTTCCAGGGCTTTTCCTGTGACCGACATTAACCGTGTCAATGAAGCGTCGCAGCGGGTGGAGAGAGAGCCGGGCAGCTTCACATCGTCCTCTTGGCAATAAAGGTCTCCTGCTTGTTACCCAGATTTTCACATGAGTTTTAACTCCGTTCAGTAAAGACTGTGGAAAGCAACGTGCCCGGTGCTGGTGAGGATGGAAGTCATGAAGCCACAAGGTGCTCGTGGGCAGGAGCCCAGGCAGGCAGGCCGGTGGCCAGGTGGGCAGCCCAGCAGGGGCGGCACATCCAGTGGGGCGGAAAGGAAGCGTGGGTCTGCGTGAGCCGGGTTACAGTGAACACCATCGAGTCCGCGAGAAGACTCCATCTGAATCCAGCCATTCGGCAGCAACATGGATGGACCTGGACGCTGTCATACCGAGTGAAGTAAGTCAGACAGAGAAGGACAAATATCGTATGATATCACTTATATGTGGAATCTAAAAAGGGTACAAATGAATTTATTTACGAAACAGAAATAGAGTCACAGAGGTAGAAAACAAACTTATGGTTACCAGGGAGGAAAGGGGGGGAGGGATGAATTGGGAGATTGGGACTGACAAATACACACCACTATATATAAAATAGGTAACTAATAAGGACCTGCTGTAGAGCACAGGGAACTCTACTCAATACTCTGTAATGACCTATATGGGGAAAGAATCTAAAAAAGAGTGGATACATGTATATGTATAACTGATTCACTTTGCTGTACACCTGAAACTAACATAATCTTGTAAATCAAATATACTCCAATATAAAAAAAAGAAAAGGAAAATAACTTGGAAGTAAAGGAACAGGACATCACAATAGAAAAATATTTCAAATCAAACGCTGATGGAAGGGCCCTAAATAGCAGACTGTCAACAAAGGTCTGTGTCGTGAGCGTCCATGGCGTCAGCCCAAGACAAAAGAACGTCAGATGAAGGTACAGGGTAAACAGGAAACTGGAAGAAGGACAGACTCTGGTCCACAGGCTACAGTCACCAGAGAGCCATCGCTTCCCCCAATTTTTATTTTTAACATTTGAGGTGCAGTTGCTCTAACAACCAAATCGTGCTTGTGAAAAAGGGAACATTTTGTTTCATAGTTGATTCCATTTTTGTGTAGCAAGTTCCATGGTTTACCTTATAATATACTGATGACCTATAGGAGTAATAAGTTCCAGGAAAAAGCAAAACTCCTAGTATTCAGGCCATGCACGTATGTTTGGATTGGTGCCCTTTCTGCCGCTTTTCCTTGGTGGAGAGTAGGACACGTCTCATCTGTTTGGTGTCCTTTCTTCGTCCACTCGCTCTAAATACAAATGACTCCCTCCATTTGTCATTCTTTCTAAAAACATTACCTTGAGGCTCCCGCATCAGGGGCGATGAATGCGCAGGTGACGGAGCTCAGCACAAAGTGACAGACACAAGGGGCACTTCCTGGGGCCCCTGCCCGCCGAGAGCTGACCCCTCCCAACACACTACTGAAACCCTGAGAAAACGGAAGGAGAAACAATGCTCGCTATGTGGGAAAGAGCTTGTCAGGTGGGCTGTGTCGGTGTTTAACAGGATTCCTCATTAAGCGAGAAAGCATATGGCATGGGATTGCCAGTGGATTACACGGGCTTTGACTCATGGAAACAGCAGGCCTCTCTTTCACTCTGAGTCTCCAGACCTGGGGCTGGGGGGTGGGTGGCGATATCCTCAGGGTGCATGTCCCACCGCGCAGCTCTTACCTGGGGGAGGGAGGAGGGGCCCGGGACGGTGTGACGAGCAGCGACAGATACTAGGGAAGGGGACAGACCGCATGTCTCACACTCACAGAGCCGAAATCATGCTCCGATTGTTATTTGGGAAAAAAATCCCTCTCTATTAAAGATATTTATATTTAAGTTGGGTTTCCATTCCTGGTAGCTGAAATTATTCCTAAGTAATACAAGAGGATGGAAGTATTAAATAAAAAGTATAAAACCATTTGTAAATCTAAAAATATGTAACAATTTTTATAAACATGGTAACACCTGAAATAATCTAATAAGAAAAGTCAATAAATTTGACTAACCGAACATTTTATAGCATATGCATTTTTTCAAAATAAAGCCGGTTTATGACAGCCGACACTCCCGCCGGCCCCGAATCCAGCCCCCTCCCGTGGCTCAGAGCCCCGTGCGGCCCACCTCTGCACACCGTGGTTCCGTGGCCCGGCCACGCCGTGGTCAGACCAGCCCGTGCAGTCCGAGCAGCCACGTGTGGCCTGTGGTCGTTTGTGCACGGTCACAGCTAGAGCCCAGCTGCAGGCCTGACCCGGCACAGACCTGGGGGGGACGGCTCTCAGGGTGGGCCACCTGCCCAGGCACCTCCTGTCCGAAGCCTCTTTACTGGGGGTCCTTGGCCGAGGCGTTTCTTGGTCACCTCTGCAGAGACCACCTTGCTGGGGCTGGAAGAGCCGTCCCCACTCCCACTCAGCCTTCAATACTGGTCCATTCCTGGCCTCCCCTCCTCCTTCCCTCGGCAGTGGGACGATCCCCACACCGGTGCCGTGACACCAAACTCACCCGGTCCCGTTCTGAGGGGGGAGGTGGGCGGGAGGGGCCCTGCTCTCTCCCATCACAGCAAAGGACAAAGACTGACCCTTACCTCAGCTGAGTGAGGACCTCGGCTTCTGGCAGCTCAGCCCTTGCCTGACGTTAGGGGTTCGCTGGGAGGTTTCTGGGAGGTTTCACCTTTGTCTTCCTGACAAAGAGGTGGCACTTCTCTGCCTCTGGATATACCTACATCTGAGCGCGTGGCCTGGACGTGATGGGAGGGCAGAAACATGCAGAGATCCCGAAACCTTGATGGCGTGCTTGAGCTGCTGGGTGGTGTAGGCACCAACCCTACAGCTACATTACTTTTGGGGTTTTAATGCCAAATAACAAATTGATGCCACTTTCAGTAGACTTTTCTTGTACAAACTGCTGAAGATTTTTAAATTTATTTTATTTTTTATTGGAGTATAATTCCTTTACAATATTGTGTTAGTTTCTGCTGTACCATGAAGTGAATCAGCTACATGTATACATATATCCCTTGGACCTCCCTGCCACGCCTCCCCCATCCCACCCGTCTAGGTCATCACAGAGCACTGAGCTGGACTTCCTGTGCTATACAGCAGGTTCCCACTAGATATCTATTTTACACATGGTAGTGTATTTATGTCAAACCTAATCTCCCGATTCATCCCACCCTCCCCTTCCTCCCCACCAACCCGTGTCCACACATCCAATCTTAAATCACCAAAGGACAGTTAGTAAAGAAGAGGAACCAGATAATTCCAGGTCATTCCAGATAATGATAATTTCTGGAAGCAACAACTAATGACTAAAACAAGTCTTCTTCCTCATTGTTGAGATGAATTGTGTCGCCCAAGGAGATTAGTTGAAGCCCTGACCCCAGGTACCTGTGAATTGACCTTATTAGGAAATAGGGTCTTGGCAGATGTGATCAGTTAAGAGAAGGCCGTTAGGGTGGGTCCCAATCCAGTGTGACTGGTGTCCTTATAGGAAGAAGAGGCACGGGGAGGAGGCCATTTGACAATGGAGGCAGATGGGATGGAGCAGCTGTCGGCCAAGGCTGCCAGCAACCACCAGAAGCTGGAAGAGGCAAGAAAGCGTCCTCCCCGAGACCTGCAGAAGGACCCCTGATCCCAGACTTCCAGCCTCCAGGACTGTGAGAGAACACGTTTCTGCTGTTTTAAGGCACCGAGTTTGTGGGTCTCTTTTAGGGCAGCCCTGTTGGTATTGGGACATGGCTGCCGCTGTAACAAATACTGGAAAACGTGGCTGTGGCTTTGGGTGGGGCAGCAGTACTGGCTGGACGAATTCTGATTAATAAGCCCAGAGTAGCTTGAAGAGATCGTTGACTGAAACATGGACATCAAGTGTCTCCGGGTGAGGCCTCGGCACAGAGGAGGCAGCTTGCGCTGTCTCGGAGCCTCATGTGCCTCCACAGTCAGAAGGCACTGCTGGGGGTCTGGACGTGGGGGAGAGTGGCCCCGTTCCAAGGAGCCAGAGACCCCGGCCGAACTGTGTCCACTGTTCCAGAGTAGAGCTTCTAAGTGATGAACGTGGACTTCAGCTGAGATTTCCAAACATGGTGGAGGCCGCAGTCTGATTTCCTCTTGCCGCTCATAGTAAAACACGAGAGGAAAGAGGAAAATAGAGAATGGGACCCTGAGCCCGTAAGTGTGGCCTTACTTGGAAATAGCGCCTTTGCGGATGTGATCAAGGTGAAGACAGGCTCACCAGATGGGCCCTCAGCCCCCAGCAGGTGTTCCAGAGTCCAGGAAACCAGCACACTGATGGTCAGAGAAACACACAACTAGGTTTCCTGGGATCCTTTAAATCAGTTAAATCCATAGTCTGATTTTTATTATTTTGTAAATGTACAGATCATTTTGTACATCAGTGGTAAAAACAAAAACTGATGTGAACTCGCTGAAAAACAATTTGGAAACAACTTTCAAAACTCTTGAAAATTTTATGTCATTTAACTCAGCAATTACACTTTTAGGGAATTTATCTTCAAGAAATAATCATAGCCAAAAATAAAGAATAAAAGTGGAATAACAGAAGGAGCCGGATATAAGGTTTCCGACTCCTGGCCTCCAGAACTGGGGAGGATAGATTTCTGCTGTTTGAAACTGTCCAGTTAGTGGTGATTTCTTATGGCAGCCCGAGGAAACTAAAAGAAGTCTGACATTTTTCTTCAAAAATATTGGGAAGGAGGGTGTTATAGATGAGACAAGATGAGTTATGAATTAATAACTGGGTGATAGGTTCTAGGGAATGCAATATATACTTTATCATTTTTTCAACACAAGCAAATAAGTGCTTTTCTTCTTGCTTTTTCCCTTAATATGTACTAGAGATATTTCTCATTCATTTTTTTCACTGCACATTATTTCATTGTATAAAAAGACCATGCCTTTTTTTTTCAACCAGACCCCTCTTGATGGACGTCTGGGCTGTTTTTCCGGTTTGTCTGTCTGTGTGTTTGTTGACTTGCATGGCTACTACAAAGCCTCCCTCGAGTAGACCTGCTCTGTCTACACATCAATGCTGACTCTGCAAATAACTTCAATACCATGAAACCCGCCACATCTCCCCTATTGCTTCTGTATTTTGCATCATAGGTTACAAAACCATCCATCCATGTTTTCTCTTAATGAGATGCCTACAATTTACTTTAGCTTTAAGGTAACACGCACACCCAGAGCCATCCATGGTTTGCGTGTGTGTGTGTGTGTACACTTGCGTGTGTGCGTGTGTGTACGTGCGTGTGGCTCCGCAGCCACACGCTCGATCCTCCTGAATTACACCTTCACTTCTCCTTCTCAGTAACAGAGGCTTGTCCTTCTCCCATTTCCATCCTCCGCTTCCTCCGCTCCTTCCCCAGGTTCCTCAGGACCGAGCACTGCTGCTCCGACACCCTCCTCATCCCTCTTCCGATGCCAGCCAGGCCCCGCGGCCAGCGGACTGCACGTGTGAGGCCCCCCCGGGGCTGCCACTGCTGGTCTTCGTGGGTTTGGCTCCACTGGGGCCGGCTGGCTGCACCCCCTCCTCTATGCTGTGAATAATCAGGCAAAAATCACTGAAAATGGTTACTTCTTGAATTGCTCTTTTATCTTAAAGCAGCAACTACTGCTTGAAAAAGGATAAAAGTCAGTTTTTGTTTTTATTTTTTAATTTATTTATTTTTATTTATTTTTATGGCTGTGTTGGGTCTTCATTTCTGTGCGAGGGCTTTCTCTAGTCGTGGCAAGCGGGGGCCACTCTTCATCGCGGTGCGCGGGTCTCTCACCATCGCGGCCTCTCTTGTTGCGGAGCACAGGCTCCAGACGTGCAGGCTCAGTAATTGTGGCTCACGGGCCCAGTTGCTCCGCGGCATGTGGGATCTCCCCAGACCCGGGTTTGAACCCGTGTCCCCTGCATTGGCAGGCAGATTCTCAACCACTGCGCCACCAGGGAAGCCCTAAAAGTCAGTTTTGAAGATGCTGTTCCAATTCATTAAGGGTTTCATTGCATGACTCAAATTCCCAAACCAAAACATTATGCCTCAAAGTTCACACTGTTCCATCATTTTTAATTTTTTTTTCACCATTTAAAATTTTAAACACAAAGATTCTGAGTGAGTCGTCTCACAGTCTCATGTTCTATGTTATTTTTGTGTTTATAATCACTGTTACTGTGTTTACTCTGAGTCTGCTGTTTAAAAGCAGGGGTGTGTCACCCCCAGAAGGGAAGGAGCCTTGACGAACCTACTATTGAAATGGGAGGGCCGTGTGTAACGTGTCTGCATGTGGCTGTGAGTTCTCAGAATCAACGTTCGCATGGAATACAATGTTATGAAAGAATGCACAATAAAATATGCTAATTTGAAGTTTACATATATTATTAAAACTCAGTAGGAGCCTAAGCAATTATTTAGAGCTTAGACTAGCATAAAGCTGTTTCGGAGAGGAGTATTTCATGCTTGACATCATTTAACATTCCAGCACCTAGCGATAAGACAAAGCCGCTGCTTTTGTTGGTTTGATTATTATTTATTACAAATTATCCGCAGAGAGAGCACAGGCTGCTCACACCCCTGTCACCAGCCCAAAGCCAGTGGGTTACGGATCACGTGGTATTACTAGGGTGTGTAAAGTTTTCCTGTGAAAGGGGAACCTGGACCTACAAGTCATTTACTTGTTTCCTTATAATCTATTCCCAGGAGTAGAAACAGTGGGTCAAAGGGTACAGACACTTTATGTAAGTTGACAGAACTGCTGAATTGCTTTTCAGAAGTTTGGTACCACTGTGTGCAGCAACCAGCGTGTGTTAACATACCTTCACTAACAGAGTGTGAAAGTTGGTTTTATTAACTTCTTGTGCCTTATTACTTTTAGAATTCTGGTTCATCCCATCCCATGCTACAAATACATTGAGATCCTTTTCCCCGAACCTGAGAGATTTAGACCAGATTATGTTTTTCAGAGAGACGGCGTAAGAAAGCTGTGTAGTAACCCAGGCCACATGGTTAGTTTCTCAATGAGCTTCGATTTCCCAAGCTCTGCCTTAGCTGGCGGTGCACAAACCTGTTTGCATCACTTACAGCCTGTTCTCAGTGATTCATTTTAACAGCAAAGTGCAATTCTATTAATGTGTCTCCTCTGGACATTAATGTGATTTCTGCTCTGCAATTTCCTTCCCATTGTTCTTTCAGACCACTTAATGTTTCATATCGGTAATTAGCAAATTCTTGTTATTTAGTGCTAATTTTAAACATTTCATCTACTTTTGTAAGATCCTTTTTCGGTAAAGTAACCATAATTTCTTCTAAGTGTTCCCTATATTCATCTGTTTATAGTTACAAGGCTGCTCTACACCCGGGGGCACACGGCTCCTCTGCTCCTTGAGATGTACTGACTGGCTTTTCTTCTCCAGTCGGGATTCTGCCCATTGACCCTCTGGCATATTTTACTGAGCACCTACTACATGCCTGGCACAAAGTAGGAGAGGTGGGGTCACACCCAAGATTAAAGAGGGAGAGAGGAACTGAAATTTCTTAAGAGCCTGCAGTGTGCCAAGTGTTAGTCTCATGATTTCTGTGCATTAGTTTGCACGTTGCCAGTTTTGTAGATGAGGGAACAGAGGCCTGAAAACCAGGGAAGTCGGTGGCTTTGATGTCTCTCCTTGTACCCACATGAATACAATTTCTCACCCGGCCTTACATTTTGGTTTTGAATAACCACAGCTCCACAATTGTATGTGTGTGTCCCCCTCTCAGTGGTTCTCGGCTGGGAGGCAATTTTGCCCACAGGGACATTGGGTGAGGTCTCTGGTCACAGTTCTGGATGTTGTATCTGGGGGACGGGGCTACTGCATCAGTGGGCGAGGCTAGGAATGCAGTGCTCTGGACACCCCTCAGGCAAGAACCCAGCCCACACTGTGAAGCAGGTCGAGATGCATACATTCCCTGTCATTCTCCAGCCGAACTCCAGAGGGAGATGTTGTTGAAGGCGGGTGTAAGCCTCTCCCACGCTGTCCGTCTGCTTTATTTACTCTATGTTTGACCTCAATTCTCTCTCTGTGTATATTTCTAGCTAAAAATCAGAGCATGCTATATGTATAGGTCTATAAGCATTTGCTTTTTCCTACTTCAAATATTACAGACATTTTCATCTGACACCTCAATCTTCAACTCATTCTTCTTGGTTGCTCAGCGTGCACGTTCCCTCATATGGATGCACGTAGGTTTACTTGGACGTTCCCAGTTGGAGGATAAGAGGCCAGTTTCATTTTTCACACTGTTTCCCACGTGGCTCTATAGGTTCACATCATGATGTGTGAGGGTGGTGTCCCAGAAGTGGGGTGGCTTGTCACCGTGCACCCCCCTCTTCCTTGTGAGTGGGGTACACGCCTGAGTCCCCATCAACTTCAAGAGGGGTCCCCTTCCCACATCCCTGCCGTGTTGGGATGGCATCAGCTCCTTACTTTGTGATGTAATCTAACAAGGAAAAGGCCCCTTCATGTATTGGCCAGTTTAATTCCTTCTTCTGTGAATTGTGTCTTCACACTGTGTCTGTTTATTGGGTCTAATGTCTCTCCTTATTGATTGCAGGGACTCTTGTATAGCTGTGATATGTCCTTTTGCCTGTTGCAGATGATGCAGTTTTCTTCTCTTTGTTTGTCTGCTGGCTGGACATCTCTGTGGTCTGTTCCTTGCATCTGAGAACTTGGCCAGGTTCACCATCATTGTGTTCCCATTCCAAGCACGAGTCCAGGCATGCAGAAGGCACTGGCAAATATGAACAAAGCTAATAATTTGCAATGTGGATGTGAGTTTTCAAAATGTTTTTCTTCAAATAGAAAATATGAACAGACTGATCCCCAGTAATGAAATAGAATCAATAATAAAAAAACTCCCAAAAAACAAAAGTCTAGGACCAGGCAACTTCACAGGTGAATTCTACCAAACACTTACAGAAGAGTTAACACCCATCTTTCTCAAACTATTCTAAAAAATTGCAGAGGAAGGAACACTTGCAAACTTTTTCTATGAGACCAGCATCACCTTGATACCAAAATCAGAAAAAGATCTCAACAAAATTACAAGCCAAGGTCACTGATGAACATAGATGCAAAATTCTAAACCAGATATTAGCAAACCAAATCCAACAATACATTCAAAAGATCACACACCATGACTAACTGGGGTTTATCCCAGGCATGCAAGGATGCTTCAATATCTGCAAAAGAATCAGTGTGATACACCACATCAACAAATTGAAGAATAAAAAAACATATGATCATCTCAATAGATGCAGAAAAAGTTTTTGACAAAATTCAATATCCATTTATGATAGAAACTCTCCAGCAAGTGGGTATAGAGGGAACATACCTCAACACAATAAAAGCCATGTATGATAAGCCCACAGCTAGCATTGTACTCAACAGTGAAAAGCTGAAAGCATTTCATCTAAGATCAAGAACAAGACAAGAATGCCCACTCATCACTTTTATTCAACATAGTATTGGAAGTCCTACCATGGCAATCAGACAAGAAAAAGAAATAAAAGGAATTCTAATCAGAAATAAAGAAGTATAACTGTCATGGTTTGCAGATGACATGATAATATACATAGAAAATCCTCAAGATGCCACCAAAAAACTACTAGAGCTCATCAATGAATTTGGTAAAGTTGCAGGATATGAAATTAATATACAGAAATCTGTTGCATTTCTACACACTAACAATAAACTATTAGAAAGAGAAATTAAGAAACAATCCCATTTATGGTTGGATCAAAAATAATAAAGTACCAAGGAATAAATCTAACTAAGGAGGTAAAAGGAGGAAATTGAAGAGGGCACAAATATATGGAAAGATATTTTGTGTTCATGGATTGGAAGAATTAATATTGTTAAAATGACCATACTACCCAGAGCAATCTATAGATTCAGTGAAATCCCTATTGAAATACTAATGGCATTTTTCACAGAACTACAACAAATAATTCTAATATTTATATGGAGACACAAAAGACCCCAAATAGCCAAGACAATCTTGAGAAAGAACAAAACTGGGAGTATAATATGCTCCCTGATTTCAAACTATACTACAGAGCTACAGTCATCAAAACAGTATTATAGTGGCACAAAAACAGACACATAGATAAATGGAACAGAATACAGAACCCAGAAATGAACCCATATTCATATGGCCTATTAATCTATGACAAAGGAGAACAAAAGCACTAATTAGAAAAGATATATGCACCCATATTTTCATTGAAGCATCGTTTACAATAACCAAGAAATGGAAGCAACCCAAGTGCCCATCAATAGATGAGTGGACAAAGAAGATGTGGCATATTATAATGGAATATTACTCGGCCATAAAAAAGTATGAATCTTGCCATTTGTGACAACATGGATGGACCTAGAGGGCATTATGCTAAGTGAAATAAGTCAGAGCAAAGCAAATGAATAAACATAATGAAACAGAAATGGAGTTATAGATACAGAGAACAAACAGGTGATTGCCAGATGGGAGGGGGTTTGGAGGAGGAAAGAAATAAGTGAGGGATATTAAGAGGTACAGACTCCCAGATGAAAAATAAATGAATCATGGGTATGCAATGCACAGTGTGGAGAATACAGTCAATAACCATGTAATATCTTTTTATGGTGATAGATCTAAACTAGGCTTATCTTGGTGGCATTTTGAAATGTATAGAAATATCACTGTATAACAGGAACTAACATCATGTTGTAGGTCAATTATACTTCAAAAACAAACAGACACACATACAAACAACCTCATAGAAAAAGAGATCAGATTTGTGTTACCAGAAGTGGGGGGTAGGGGGAGAAGGGATTGGATGAAGATGGTCAAAAGGTGCAAACTTCCAGTTATAAGATACATCATTATTAGGGACGGAATGTACAACATGTAAAGATAATTAGCACGGCTGTGTGTTGTATATGAAAGTTGCTAAGAGAGTACATCGTGACTTCTCATCACACAAAAAGTTTTTTCTATTTAATTTTGTATCTATATGAGATGATGGATGTTCGTTAAACTTACTGTGATAATCACTTCCTGGCGTATATAAGTCAAATCATTCTTCTGTACCCCTTAAATTTATACAGTGCTGGAGGTCAATTATATCTCAATAAAACTGAAAAAAAATAAAAACAAAAATATGACAAAAATGTTTTCCTGTGAGACTATAAATATCCAGGATTTTTGGTTTTAGGTCCCTAAAGGTCACCGGCTCGGCCGAGCAAGAGGTTGGGGCCCTGGGCCAGGCTCTGGTGTCCTCAAGGCTCCCTCACAGCTCCTCTGGAAATCTCCACCAACACCTCGGTCGCCCCGTTCTTCCCCACCATCCACGGTATCTCCTATGGCTTTTCCCCAAGTGTGTGCTCCTGTGTCCCAGACAGGCCCCACCCTGGGTGGAGTTAGGGAGGGGACCTCAGATCTAGGGAATCGATCTGCGTCCTAAGGAGGTCACTGGAAATTCAGCAGCGATTAAAGGGAGAAGCCTGATCCTGTGTGCGTGACTGTCTCATGTGCCCAAGTCAACACAAGGTCCCCGAAGGGCGAAGTCCCATCACAGCCCTTCTGTTTCATGACTCATACCCAACAGCCAGCAGTTCATACTCGGTTCAAGTGACTTATTTTCAAAAAAACTCAGTCTTTTACATTATAAAAGGGGCAGCTAACTTTCCTCAAAATGTTCACATAACATAGAAATTGACTGAGGCAACATTGAGGGTAATTAGGAAACTGTAGATTATTTAAAATTTTTCAAGTACATTGTTTTGTCTTCAGTGGTAGAGCCCTTCAAAAACAGATTTCACACTCATAATAAACTTAATGGAGGTTGGCTTCTGTGATTCAATGAGAAACCACCAGGATAAATCACTTCCTGTTGCTCTGAGAGGGCAAGCATTTCCCATTAGCCTTTTGACAGCTGAGGGTTGGTGGGATTATTCTAGGAAATATTCGGGAGAACGTCTCCTAAAGTAACGAGAGTGGAGCTGCGGTAATAGATCGTTACCTGCAAACTAGCTTTAGAAAACCTAAGAAAGATGCACTTTTTCTGCATCTGAGCATGGATTTCAGGCTCCTATGCAGCCAGCGTCCAGTTAGGGCAACAGGAAGACACGGTCCCATTCCTGGAGCCTCTCCCAGCCGCTCCACGCCCTCCAGGCTCTCTCTGCTCAGAGAAGAGACCCCTTTGTTCTGCTTTTCAGAGTTAAGCACATATATATATCGTGTTGGCCAAAAAGTTTGTTCGGGTTTTTCCGTAACAAACATTCTGGCCAACCCAATGTTTTTAAATGGCTGATGACAATTAGCATCTCCCTAGCACTCGCTGTGATCCAGCTTCCGCGCAAAACGTCCCACATTCTTTCAGAACAATGGGGACTGAGGTCATTTTAAGCACCTAAGAAGCGTCGCATTCTTTTTTTTTTTTTAATTTATTTTTTATTGAAGTATAGTTGATTTACACTTGTGTTAGTTTCTGTTTTTTTGTTTTTTGTTTTTTTGTTTTTTTTAACTTAGGAAGAAACTGGGATTTAAAGAGTCATAGGCACTTGGTCTAGGGCACCCGCTTCATTTGTAACAGAAGCAGGATTTGGATCCAGATCAAGGAAACATCAGCTCTGCCTGAGGCATAAAGACGGCCTGGGCCTGGGGACCTCGCATCCCAGGTGCTTCCTTTGCCTTTCCTCCTGGCGACCCCGTTTCAGGGTCAGAGGCAACGCCCTCGGTGCCGTGCACACCTTCGCTCCTCTCCTGGGACCTGGCCCTCAGGGAGCTGCGAGGAAGGCCCATGCCACCTGGGCAGCACCTGCAGGAGAGCTCCCCCCTTCAGGAGGCGCCACGGCGTCAGCCGGGCAGGTTCAGATCTGCGCCCCAACTCCCAGGGGCGGCGCCTACCACATCCCGGAGAAGAAGGCCGCAGACGCCAGGAGGGTAGAGAAGCTGCAGAACTGAGATGGGAACCACACGTTTCTGACCCTGAGAGCAACGGCCACCCTCCTGCTGCAGCGCATCCGGGCCGACGGCCTGGCGGGAGTCGCAGACCACGGGGCGGCTCGTGGCTGAGTCCAGCTCTGCTCCCGTCGCTTGTCCTGCGGCTGTGAACGAGCCTCTCACTTTCTGTGACGCCCATTTCACCGGCCCGGACGGAGCCCGTCCTCGGCCCAGCACCGGCTTTGCTCCCCCTGCCTCGCGTTTCCACCAGTGCCTGCAGGACCTCTTCCCGACCCCGCACACGGCTGTCCAGGCCTCCTCGGAGCTGGGGTGCCCGGGGGCCGTGCCCTTCGCTGCGGTCCCTCCAGGGCAGCGAGGCGGCTGGTCCTCCGGGCGGGCGTTTGCGACTGCGGCGGCCTCCAGGCGCGAGCGAGCTTCCAGCCTCCGCCCTGGGCCGGAGCGGGCGCCCGTGGGGCAGGTCTCGGAGCCTGGCCTCGGGCGCAGGGAGCCCCGTGGGGACAGTTTTATTTTTTGGAGGGGCCGGGGTGCTCGCCGAGGGAGCTGCCTCCGCCCTCGGGGCGTCGGGTGCAGTGTTCTCGTCTTCAGGTGTTCTCGCTCTGGCTGATGCGTGTTATCTCCAAAGAAAGAAGTTCGGTTTTTCGGTGGATATAAATGTTTAAATTTAATTTTGCCGTGGACAAGATGCATGGCGACCCAAGCGGGAAAACATCCTTTGGAGGAAACGCTCGTAAACGAGTGGTATTTATAGGGTTGGGTAGTAACTCAGTCCTGACACCGGAAGAGCGCGGCTGGCGCCTCGGCCCCGGCTTCAGGCAGCAGCCTGTCCTCACAGCGCGGCAGGGCGGGCGGAGGGTGAGGTCTGTTTTCTGTTTTATCTGAAGATTAAAAACTGGTCTCATCTCCGTGAGTCTTCCTGTAGCTGTACCGTAGGCTTATTGCACCGAATATCAATTCTTCACTGTATTGCAAAACCAGTAACAATCCACTTTCGTGTTAAACTGAGATAATAAAAGGTTTATGCCATTTCCACATGCGAGTTCCATACAGACTGTGTCTTCCTGGAAGACAGAGGAGAGTTTCCAGGTACCCCACTTCCTACTCCAGCTGACAGGACCCCGTTAGCCATCACATAATTTACCACGTGGGCTGCTTCCTGAGGAGAGGCTGACCGTGACGCACACCTTATGGTTACAGAAGAGCATCCTAGGGCTGGAAGCCAGCACGTGGCAATCGCCGGACCTATCCCGACTCATCTAATTATTCCAGCATCGTCGGGCTTAGACATACAGTAAGTACACAACCCCCATCACCAGCGCATAATAAATACTACGCAAATCTGGTGAATGTATCTATGGGTAGTTTTACAAGTAGTAAGTTCCAGGAATCTCCAGAACCTGGCACAATGTCTGTGAACACAGAGCACTTCCTCAGGAATGAAGTGAAACGAGCAAGACCGGAAAGCAAGTGGGAAAAGTGCACATTTCTCCCTCATTTTGACGACACTATTACACAATCATCAAGAGAGAAAGGAATAAAACACTGATTTGGATTTAAGTGTAATGTGTTATAGTCTCATTATCTATGATGCTTGTTCTTCATTATTTTTTTTTTAAATTATAAGGCCAACGTTGAAAACATGACATTGGAATTAAAAACCACAAAAAATGTAAAAAGCAGATTAACTTTTTATCAGCTTAAAAATTCTAGGGTCAATTGTTGAAAACTATTTAAAAACGAATCTGTGCTTAGAAGGGACCCCGGTGAGCGAGCAAGTAAGTGCACGGGGACGGAAGTAGCAGCACAAAGCTGGGCACCTGCGGCTCCTGCAGGGCTGACCACCCCCCCACCTTCCCTGTCCCCTCTGGGAGGTGGAAGGCGGTGACCCCACACGCAGCGACACTCTGTCGGGCAGTGGACGAAGGTTATGAAGTTTCTGTAAGGACTGGCAAGACGGTGGCCAAACTAACATGAGCCCGGGGCTTTCTTGAAGATAAAATGCACAGCAGTTACTGGTATTTTACTTGTGAAGTGAGAAACTCACAACTATCACAGCTAATCTGCAACGTGCTGTCTATTTGTCAGCCCAGCGCTTTCTTTGCACGGAGTTGGTGCCTGGAGAGACCAGAGAAGCTGCCCAGGTCCCTCCGCCAGCTCACTCACTTCTCACATCAGGCCGCCCCCGTGTCCTTTTCCTCTCTGCAGTGCCCCCCTCCCCGCGACTTGTTCCCTCCTGCTGTCCGTGGAGCTGTTAGTAGGACACTGCTCGTCTTGACTGCTGCAGTCATATCTGGAGGCAGATACAGGATCCGTTGGGAAGCCTTGGGGGTTTTGCTGCTGTCGTGATGCCACTGCTCCTAGATCTCCAAGCCCACGCGTCACCCCTTCACCTAAATGGTTGCAGCCCCCTCCCCTGCCCTCCCCCAGCTTAACTGGCAGGGTGGGGGATTATCAGGGGTGATGGGACAGTTGGGCCTGCCAACCTCACCTTGCCTCTGATTTTGGAAATCACATGCTGTCGCAAGTGTTTGATGTCCTAAGTTTCTCCCTAAGAGCACGATGAATTTCCAGAAATATCGGGATTTACTCCACTTCTTGGCAGCAAGAATGTCGAGGAGGTGAGCAAATGGACTATCGCCGTCCTGGTGGGAGGTGCGAGGCTTTGGTAATGTCTTAAAAGTTAGCATGCACCTGTTTTATGGCCAGCCATGCTGTTCCTAGATTTTGACTGAAGCGAAATGAAGACACACGTCTAGAGAAGACTTGTGAGGCACAGTCATAGTGAATTCACTCATGATGGCCAGAAACTTGTTGAATCCCATCAGCAAGAGAATAAATAAACTACTGGAGATGTATTCGTACAATGGAATACTGCTCAGTGGTTAAAGGGAGCAAACTACTGATACATCCAACTTCGAGGG